>NC_140936.1:45906788-46453315 GCF_014529385.1 Adiantum capillus-veneris | reverse complement strand
CAGTGGTCATTTTCCTCTAGATATCACCAGTAGGAAGATTCTACAGGCAGGATACTTTTGGCCTAGTTTTGAACAAGATGTACACCATTGGTGTAAAACATGTAAGGCATGTCAAGTGGCCAGTGATCGCACGCTAACCTACGAGCCCCAAACCCCTATCATTTCATATGGTCCGTTTGAGAAATGGGGAATAGATGAAATTGGTCCCTTACCAAGGGCCCAATCAGGTAAACTGTACATCATTGTGGGGGTAGACTACATGACACGATGGGCAGAAGCAACAGCCACCACCCGCATTACAGCCCAAGAGGTGGCAAAGTTCATTTTTTAGCATATCGTTTGCCGTTTTGGCACTCCTCTTGAGATAATATTAGATAGAGGACCAGGATTCAGAGGTGATGTGGTAGGAGAACTGATGAAGAAGTTAGGCATCACACGTCGGCATTCCACACCATACTATCCACAATGCAATGGTCTGGTAGAGAAGGTAAATGGAATGATTTGCAAGATCATCACAAAACAGGTGAACAACCATATAGGAGATTGGGATAAACATCTCATGGCAGCTCTTTGGGCCTACAGAACAACATTCCGAACATCACTAGGTTTCGCCCCTTTCCATCTAGTTTATGGAAGGGAGGCAATTCTACCCATTGAGGTACAAATAGCTAACTTACGAGTCTTGGCCAGCCAGACCCACCATCCAATCGTAAACCTTAGAAACCACATCTTGGATCTAGAGAGACTACAACTGGATAGGGAAGAAGCAATCAATCACTATGCAGCACAGGCAGAACGATGCCGACTCACTTTCAATCAAGGGCTTAAAGAGAAACGACTGGAAAAAGGCATGTTAGTGCTGCGATACAACAACAGATTTGATACCAGGAAGGATAAGAAATTTCAGCCTAGATGGGAAGGACCATTCATCATCAGGAAATGCTACGACAACGGCAGCTATAAGCTGATGGAGGCAGATGGGAGAATTCACAAGACTAGAGTCAATGGATGGAGACTGAAGAGGTACTTTCTTAGGTTTGACCCAGAATTCGTGTTAGACATTCCAGAAGAGGGAGAACCCTCTAACTCTACAGCTGAAGAAACTGAAGAAGGGCTAGAAGCATGAATGCCTCTAGCCAAAAGAGAGAGGGATAATGATAGCCGGCTTTCGGAAAATCAAAGAAAAAATAAGAAAAAAAACTCATTTCACCCCCCCCCCCCCCCCCCCACTCTCAGTACACCCCCCCCTCGTAACTCATCTTTCCCTTCCCGCCCCACGGGCATCAGATAAAACTCTCACACTCTCTCGCCCTTTCTCTCCCCCCCATTCTTTACATACCCTCTTCCCCCTCCTTCCTCCCCCCCCCCCGATTTACCCTCCCTGCTAGGCAAAAATTAAGATAAACCCCCCCCAACCCCTCTCTCGTGCTCCCTTGGTTAACCCGTGGGACCCCCCCCCCCCCCCCCCCCCCCCCCCCCCCCTCCCTCTTACACTCACCCCTCTCCCATTACCCTTTACCCTCTACCCTATCATTCCCCCCCCCTTCTCTCGGCCCGCCATATTCCCTCCTCACCCCTCCTCCCTCTTCCCACCCGCTCACCTCACCCTCCTTCGGCCTCATTCTCCCCCCCCCCCCCCCCCCCCCCCCCCCGCCCGCGGATATATTCCCCCTCACGGCACGGCAGCACGCCAACTCTCTCTCTCTTTCTCATCCGGATGCCGCCAGCGCGCAAAAATATCTCTCTCTCTCGCTCGCTTTGCGGCAGTAGCGCTATACGCACTCACACACAACACACACACACACACACCACCACCACCTTCCCCCCCCCCCCCCCCCCCCCCCACCTCTCCTCTCTCTCCCATTGTGCTTCTCTCGAACTGATTCTTCTACCTTTTCCTTCCCTTTAGCCTCCAAGCTAATAACACTCAGCGCTTGGTTCACAACAGCTGGTGGGGATAGTGGCGGAATGAGAGGTTGGGGTGGTGGTTGCTGTTGTACATGTGGTCAAAGGATTTGGACCGGTGGGATCGGTCCTAGTTTCCTAGGTGGTGGTGGTCTTGCTCTTGGCAGAGAGATCTGATTCTGTCTCCCCCCTCTATTGAATTCTACCTCCTTGGGTGTGGGCAGTAGTACATTCCATGGCCATCTTTCCCGCAGTTGTAACAGTGGTACTCTTGGTTCTGCCTTCGTTCTCCTCTTCCTTGTTCTGGATTCCTGCCAGGTGCATACCCTTGCTGCACCAGATGCACAGATTAACTCTCTAGTTGGGTGGTGATGCGACTCAGTAGGTCTTGCTGCTCTTCTGATGCCTCCTACGGTTGGACTCTATGATTGGCTGTTGCAGTCCACTCGGGTTGGTCAGGCCGAGCTTATTTCTTTTGACTCGTTCACTCTTGCCTACATGCATAGCTTCTTGTCTTTAAGGCGGTCTACTTCGACTGCCAACTCATATGTTGCAGGAAACCTTCCCTTCACCTTCTCTCTAAGCGGCGACCATAGGCCATCAATGAAACGGTCCTTCTTTAGTAAATTAGGCGCTCATTTTCCTTCCTCCAGTGAGGTAACCCATCTCTCCCATAAGTCCACAAATTTGGACTCGTAGGTGGCATACTCCAGCAGACCTCCCTGCTTTAACTCTATCAGTAACTGCCATAGCTTCTCCGAGGTTGTGCCTCCACCGAACCTCTTTACAAAAGCAGCCCTTAACACATCCCATGCATTCTTGGTGGCCTGGGGCAATGCATTATACCAGGACTTGGCCTCTACTTTCATTAGTAGAGGAAAAATTCTAAGTTGCAAAGCGTCATCATCTTTGTTGGAGACGACACAAGCAATGTCGAAATCATCCAAAAAGTCAGTGGTGAGATCCTCTCCCTTCTTTCCACTGAATGTGGGGAAAGAAACACTTGCCATGGTAGTGACTCAAGAAATTACAAAGCTTTTTTTTTTAAATACATTAACAACAGTAGCGGCTCATAGCGGCTTTTTACAGGGGTGGGTGGATAGGTTAAAACAGGATAAAGATAGAGACATTAAAGGAATGATGGTAATCCAATATAGGGAGAATGATTGGGTTCGGGGAATTGAGGATTTCTCCTAGTACCACCTCACCGAATAGGTATACAATCTTCTGTTGGTAGAAGACTTTCCTATCTACATAGATATTCACATGCATATGCTGCAGGAATCTGAACAGGAATGCCGTTGGCCCATTTTACATCATGCACAGAGGGTGGAATACTTACTTATACTCTTACCGTGCCAGTGTTGATGAGTCGGCACATACACAAGAGGTCGTCGCCTTTCATGGGCTCTACCTTTCCTTCGTTGCTCAGCACATACGGGGTGATGGCAACGCGTCTGACCACTCCCAGCCTCTTGGCTAATAGGAATTGTAGGTAACTTCTGTAGTCGGTGTGTTGCATGAATTCTAATCCATTCAGTTGCAACTCGTCCCCAGCCCACTGGGTTTCACCCGTGGTAGAGAGCTTCTTCGGGATAAGTTGTACAGGGAGAGGAGGAAGATCCTCCACTCGATTTCCAAAATAGCAAGAGCAGTAGCCAAACCACTCTTCTCTAGGACATGGGAATCTTCTTACCACTTCTTCTTCCGGATTGTCGAAGTGGATTGGTAGCACTCGCATGCGTCGTGCAAATCGGTATAGGCAATCTTCCGCCACTTAGCTTCGGATGACTTCCTCTTTGGCAAGCTGGGTACAACCCGGCTTTCTGAGCTTAAAGCACTTGCTTAGCCAGATGCTTCTCCCTTCGGGGTCATGTGTTTCCAGACTGGCTTAACTCCTCCTTACCTTTGGCTTGAGCAACCCCTTTTAGTCCACTTTAGAGTTATAACTTTGACCACAGTTTCTTTAGGGAAAAGAGTCCTCACCATTTTCTTCCCTTCCTTGATGTGGATGACTTCTTCGTGATGAATGTTGATGTAGATGATTTCAGCCCTTTCGCTGCCTTCGTTGCTGGCACTAATTGACAGTGTGCCTTGGTTGGCAACAGTGATGGCACTTCACCGACTTCCCACCTGATGCTCTCAACTTATGGTTAGAATGGGCAACATGAGATGGAGAATTTACCTCTTCAATACTGACGACGCTGCAGCCTGGCAGTAGCACTTCAATGAAGGCGGCTAGTGCCTCCTTTGTCTCCTCTTCTTCCGTCCTCCAGTTAGAAAATTCCTTCAGCCATTCGTCCATGATTCATAGTGGGCGTCACTTTCAACATTGTAAACTGAAGGGTCTTAGAAAGCCCTCCTCAGTGGGGGCACCAAATGACGGGAGCAAAGCGAACCCTGAACCCCAACGGCCTCTAAAACTCCAGGGGCCGAATGGCGTGCCTCGAGCCTATCACGGTAAAGCGAACAAGGGGCACCACCTAGCTTTAAGCGGCTAGGACGCTAACCACGATGATATGAACACCGCGAACTTACACACACACACACACACAGATAGAGAGAGAGATATTTTCAAATGATGAAAACCCTCGGGGGTGTGAGGGAGAATTATTTCTGCAGTATTTACAAATGGCACACCATGGTGGTAGAGAGGTAGGGAGAGGAGGTGGTGCAAACTACTTCGTGCATTCTCTAAGACGACTCAATGATTGTGAAGCTTGCTACCAAGAGTGTATATACGTGTGTGCATCGACCATTGGAGCCGAGAGATAGACGTGGTTCCCTTCGTATGGTGCAATTCCCAAGGCAAACGCAACACACAAGCCCCCTTCCCGTGATGGTGATAGTGTCAACTCTTCCCACTACACTCTACCAAATGCTGACTTCTCATGGACTGCCCCCCTCCCCGATAGTGACCTCTCAGTGCCAATTTATAGGTGTTGGCTGCTTGGATTATGGTAATCCCGGTGTGATTAGGGTAAGCTTAATCGGGGAGACAAAGCAAGTGGTGGGCCCGGTGTGGTTGACCCTTGCTTTGTTTTGGGAGGTTATTAAAAGATGAGAATCTCTAGATAGGCCTTTGTGACCATCACCTAGAGAGAGGAAATTTACAATGTGGAAATTTTACAATGGCTCGGTGAAAACTGAAGAAATGATTATAAATTACTGAAGATGGCATCATGGTTACGTGTTGCCGGCGAATGGTGTATTGCCGGTGCGTTGGTGTCGAGCGTACTTCTTTTCGGGATCGGCCGCGGCATGCCTTCGACGCATTTCCTCTTTTTGTTGTTGGTGGCGTGTGCTTTGAGTCCTTCTTCTTTTTCGTAGTCGTCGTAGTCGTGGAGTCCTTCGTTTTCTTTGTATTTGTAGTGCGTATACGCATGCGTGTGTATGTATGTGCATGTGGGTGCGTGTGTGTGTATTTGTATGTGTGCGCAAGCGTACGATGGGAACGGGGGGCTTATGTACACAATGTATATATTATATATATGTTTTTTACATATTTTTTTTCTGTGTTTGGCGGCCAGCGGCAGCTACGCGTGCTTGGGGTGGGGGGGATGATGTGTGTGTGTGTGTGTGTGTGTGTGTGTGTGTGTGTGTGTGTGTGTGTGTGTGTGTGTGTGTGTGTGTGTGTGTGCATGGGGTGTGTGTGTGTGTGTGTGTGTATTGAGAGAGAGAAAAGCGTGTTGCGCTTGTACAAGCCGAGAGGGAGAGAGAGAGATATGGAGGGCGGGATGCTGCCGAAACAGAGCGCGAGAGAGAGGTGAGGAGATTGGGGTGTGTGTGTGTGAGTGTGAGGATGAGGGAGAGGGTGAGGATGAGGGTGTGAGTGTGTGGTGTGAAGGGAGAGTGGGCTCCGGCTCCGTGCACTGCGCCTTCAGGCTGAAATGGAAGAGAGAGAGAGAGAGAGAGAGGATGAGGTGGCGCTAGAGGGAGGGGAATCCATATGGCGGGTGCCCACTGTGGGGGGGGGGGGGGGGGGTGTCTTATCCTCCGTCTTGCCTGTTGTCTCAAGGATGAGAGGAGGGGGAAAGTCAATGGTGGGGGGGGGGGGGGGGGGGGGGGGGGGGGGGGGGATAGAGGGTGGGGAGAGCGGGCCAAGGGGAGGGTGAGTGAGGCCGAGGGGAGGGAGAGGCGAGCGGGTGGGGAAGAGGGGGGGGGAAATATTAGCGGGCCAAGGGGGGGGTGGGAAGAGTGTGAGAGAATGAGAGGGTGAGTGTAAGAATACGGGAGAGCGGGGGTCACATGCGGCTCGACACAGAGGGAGCATGAGAGGGAAAACGGGAGAGGGTCGGGTGAGTGATCGAGGTTGCGCCTGGCCGAGGGTGGCCAGTAGGGGGGGGGGGGGGGGGGGGGGGGGGGGGGTGGGGGGGGGGAGGGGGAGGAGAGAGAGAGAGAGAGAGAGAGAGAGAGAGAGAGAGAGAGAGAGAGAGAGAGGATACTAGAGAGAGATATGTAGGGAAAATGAGAGAGAGAGGGGGGGGGGGGGGGGGGTTATGTCCTCCAATGCCCACCGGGGGGAATAAACTAGGGGGGAAAGAGAGAAGGGGTATCTGAAACCGAGGGCGGCCGTCTAGGCTGGGGTATAGACTAGCAGGGGCCTGAGGGTGATAATGCCAGCGAATCAAGGGGGGGGGGGGTGCCATGCCCATAGAGGTGTCGTGGGGTTTACCAAGCGGTGCCTTCCAACAAAGTGAAATTAAAGAGAAAAGGTGTCCTGGAACAGATTCTGGAAGAACCTGGGGACGAGAAATGTGCTACCCCTCCGAGCACCTTGGATGACATAAACGAACACAGCAAAGGTGAAAAGAAAGCCATTGTCTCACATGCTTGCAAGAAATTATGCTAAATCTGTTCCCTTTGGTGTCTAAGTTATGTAGTGTTAGCAAGCTCCATACCCTATGGCATGTATCTCTCTAGATATTTATAATGGAAAAACTCTTTTTAATATTATTTTACTGTGCAGTAGTTCAATAGTTTTGCTTGTCCTTTATGATGTCTTTATTCATCGATACCATTTCTATGTCACATGGCAAGAGAAATTGCAGTTAGTTGCCCTGCATGATTTGAATTATGCCATTGCATGCAAAACCATACAAAAGTGGCGTATTGCCAAGGCTAGACAGCTACAAAAAGAAAAAGCCGAGATTGAGAAGCGCCTTGCTAGCTATCTTAAATGTTGAACAAAAATTAATTACTTCAATTATGTTCATCCCTCGGGGGAAGTTATTTTTGATGAGTGGTATGCACTACCAGACCCAATAGAGACAATGCATGGTGACATTCCCCCTAAACATGCAGGGGAAATGATAAAGTACAATGTGCAAGATAGGAGGTTGGTATTTTGTCGTAGAGACAGCCACAAATTTTTGGATTGTGCCTCCAATTTTTCCATGTGTATATATGGAGCACCAGCATGGCACCTAAAGTGAATGCAATATTAGAAACAATATTCAAAGAGTAGCGGGCTAAGTTCAGAGGTGTTTTTACATAGAGTCATTGTAGTGGCCAGCCTTGGCAGATATATAATAAGCCTATATTCTTGAAGGATTTGAGATTGTCTTGGAAGAACTGCAACTTTGGGCCCAAAAACAATCTAATTATTGACGATAGTATGTACAAAGTGTGCTAGAACCTTGAAGGAAGTTGGCTTGTTACTCCAAAGATAGAGGACCAGACCAAAGACCAACGGCAAAACTTCCTAATAGATACTTTGAGTAGCTGGCTGTTCCTATGGCTGCAATGGATCGTGTAGCGTATACAGCTGAAAATGCGTTTGATACTACCGCATTTTTTTTTTCACAACAAGCGATGAGGAAGCTAGAATCATAAATGCATTGGTGCAATGTGGCCCAGCATAATGAAGCCATGCGTAGGAGACAAAGGGAGGCTGATGAAGAAGCTGAAATACATAAGAGAGAGAGGCTACAAAGGGAAAAATTAGAGAAGCAGTAACAAGAAGAAGAAAGAGAGTTGCAAGAACCAAAAGCTCAACAACAAGAAGAAAGAGAGCAAGACCCAAAATCTCAGCAAACAAAGAAGCAAGCGAACACTTGGCAAAAGCGAGTGTACAAGCCTGCTAAACCACGATCTTATCCAGAGTAGGAGGCTCTCTGCAATTTTGTAATATTATGAGGGAAATTTGTAAATTGCCTTTCTAATGTTTGTAACTATTCTGAAATTGACTTCAGATATTAATGATCAGATCCTTTACTATTCTTTTTTTGAAGATAATACTATGTGTACTGTTGGTGTCTTGTAAAAATTGAATCTATATACATTCTCGTTGGAAATCAGCAAAGGTATGCTAATTAGCATAATGTTTATGCTAGTTAGCAGACTGTTTATACTAACACAGTCAAAACAATATGCTTATTAGCATACCATGTATGCTAATTAGCATACTCACAGTAGCTAATTAGATTACATTCTAATTAGCATACTGAGCATTTTTTTTTGTGCTAACTTCCACTCACAACATACCATAGTATGCTAATTAGCATATAAAGTATACAGGAAGCTGCCATGTTTTCTCCTTGAAACCAACAATGGTATGCTAATTAGCATTCCTTCAATTAGCATATTGTGGGTTTTTGTTTTTTCTAACTTCCACTCTCATAGCATAGTATGCTAATTAGCATACACAATATATAGAAAGCTTCCATCCATTCTTGAAACCAGCATACACGATATGCTTATTAGCATATGTATAGTGTACAGAGAGCTGTTGTCTCTTCTCCTTAAAACCAGCAAAGGTATGCTAATTAGCATACTGTCTATGTCTACTGGCATAGACAATATGCTAATTAGCATTCTTCAATTGGCATACTGTACTTTTTTTTTTGTGCTAACTTCCACTTAGTATAGTATGCTAATTAGAATACACAGTATACACAAAGCTGCCATCCCTTCTCCTTGAAACCAGCAAACCTATGCTAATTAGCATACTGCTTATGCCAGTTAGATATGCTAATTAGCATACCCACAGAATGTGAATTGGCATTAACAATATGCTAATTAGAATATACAGGATGTAGAGACCTATCATCTCTTCTCCTTGAAACCAGCAAAGATATGCTTATTAGCATATTGTTTATGCCAACAACTGGCAAAAACAGTATGCTTATTAGCATACATAGTATGCTAATTAGCATACCTTCAATTAGCATACTGTGCATTTTTTTTTGTGCTAACTTTCACTCACATCATAGTATGCTAATTAGATCACACAGTATACAGAAATCTGTCATCTCTTCTCTTTAAAACCAGCAACGTATGCTGTTTATGCCAACTGACATAAATAGTATCCTAATTAGAATACATAGTGAGTTGAAACCTGCCATCTCTTCTCCTTGAAACCAGCAAAGGTATGCTAATTAGCATACACAATATACAGAAAGCTGCCATCTCTTCTTTCCTAAACCAGCAAGGGTATGCTAATTAGCATACTATCTATGCTAGTTGGCATAAACAGTATGCTAATTAGCATTCCACTCACAACATCGCATGCTATTTAGCATACACATTATACAAAAATCTGCCATCTCTTCTCCTTGAAAACCCGTAAAGTTATGCTAATTAGCATATTGTTTATGCTAATCAGCATACTGCTTATGATAATCAGCATAAACAGTATGCTAATTAGCATTAGCATACACAATATACAAGAAGCTTCCATCTCTTCTCCTTGAAAACTAACAAAAGGTATGCTAATTAGAATATTGTGTATGCTAACTAGCAATAACAATATGCTAATTAGCATACCATTTATGCTAACTAGCATACCCACAGAACACAATTAGCATACCTTCTTATTATCATATTGTGCAAGCCACTGGCCTTCTTTGTACACATCTTTCCAAACCCTGACGCCTTTCTTATAATCTGGGTGTGCCTTCTTTTACAGGTTCCATTTATCTTTGTGGGCTACCTGCCCAAACCATATGGAGTCCTGCTGTTAAAAGCGTAAATTGTAAGAGACCAAAGGAGGCGGACTTTGAGCTTGTTTGATCACCTATATAGAGTTCCACATTTTCTTGATGAGCTTAGATCCCATATGTTCAATGAGACATGTTGTACAAATGATCTCTCTTAAACTAAGACCCCGTTGTGATAGACACCAAAGCCATGTATACACAAAGCACACAAGAGACAGAAGATACCCAAGTTTTTGATAAAACTGCATTATCTCCGAGCAAGAAGTATATTGAAGGTGCAGTGATTACAACTTAAAAGCTGAAGAGCATGCTATTATAGATTGCTTCATAGTTTTCTGGGTTGATTGTGTACACCTACCGTCTCCTTGGGATGTGCTCCATGGGTATTTCGATACATCGTACCAGATGTGAAAGTACGTGGACGATGGGCTGCTTGTGGTCTAGCTTGAAGGTGTATGCATCCAATTTCTCATAATACAGACCTCGCACAACATATGATCCTCTTCAATTGCATTGACCCACTCATCAAGGTACCCCTTCTCCACCTTCTCCTTTGTTGCAACACACTTGACCAGGTAGAAATCCACATCCTCAATGTTGGTCAAAGCATCTGGATTTACAGCAAATGTGTCACCAGCACATAGAGCACTACTCAACACATCATGATGATGACCTTTGTATGTGAAGTCATCATAGGTGGCTGCTTCATCTTCCGGCTCAGAATCTGACACAGCCTCATCAGGTAATGGCAGTAGAGTATGATAATCCCAAGGCTACACATGAGCTTTATTGATGCAGCAATTCCATCTTCTGTGCATGCATGCATCACAGAAGCATTCATGTGCTAACTAGCATACCCAACCCAACTGCTAGTTCTAACTAGCATAATGCTTGTCTTAAATAGCATACCCATCATGCTAGTGAGAATACTAGGTGTTAACTAGCATTTAAGTGGTGTTAACTTGCATACCTTTTGTGTTGACCAACTAACTCTATATGCTATTTAGAACTGAAGGCCTGCTAACTAGCATACTCTGTATGCTACCTAGCAAACTCCATATTTTATTAGAAAACATACTTATCATGCAATTGAGCATACTAGGTATGTAAATAGCATACTAGGTTTGTTAATAAGCATACCACGTATGTTAATTAGCATACATATTGTGTTAACAAACTAGATCTTATGCTATTTAGAACCCAATACATGCTAACTAGCATATGCTAACTAGCATATGCTAACTAGCATAGTCAATATGCTAACCAACACAGTCCATATGCTAGCTAGCAAAAGTCTACAGATCACTATGCTATTGATGAGCATATACAAGTTACTAAGCACTAGAGATGCAATGCATAAAATGCATAAGTTATGGTACAAGTATCTGAGTGATCACCTGAGGCTCGTCTAGGAGGTGCACAAGGTGTTCTATGTACCTTTTCCTCCCCATCCTCTTTCAACAAACATCCTTCTTGTTTGGTGAAACTCAAGTCTCCACTTTCCAAAATGTGTAGACCAATTCCTTAATTTCATATGTGATAGGGCTATGATGGTGCTTCTTGTGACATGCAACCAATGAAAACAATCGACCACAAACATCAAGCTTTGTCTGGCATGATCTTACCTTGTGCAAGGTGCGACGATTGACATTTAGGACCCTGAAAATTTTTGCAATAGGCATGTTTTCCTTTGAATTCAACATCATCTGCAATGCTACAATTTTCAAAAACAACTCCTCATTGGAACCTGGCTACTTGACAATAGACAGTGTGCTACGTACATTGGAGACAATTGCGGTCTGTACAGCAGCCTCCTCCTCGAAAGACTCATCATGCATCCCCCGAACATGTGAATGTTGAGCAACAAGATTTCCCACTTTTCTTATGTACTAAAACCTTCAGTCCTACTCTTGAAAGCTCTCACAATCTCGAAGGAGGTTTTCTTTTTCTCCTCATCGTTGAGGGCATGATGTTGTCACTCAAATTTCATTTGTTTCTGCTCCCGTTGTTTCCTCTTTCTTACTCTCTCATATTCCCTGATTACAGGAAGAGCTGGATCTTGGGAGTTGTAATTCATTGCCTGTAGTGGCTCTCTTTTGCTTTTTCCTAAGAACTATAGACTTGCATAATATGCTACTTACTTAAAATCACTTAAATGTATAGCTGTCAACACTTGATGTTGTAATACACACATACTATGAACAAATGCCCTCACAAAACTATAGATGTGACCAACAAAACCAATGACTTCATTTGGAGTGGGTGGGCTATACATAAGATTTGCTTACCATCACATTACAATACTGCTCCATTTCCAGCATTGGAGCTAGTGGTAATAATGTTGGCTGCTGGTTCTCCATTTTTGTAGGTCTATGTCAAAATGAGAGAAAGAGCTCAGCTTTGACAACTCATCTCTCAGACAAGATTCCTGGTGCAAGGAACGAATGAGTGAGAGAGAGAGAGATAGAGAGAGAGAGAGAGAGAGAGAGAGAGAGAGAGAGAGAGAGAGAGAAAGAGAGAAAGAGAGAAATGAAATGTTATGAAATGTTATATTAACGTCTTCAAAAGGCCGGAGTGACCTATGAGACCAAACTGATACAAAAGTGGTGAGTCTGTTACAATGTCTGAAAAGTGTGAAAATGTGAAAATAAATGCGAAAAACTAAATACAAAGTATTAGATAAATTTCTTAGGAGCATTCTGGGTGTCTGGCTAGAATGCTTCTAATCCTTTGTTGTAGTCTCCTCCGGTGAAGTGTGCTTCTGCATCTCGGTCGTGGTCATCTCGATTTCCTAAGCTCAATCGCCCTATCAATGAGGGTGCCTTTGGTATGAATGTGGGTACTCCTTTGTGCTCGTTGCTGGCCTCTCACTTCTCCTTCCATTCCTGCTTCTCTCGATCCGAAGAAATCTGTGATCTGCCTCTGAGGCTCTAGTGCTCTTTGTCTTCTCATTAGATTATCCCTGTGCCGATGTAGTTCCAGTAGGTACAGGCCTAAGCACCTTTGATCTTGGTATTGCATGACTCTATCTAGAGGTCCAAAGCCTTCTTTAAACATGCAATGGAAACGCCCACGTATCTCATAGTATACGGTGCAGTGGCATATGTAGTGTAATTCTGTCTCCAGCTCCATTCCGCATAACTTGCAAATTCTGCTCTCAGGTGGGATTCCCCTAAATCTTCCAAATTCAATTTCCAAATGGTGTGAGGATGTACGAATCTGACCAATAGCACATCTCAAACCATGAGACAGGTGGGTATCCATGTAGCTCGGGCGAATCACAAAGACATCTTCAGATAGCTGTAGGAAGTTTTCTTTGTAGTCGGCCATCTTCGTGCCCAATTCTTGTGTAGGGTCTACCCATGTCCTCTTAGTGTCCAACTGTATAAGATCCTGGTGGATGATTTTATTAATCTCCGTTCGTGTGATTGCTAGTGATGGAGCCTCAAGAGAGTATTGGAAGGGGGGTAATTTTTCCATACTGAACCTGTGTCTTTGAAACCACGAGGACAGTTGCGCATACCAGCATGATGTATCTCCTTTCATTGCTAATTGTCGAGAGGATTCGAGGGCCAATCTAGTATATCGGCAATTATTTGTATCCCATAAACCATGTATAAAGGACACTAATCTGGTAAGAGCTTAAATTTCTATTGGAGGGGCAGCTAGTTCCGCTCGGCTAATCGCGTGTGGTACGGAGGCCTTGGCTCTAATCATTCAGGAAATCATAGATACCAAAGGTCTCTCCATTGACTTCCAATTATCCTGATCCACAGATGGTCCCCAAATCTGGACCCCATACAGCATAGCCGAAGCCACCACAGTATCAAAGAGCCAAAGTTTTGTTCGTGGTTCCTGAAATTGCACTTGTGAACACATCCTCTCCAACCCTCCCAAGGCCGCAGAGGCTCTGGACAATCTAGCATCCGCTGCTTTCTTAAGAGTAAACTTTGGTCCTGTAAATACCACACCAAGGTATGTGTATGCATCTGTGTACTCTACTATATCCTAGCCATATGCAAATCTAGGTGCCGATCTCCTAACCCACTGTGGTGTGGTGTTAAACACCATAACTTTGGTTTTACCCAAATTTACCGACAGTCCGCTGTCCTCCGCGAATTTATGTAATGCATCTAACTGCCTCTGCATTCCATCTGGTGATTCTACTATCAATACAATATCATCTGCATACAACAACAAAGGGATCCATGACCCTGCACGTTGAGCACCTCTGTCACCCTCTCTATCAATGTAATCTGATACCTCATCTATATACATACCAAATAAAGTAGGGGACAATGGGCATCCCTGCTTTACTCCAACGGTGGAATGAACAATGTCGGAATCCCCTTCTGGAGTACGTACATAACCGGTTTCCAACCCGTATAAGGCCATGATCACCCAGATAATCTCTTTGGGGACCCCTAACTCTTGCATTCTGCGCAGCAATCTGGCCCTTGGTACTGTATCAAAAGCTTTCCAAAAATCCACAAAGCAACAATACATCCTTCTCCCGCTTGCTCTTTCTTCCTCAATAATGGCTCTGAGCGTAAGAATGTGATCTAAAGTGGAATAACCCCTGATGAATCCAGCTTGTCTTGTTGCCCTTATGCCCTCATTCTCTTCCCATCTACTCAATTTTTGTTCCAGAATGGATGCGTACAGTTGGGTCAATGTGTGACCCACCATAATGGTACGGTAGTTCCCGGGTATCATAGGATCCCCTGACTTGAAAATAGGTACGATAGTAGATAATTTCCAAGATTCAGGTAATCCTTCACACATGACCCGATTAAACAGACGAGCAAGGACTTCTGAAAG
This sequence comes from Adiantum capillus-veneris, assembly GCF_014529385.1. Classification (NCBI taxonomy): domain Eukaryota; kingdom Viridiplantae; phylum Streptophyta; class Polypodiopsida; order Polypodiales; family Pteridaceae; genus Adiantum; species Adiantum capillus-veneris. The sequence continues at coordinate 46,438,649 of NC_140936.1, read as the reverse complement.
TAGATCCCTTGCATGGATCAGATGTTCTGCTACTAAACCCTCATGATCATATGCTCTTCTTGTCTTCATCTTATCAATGGCTTTTTCCACCATTTCGGCAGTAAAGAAAGTACTAGTAGCAGGGCGCGGCTCTAGAGGATCTGGTAATGGAGGCTGTCCAAATACCGTATATAATGATGTTACATATTGACCCCAAATCTCAGGAGAAGTAATTGTCGAAGGTGATGAGTGCTCGTGAAATAAACGCCAGGTCTCATGTGAGTCCTGACTCAAGAAGAGCTGATATAAATCCTTCTCCATTTTGGCTAAAAATGCCCTTTTCTTGCGACGTACTATACGTCGAAGAGCAATCCGAGACTTCTTATATGTGATGATCCCAAGTGTAAGCTCTTTCTGGACCTGGGTTCTCGTCTCTCTGCATTCCTCGTCATACCAACTGTTTTGAGGCATGTTCCTAGATCCTCTCTTCTGATCAGGCTGAGTATGTGGGTATGCCTCTTGTACTGCTCCATGTAGTATCTCTGTTAGCTGAGAGGTAATCTCCTCTACACTATATACTGGCTCGTCTGCCCACATCCTATTATAGATCTGTTCCACATAGACTGAATTCCATCTCTGGCGTGAAAGTATATTTGTGTGTGTCTTCTTCCTTTGGACTTGAGAGGCATTGTATTGGAAGGAGATTGATAAGGTCAAGAGAGCATGATCCACTGCAATCCCAACTGGTCTGGGTCCCACCTTAAAGTCCTCGATACTAGAAATAAAGCTTGGTGAAGTCATGACATAATCCACTGTACTGGCCCCATGCCTGTGCGGGAAGCGTGTGAATCCCCCAGATAAAGGGAAAGTCTCTAGACCATTAATTATGGCCAAACCATGTGTAGTTGCCATCTCCATGAGATGTCTCCCATATTCAGTGTGTTCTTTATCCTGTGAATTTCTAGTAAGCCCCTCCTGTGATAAATCCACTTCTCTGAGCATTTCCTCAGAAGTATCATAGAATACTGCTTGAGAGTTGGCCGATCTGGCATTAAAGTCTCCTAAGAGAACGATGTCTCCATCTCTAAAGAACTCCCATATGTCATTATTCAATATGGAGAAAGGGGACTGTCCTTTAGGTGAGGAGTAGACTGATGTACTTGGAGGGAAGTAGCATATAGCGATATATAGAAATCTACCTGTCTCGGCTCTCATTCTCACCCACATATACCTTGCTTGTTCATCTTTCCTGATAATCTGTAGTAGTGGTCTCAGCTCCTCTTTAAATAAGGCTGCTACTCCTCCTGAACCCCATCTACCTCGTAGAGATCTCTTGTTTGGTTGACCAGCTGTTTCCCATAAATACCCCTTCACATGTGGCATAAGTTGTCCTGGTATCTGGTGTGTCTCTGAGTAGAAAACTATGTCTCTGTCCCTAAAGCTGTCTTCAAAGGCACCTACATCTAGCCTATATGATCCATTACAATTCCACGCCGCTATCCAGAGCGTCGCCCCATAGGTCTCGCACCGTCATGATGAGCGCTTTTCCAGAACCACTACTTTCCCTCCTCTATAAAAGGCAATTTTCTCCTTTTCTCTTGCTGCCCTGATCTCTGGCATCAACTCTTGCATGTGTGCCACTTGTGCCAATGTAAGGTCATCTCCCAGGAAAATACCGGTTTTCTTAAGAGTTGGCCTCTTCTTTAGAAATTCTTTCCTTATTTCTATATTAGGGAAGCGGAGAATAAGTGCCCTATCCTTTACGTTTCCCTTCTCGTCGATTCCTTTCTTGCCCACTCTCCATGCACTTGTGTGAGTAGGCTGTGTGATGTCCATGCGTTGTAGCAGTTCCCTCACTTCTTCATCTACATTCTCTTTGTCTTTGACTTCTGTGACCCGCACATGCAGAGCCCGATTCTTCCTTTTCTGCTCTTCCTCAATGGTCATATTAATAATGGTGGAGGTACGTGTCGTCTTAGGCATATGGACCTTCCCTTTCTTTGCATCCTCAATCCATTTCTCTGCTTCATCAACCTTTTCTTGTGTCTTAACAAGAGGTTCCGCCCATGAAGATGCCGTTTTTTATTTCTGTTCATCTCCTTCCCGTAGAGCTTTCATCTGATCCTTCATGTTCTCGAGCTCCTTCAGCACCGAAGGTTGGTCGTCTCCCTTCTCCTTAGTTGCAGATTTGCAAGCCGCAAGTTCTCCTTTTAGCTCCTCGATTATTGCATCTTTTTCCCCCATGTGCTTTTCCATATTTGTTTTCCATGCTTCAAAACTTGCTACTGCCTCATCGAGTTTCTTTTGCATAACGCATTCTGTTACATTTACTTCGGCCTTGATTAGGTTTCGTAATTCCGTTTTCACGGTCTGAATTTCCTCATTCTGTATCCCCCGGATCTCTCTCCTTAGTTCTCTCATCATGTCTCCATACATGGAGTTCCTGTAGCTCTCAACGTTCGCATGCATTTCCTTCCTGATGTCATCCCTCATATAGTTTAGCTCTGATTTGAGCATCACTTGGACCTTCTCCATCAGTAGCTCATCATGTATCCTGGAGGTTTTCCCGACTCGTAAGGATCCTGGTGATAGTACAGTATCTCTGTTTCTTCGTTTGAAAGTAGCTGTCGTTTTTTTTGGGGTGGTGTAGCTATCTACACCCAGGCCTTCCCCTTCGGTAGGCGGATCCATCGAACCCGAGCCACAAATGTGGGGTAGGGCACTAGGGAAAGCTTAAAAACTTTTAAACTTTAAAAGTGTATTTCAAATCTTAAAGGCCTTTAAACTTTAAGGCTTAAAATCTCTTTTAACTTAAAATTTCCTTAAGGCTTAAATAAGAGAGAGAGAGAGAGAGAGAGAGAGAGAGAGAGAGAGAGAGAGTCCCCAAGTCGTCTTCGGTAACTGAAAACAGAAGCACATGAGGAGGGAAAATAAATTTTTAATGGAACATTTGAGATTCAAAGGACTTGCCCGTCCGTTCTCACTATATGCTAACAAGCACAAGTAGCTAGCACTATCCGGGACAACATATTCAGTGACACGTTAATATGCTTCTACCCTAATGCTTTCTACAAAGTCTATGTTATGTTTGTGATGCATGAAGCTTTCCATATTATTACATCACCTAGGTCACAAGGAACACAAATATTGTATTGTACCAAGTCTCTCTTGATGGGATAAACTATAATACAAATTCCTATTGGAGGGAGGACCGGCTCCGTATAAATCCGGTCCTCAACTATTGTCATGTTCTCTAAACTCTCTCTCTTGCAAAAGTATTGTTCATGCCAAGTTAACTAAGTACCATGTTTATGTTGCTACGATCAATCAAGTTCACCCGCTATGCTCACAAAGTAATCTCACAAAAGTGCTTTCTCTAATTTCCTAATTCTGATACTCTCAAAGTTCATAGGACTTTTTCATTACAGTGTTGGAAATAGGGTTAAAAGCGAAGATAGAAGAAGTAGATGCTATGGGAGTGAAGCGTGCCAGGCACGAAGAAGCATCTCAAAGAGAAGAGAAGATGAAAGGGAAGGCCGAGTCTAGCAAGCAAGCAGCTAAACTACGGCAGAAGATAGACATCGTGGACTTCTCACTAGGTGAGTATGCAAAACCCTATGACTTAGTTCAAGATGTGTTAATGCAGGGCCCGAAGATAACTTGGCCCCAATTACTCCACCTTGCACTCAGAATGAGGAGGCAATGGACAAAAATGGTAAGTACCAGGAAATCAAGGCCCAGGATAGCTGGGGCTATCTCTGGAAGGGATCTCCACGACATCCTACCAACCATGGACGCCCACATCAAGGGGCAAAGAATCTCAAATGTATACATAGATGGTGGCGCGCAAATATGGGTCATAAGTGAAAAGATGATGCACCATCTAGGTCTAGAGGTAAGTAGGCCGGCACCCTACCGAGCCAAGAAGGCAAACAATGTAAGAGTGAAATGCGTGGGCATTGTAAATACGGTGAAAGTAAAAGCATTCAATAAAGAAGTGGAGGTAGACATCTTCGTCATGCCACACAAAGGGGAGGGCTACCCCATCATTCTTGGGAGGCCTTGGCTTATGGCCATGGAAGCTAAACAAGACTGGAGCACCGGGATGATTCAAATGAAGGACGCTAAAGGGAAGTCCATATTCTACGACATGAGGACTGGAAAGCAGTGCAACATGATCTTGGAGGCTTCAGACGATGAGTCCACCAGCGACTACTCGTCTATCTCAGGAGAAGAGAGGACCACCACCGACAAACCAAGAGGGATCATCAGGCATGCAGTCCTTGGAGGATGCAGGTAAGTTACAAAAAATGCTCTCAAATGAGTTAACCAATGAAGAAAGGAAGGAGTACGTCTCCATGCTACGTAACTTCACTACTTTGTTCATTGATGGCTATGATAAGATCACAGGAATTAAAATAGTGCAACACCACATAAAACTCAAGGAAGGCAGTAAACCTGTACTACAAACGCTCAGAAGACTTGGAGTAATCCAACAAGAGGCACTGCTTAAAGAAGTGAGAAGTTTGCTACAAGCAAGTTTCATCTACCCTGTGAAAGACTCAGAATGGGTCTCCCTAGTAGTAGTCACACCAAAAAAAAATGGTAAGTGGAGAATCTGTGTGGATTATAAACCTCTCAATGCAACCACAAAGAGGGATCACTTTCCCCTCCCATTCCAGGGTGAAATACTCAATGAAGTGGCAGGTCACGAACGGTACACAGTGTGCGATGGCTACTCAGGATACTTCCAGATTAGCATTGCGGAGGAAGATCAGAAGAAGACAACCTTCGTCACACCTTGCGGATGTTTTGCCTACAGGGTGATGCCATTTGGCCACACTAATGCCCCGGCCACATTTCAGCGCTATGTGACTTTTGTTTTCCAACCCTACTTTGGAACATCAATACGGGTGTTCATAGATGATTTTTGTATCTATAGCTCAGGAGCCCTTCATTTAAGCAAATTCTATGATGGCTTAACCAGGCTGCAAAACTTGGGTGGCCAACTCAACGTAGATAAGTGCCACATCAGTGAAAGCAAAGTCACTCTCCTTGGTCATGTATTTTCAACAAAAGGGATCGAAGCTGACCCTAGCAAGATTCAAGGAGCCGTGCTAATGCAAAAGGGCCCCCAACTTCTTTCATGCATCCTATTTACTTCTCTAGCCGTGTCATGACCCCGTCAGAAAAGGGATTTACCGAAGTAGAACACATGGTTCTGGCACTAATGTTTGCTACCACAAGGTTCCGCTCCAATCTCCTGCCAAGACCATTTGTAATCCTTGACAATGGAAGAGGTTTTCCCATATGTAATGCGACACATGGATGTCTCATCTAGGATCTCAAAGTGGTTGATTCGATTACAAGAGTTTGACTACACCATGCAAGTAGAAAACTCCACCAGGGCTAGTTTAGCGGGAATTCTCACTCATCGCCATTATGAAAAGAAGATGAAGGTCAACACGGAAGCAAAGGAAGAAACACCAATGGTAGAAATTCCTAGGCTAGAAAGAGCTCGCTCTCTTTTCTTTGACGGAGCATACAAGAGAACAATGGATCAGTCTCTGCACAGCAGGCATAGTCATTTTAAATGAACAACAAGAAAGAGTGTTCTCCCAGGCAATTATTACACTCCCACTCCAATAATGAAGTAGAATATGCAGCCCTAATTCTTGGGTTGGAACAATGTATTTCACAAGGAATTCAACGCCTAAATGTGTGTGGCGATGCTTTGCTTTTGATAAGGCAGATAAATGGCACCTGGGATTGTAAGAATCAGGTTTTACTTGGTCAACTTCGCCAGGTTAAGGACCTTCTAAAGAAGTTTGAAGCAGTGAAACTATTTCATGTCCCTAGAGCAGAAAATCAGGAGGCAGATGCTCTAGCCAAAGAAATAATACAAGACGTTCCTGTAGGGGCGATCAAACTAAAGCTACCCCTCTTTGAAGGTAGTGATGCTATGCCTGATGTCATTAGTTTTTTAGATACAGGAGAATGTCCAGCAGGATACACCAAAGGCCAAAAACAGTGGCTGGTAAGGAAGGCTACTATGTACCGCCTTGTAAACGACCACTTGTATTGTAAGGAAAAGGATCAAATTCTCAGGCGGGTTCCAACCTTTAGTGAGATCACAAAGGTAATTTTAAGTTGCCATGATGGCGTCTGCGGCGGCCATTTTTCTCTAGACATCACCAGTAGGAAGATTCTACAAGCGGGATACTCTTGGCCTAGTTTGAACAGGGATGTACACCATTGGTGTAGAACATGTAAGGCCTGTCAAGTGGCCAGTGATCGAACATTAACCTACGAGCCACAAACTCCTATCATCTCATATGGTCCATTTGCGAAATGGGGAATAGATGCAATCGATCCTTTACCAAGGGCCCAATCGGGTAAACTGTACATCATAGTGGGTGTAGACTACATGAGTCGATGGGCAGAAGCAACAGCCACCACCTGCATTACAGCCCAAGAGGTAGCAAAGTTCATTTTTGAGCATATCTGTTGCCGTTTTGGCACTCCTCTTGAGATAATATCAGATAGAGGACCAGGATTCAGAGGTGATTTGGTGGGAGAACTGATGAATAAGTTAGGCATCACACGCCGACATTCCACACCATACTATCCACAATACAATGGTCTGGTAGAGAAGGTAAATGGAATGATTTGCAAAATCATCACAAAGTAGGTGAACAATCACACACGGGACTGGGATAAACATCTCATGGCAGCTCTTTGGGCCTACAGAACAACGTTCTAAACATCACTAGGTTTCACCCCTTTCCAACTAGTTTATGGGAAGGAGGAAATTCTACCCATTGAGGTACAGATAGCCAGCTTACAAGTTTTGGCTAGCCAGATACACCGTCCAATTGTAAATCTCCAAAACCACATCTTGGATCTGGAGAGACTCCAACTAGATAGGGAAGAAGCAATCAATCACTATGCACCGCAGGCAGAATGACCCTGGCTCACTTTCAATCAAGGGCTTAAAGAGAAAGGACTGGAAAAAGGCATGTTAGTGCTGGGATACGACAACAGATTTGATACCAAGAAGGATAAGAAATTTCAGCCCAGATGGGAAGGACCATTCATCATCAGGAAACGCTACGACAACGGCAGCTATAAGCTGATGGAAGCAGATGGGAGAATTCACAAGACTAGGGTCAATGGATGGAGACTGAAAAGGTATTTTCTTAGGTTTGATCCAAAATTCATGTTAGACATTCCAGAAGAGGGAGAACCCTCTAACTCCACAGCTGAAGAAGCAGAAGACGGGCTAGAAGCATGAATACCTCTAGACAAAGGGAGAGGGCTAATGATGGTTGATTTTTGAAAATCAAAGAAAAAAAAACTCATTTTTCCTCTGCTGGAGCCTTGGCGACAGTGTTGGAAGCCTCGGCACCGCCTAGTAAACCCACGACACCTCTACGGGCATGGCACCCCCCCCCCCCCCCCCCCCCTTTGATTGGCCGGCCTTATCACCCTCAGGCCCCCGCTTGTCTATACCCCAGCCTAAACGGCCGCCCTCGGTTTTAGATACCCCTTCTCTCTTTCCCCCGTAGTTTATTCCCCCCCGGCGGGCATCGGATGACATAACCCCCCCCTCTCTCTCTCATTTTCCCTACATATCTCTCTCTATTATCCTCTCTCTCTCTCTCTCTCTCTCTCTCTCTCTCTCTCTCTCTCTCTCTCTCTCTCTCTCTCTCTCTCTCTCCCCCATTTCCCCCCCCCCCCCCCCCCCCCCCCCCTTACTGGCCACCCTCGGCCAGGCGCAAGCCTCGATCACTCACCCCAAGCCCTCTCTCATTTTCCCTCTCGTGCTCCCTCTGTGTCAAGCCGCATGTGAACCCCCGCTCTGCCGTATTCTTACACTCACCCTCTCCCTCTCTCACACTCTTTTTCCCCCCCCTCCCATTACCCCCCCCCCCCCCCTCTTCCCCACCCACTCGCCTCACCCTCCCCTTGGCCTCACTCACCCTCCCCTTGGCCTGCTATCCCCACCCTCTATCCCCCCCCCCCACACCATTGACTTCTCCCCCTCCTCTCATCCTTGAGACAGCATGCAAGATGGAGGATAAGACACCCTCCCCCCCCCCCCCCCGACGGTGGGCACCCGCCCTATGGATTCCCCATCCCTCTAGCGCCACCTCATCCTCTCTCTCTCTCTCTCTCTCTCTCTCTCTCTCTCTCTCTCTCTCTCTCTTCCATTTCAGCCCGAAGGCGTAGTGCACGGAGCCGGACCCCACTCTCCCTCCACACCACACACTCACACCCTCATCCTCACCCTCTCCCTCATCCTCACACTCACACACACACCCCCAATCCCCTCTCCCTCTCTCGCACTTTGTTTTGGCAGCAGCCCGCCTGCCATATCTCTCTCTCCCTCTTGGCCTGTACAGGCGCATCACGTTTTCCTCTCTCTCTCAATATACACACCACACACACACACACACACACACACCCCATGCATACACACACACACACACCATCCCCCCCACCCCAAGCACCTGTAGAGCTGCCGCTGGCCTCCAAACACAGAAAAAAATAAATATAAAAAACATATATATAATATATACATTATGTACATAAGCCCCCCATTCCAACCGCATGCTTGCGCACACATACAAATACACACACACGCACTCACGCACACACACCCATATACATATATATATATATATATACACACACACACACACACACACACACACACATCCGCCCACATGCACATACGTACACACGCATGCGTATACGCACTACAAATACAAAGAAAACGAAGGACTCCACGACTACAACGACCACGAAAAAGAAGAAGGACCCAAAGCACGCGCCGCCAACAACAAAAAAGAGGAAATGTGTCGAAGGCATGCCCCGGCCGACCCCGAAAAGAAGTACGCTCGATACCGACGCACCGGCAACACACCATTCGTCGGCAACACGCACCCACGACGCCATCTGCAGTAATTTATAGGGTATTTTCATCATTTCTTCAGTTTTCACTGAGCCATTGTAAAATTCTCACTTTGTACATTTCCTCTCTCTCTAGGTGATGGTCACAAAGGCCCACCTAGAGATTCTCATCTTTTAAATAACCTCCCAAAACAAAGCAAGGGTCAACCACACCGGGCCCACCACTTGATTTGTCTCCCCGATTAAGCTTACCCTAATCACACCGGGATTACCATAATCCAAGCAGCCAACACCTATAAATTGGCACTGAGAGGTCACTATCGGGGGGGGGGGGCAGTCCATGAGAAGTCAGCATTTGGTAGAGTGTAGTAGGAAGAGTTGACACTATCACCATCAAGGGGGGGGGGATAGTCCATGAGAAGTCAACATTTTGGTAGAATGTAGTGGGAAGAGTTGACACTATCACCATCACTGGGAGGGGGCTTGTGTGTTGGGTTTGCCTTGGGAATTGCACCATGCGAAGGGAACCACGTCCATCTCTCGACTCCAATGGTCGATGCACACACGTTGATAGCCGACTTTTGGAAATCAACAAAAAAAAAAGAAAAAAAAAACTCATTTCACCCCCCCACTCTCAGTAACCCCCCACAGTAGCTTATTCCCCCCCCCCCCCCCCCCCACGGGCATTGGATAAAAACTCCCTCTCTCTCACTCTCTCTCATTTTCCCTACATACCCCTTTCCCTAATATCTCTCTCTCTCAATTTACCCTCCCCAGCCAGGCAGAAGCCCTAAAAAAAAAAAAAAAAACTCCCGACCCCTCTCTCGTGCTCCCTCTGTGTGAGCCGCATGGAACACCCCCCCCCCCCCCCCCCCCCCCCTCTCTACGCATTCTTACACTCACCCTTACATTCCCCCTCACATTACCCCCCACTCTTCCACCCCCCCCTTTGGCCCGCTAATATTCTCTCCCCGACCCCTCCTCCCTCTTCCCCACCCGCTTGCCTCACCCTCCATCGGCCTCATTCCCCTCTCCTCAGCCTCATTCCCCCCCCTCTTGGCCCGCGGATATATTCCCTCACTCCATTATTGACTTATCCCCCCCCCCCCCCCCCTTGTCCTCAAGCTCCCATGCAAGACAATGAACCCCCCCCCTCTCCCTCTCACCCACACATCTCCCATACCCCACTCCTCACCTCATCCCTCTCCCGACACACTCTGTCTCTCTCTTATCCCATAACCTCACCCCTCCCTCTCCCTCACACACTCTCTCTCAAGGCTAAGCGCGGATACTCTCGCTCTCTCACCCGGGCGCTCAGGCCACGCAAGCAAGAATATGCTCTCTCTCTCTCTCTCCCCCTCTCACGGGCAGCGTCACATAGGACAACCCACACACACCACACACACACACAATTACACACCACACACACAGACAATCACCCCCCCTCTTCCCTCTCTCCCATCGGCGTTGTGCCCAGCAGTCCGCATATCACCCACACACCCACCCATTCACCTCGCGCAGGCAGCAGTCCGCAAAGCACGCACACACACACCCTTCTGGGCCTCACGCAGTCCGCAATACACACACAAAAACACACAATACACACACACACCCTACCTACACACACACACACACACATACACACCACACACACTCTCTATCCCTACTACCCCCCACCCCTTCCATCTACCTTGCGCAGAAAACAGGCCGCCAGCCATTCGCCAGAAGAAAAAAAACACAAAAAAACTATATATACATTAAATATATAGCCCCCCCTCTTCCCACGCACGTTTTCGCACACACATACCTATACAAAACACACACATACACACACACACACACACACCCTCATGCACGAATACATACACACACACGCATATACACACCGCACCACAGATACAACGAAGAAAACGACTACGACATCAACAAACAAAAGAAGAAGGATCCAAAGCACGCGCCACCAACAACAAAAAGAGAAAATGCGCCGAAGGCATGCCCTGGCCAACTCCGAAAATAAGTACGCTCGACACCGACGCACCAGCAGCACGCCATTCACCGGAAACACGCAACCACGATGCCATCCCAGTAAGTTATAGGTTATTTCCATCATTATCTTCAGTTTTCACCCGAGCCATTGTAAATTTCCATTTTTTTGTAAATATCCTCTCTCTAGGTGATGGTCACAAAGGCCCACCTAGAGATTCCCATCTTTTAATAACCTCCCAAAACAAAGCAAGGGTCAACCACACCGGGGCCACCACTTGCTTTGTCTCCCCGATTAAGCTTACCCTAACCACACTGGGATTACCATAATCCAAGCAGCCAACACCTATAAATTGGCACTTCATGAGGGGGGGGCAATTCATGAGGAACCAAGCATTTGGTAGAGTGTAGTAGGAAGGATTGACACTATCACCATCACAGGGAGGGGGCTTGTGTGTTGGGTTTGCCTTGGGAATTGCACCACACAAAGGGAACCACATCCACCTCTTGACTCCAATGGTCGATGCACACACGTATGCACGCTCTTGGTGGTAAGTATTCACAATCATTGAGCCGCCTTAGAGAACGCACCAAGTAGGTTACACCACCTCGTCCCCCTACCTCTCTACCACCACGGCATGCCACCTTGTAAATATTGAAAAAATAATTCACCCTCACACCCCCGAGGGTTTTCATCATTTGCAGATATTCTCTCTCTCACTCACTCTTTCTCTCTCTCTCTCTCTCTCTCTCTCTCTCTCTCTCTCTCTCTCTCTCTCTCTCTCTCTCTCTCTCTCTCTCTCTCGCTGTGTAGGCTTGCGGTGTTCATATCATCGTGGTTTTGAGTCCTAGCCGCTCAAAGCTAGGTGGTGTCCCCTGTTCACTTTACCGTGGCAGGTTCGAGGCGTGCCATTCGGCCCCTTGCGTTTTAGAGGCCGTCGGGGTTCGGGGTCCGCTTTGCATCCGTCAACGTATACAGGCTCTTGGTAGCAAGCTTCACAATCATTGAGTCGTCTTAGAGAACGCACCAAGTAGTTTGCACCACCTCCTCTCTCTACCTCTCTACCACCACGGTGTGCCATTTGTAAATATTGCAGAAATAATTCTCCCTCACACCCCTGAGGGTTTTCATCATTTTCAAATCTCTCCCTGTGTGTGTGTGTCTGTGTGTGTAAGTTTGCGGTGTTCATATCATCGTGGTTAGCGTCCTAGCCGCTTAAAGCTAGGTGGTGACCCTTGTTCGCTTTACCGTGACAAGCTTGAGGCGCGCCATTTGGCCCCCGATGTTTTAGAGGCCATCGGGGTTCGGGGTTCGCTTTGCTCCCGTCATTAGCATACATGTTGTGTTAATTAGCATAAATGGTATGCTAACAAGCATACACAATTGTATGCTAATTAGCATACAATGTATGCTAGCATAGATGGTATGCTAACTAGAGGGTAAGTTATGCTAATAAACATAATGTCTCTGCTAATTACCATACCATCTTTTCTAGTTAGCATCATGTGCATGCTAACTAAAATACACATTACGATAACTAGCAAAGAGGTATGCTAACTAGCATACAAAGTATGCTAACTAGCATAGAGGTATGCTAACAAGCATACACATTATGCTAAATAGCAAAGAAGATATGCTAACTAAACTTTGAATGCTTGTTAGCATGCACCAAATGCTAGCTAGCATACAAGGTATGCTAGTTAGCATACTAAGTATGCTAATTATCATACTTGCATGCTAGCCATCATACACAATGTTCTAATTAGCATAAAAAGTATGCTAATTAGAACATTGTGTACAACCATGTGTGCTAACTAGATAACAAGGTATGCTAATTAGCATATATAATAATTAGAACATTGTGTATAGCCATGTGTGCTAACTAGCTAACAAGATATGCTAATTAGCATACTTTTTATGCTAATTATAACATTGTCTATGATGGCTAGCATGCAAGTATGATAACTATAAGAAAAGGTATGCTTATGCATGCTAATTAACATACCTTTTTTCTAATTAGCATACTTGCATGCTAGCCATCATACACATTGTTCTAATTAGCATAAAAAGTATGCTAATTAACATATTAAATATGCTAACTAGCATACCATGTTTGTTAGTTCGCACACAGGGTATGCTAATTAGCATACCTTGTTTGCTAGTTAGCACACTGTGCACTAATTAGCTTATCTAACATGTTGATTAGCATACTTTGTGTCTAATTGGGAAAATCTCTATGCTAGTTAGCATAACAGTATGCTAACTATCATACCAAAAATTCCAACTAGTATCACAATATATTAGCTAGGATAACTAGCTGTGCTAACTAGCATACACAGTATGCTTACCACCATGACAATGTATGCTAGCTATATCTCATAGTATGCTAACTAGCATAACTAGGTTTGACAACTACCATACACAATATGCTAGACACCATACCCACTAAGCTAACTAGCATACCTTCTATGCTAGCTAGCATAACTAGATTTGACAACTACCATAAACAATATGCTAGACACCATACCCACTAAGCTAACTAGCATACCTTTTATGCTAACTAGCATACACAGGGCTAGTGTAGGAATCAAGGTTGGATAATTGTTCCTTAACATTATCTTACCAGAAATCTGTGTGATTGGAGGTCCTTGCCCTGTGACCTTGCCACACCATTCAGCTAGTATCCTCTGTTGGCAAGTGGAAGCTCTACATTCGATCCCCAAAGAGCATGCAACAACAAAGCAGATTAGGTGATAGGTATGCTCACATGGAATTTTGACCATTGCACTGAATTCGTGTACTTCTAGTGGCAGACCACAGCCAATACACACGTTGCTTGTTGTCCCATCACGTACCCCTCCTATACACTCTATAAAAGTGTCCATAGATATCTTGCATAGGGCAGTGGGGATGAAGGATCCTTGTATCATTCTGCTTATTTGCATGAGCAGCTGCAATTGACTATCACATGCGTGCACTTTTTCTTTTTTCACCTCCACATTAATCTACAAACTAATCAAAACATAGGCATGGTAAGTACATAGGATAGTTGTGCACATATTCAAAACATAAGGTTCAATCACAAAAACCATCGTCACTTACATGAAGATAGGTTATGTCAATATCAACAGCAGTGGGGGTGTCCTCACTGTGAGTAAACCCCAAACCATCCAGTGTCTCCTTCAGTGTCTCGATCTTTACCTTGAGCTCTATTTCTCTCCTTGCATCCACACTGTCAGTGAGGCATAAACACCACAATTCATTCTCAACATCATTAAGATTATGTCTCATAGCAAGTACTACAGGGCTGATTGAACCCTCATAGCTTCAAGCTCCTGACCCGCATTCTTCAGATGTTGTTTAGCATCCTACAGTCGATTTCTAAGATGGTCATTTTCACTCATGATGTGTTGCAAATCAGAGAGCCCAAAATATGACGGGCTTGCTGTCACTTTGTGAGAGCTGTTAATAGAGAGGGGTGTTTCCCTGGCAGAAGAAACAACGTTCGGAGCTACTTGTCCAGTGCAATTGTCCTTTGTTTCTGCGAATCCCTCCTCTATTTTTTGACTTGAGGGGTGGGTATTATGCACCCTCCACTTTTCAACATGGGCATTGTAGTATCCTTTTTCTCAAAGGTCCTGCAAATGCTAGACAACAAACTTAGCCTCCACTTTTCAACATGGGCATCGTAGTATCCTTTTTCTCAAAGTCCTGCAAATGCTAGACAACAAACTTAGCCCAATTGAACTGCATGATTGAGCCACTTGCAATTGCCACTAGACTGAATTGTTTTACAAAACCCTTCGCAAAAGCCGAATTAATTTCCATGTGGGTGGGGGCCTTCTGGTACACCCTATAGTGCATCTGAAGTACTTGGTCGTACATGTCGCTACAAATGCTACTACATTTGAAGCGATATTTGTTGCAATCCTTTGCCTCTCTGAATACATTGAACCACTCCAAATCTGTAATCTGCTCCCACTTCACCAATTTGAGGTCGACAGCGTTCATGGAGAGGCCATGGACAACATTAAACTCTTTTGCTGTTACACAAAACTTTTCCTATAGTGGGATATTAAGCTTGGGAGCTTTCCATCGGCCTGTACACCACACAGGATTTAAGATTAAAACCTTACAAAATCCCAATAGAATAGGGCTTCCAAGAAATTTCTATACAGGCAATTGTGCAGGCTCTCCTTAGATGCAATCATCTAAGCATGCACCTTGAATGCCTAAGGCAATGCACAAGCACCTGATTATTGTGAGAGAATCCACAACTAGATTGCAGCCAGGGGCTACTACAAAAACAAGCATGTAAGCTGAATGCATAGACCTCTGTGTTGATTGCAGCATATTCTTAGCAACACAATTTTCTCATGGGGGAGAGGATTCACTAAAAAATTAGTAGTCGGGGCATGCTAGAGAAATGTGTCATGCTTTGCTTGATTTACAACTTCCAAATGTGCCCCCCTCATTGAAGAGAGAGAGAAAGAGAGAGAGAGAGAGAGAGAGAGAGAGAGAGAGTACATGAGTCATGCTTCCCCTTCCGTGTATGCATGTACTTTCACATTGGGGATCCTTGGAAACTAGAAGCATTCAATATTTTGCAGGGTGGAGGAGAAGCAACAGAACCTTTACCCCTTGACTTTCTTCTCGGTGGAGTACTGTCAAGATTGTTGTTGAAGGTGGGTGAGCTATCCTCCACTTGGGCTAACTGTTGGCCTTTGACTACAGACCTGCTTGCAGCTCTCAATCGCTTTCCTCCCTCTCTCTGACCTGTGGCCCCTATGTTGTGCTTCCCTCCATGCTTCATGACTACAGCACTACCTCAACGTAACGATTGAGCTTAACTGTTAGAGACTTTTAGAATATTACGATTCATTTTTTTGAAGTCCAAGTATTAGACTTTGTATAGTTCATGATGGTGGCCCACATACTTGAAAAAACATGATTGTCCTATCCATGTGCTATGATTACAAGATGTGCTTGTTGGCATATGTTAACTAGCACAAAAAAGCGTGACACGTTAACATGCTTTCACCCATTAACTATCCCAAGCCTCAGTCTCAAGACCTCAAACACCTTCGAAGGTGGAGAGAGCTAGCGGGGAATGAGGGTAGGGAAGAGGAAGAAGAAACATTCCATAGGAGAAAGAAATAGTTCCTCACTTATCATCACTCTTCTTGCTAGTATACATAATAGCATAGTAATGAAGATGGAGAAGATGGCAAGCTTAAGAATTAAAGCATGGCTCTTGGTTGGATTTGCATTCCATAGCCAAGAGTGTTGGTGTAGGGTCTCACTTCTCACAAGCTTGGAGAAGGAGGTGGAGTTCCTCTACTTTCACCAAGTGAGAATGAATCCACAAAATGACTCTGTGTGTGTGTGTGTGTGTGTGTGTGTGTGTGTGTGTGTGTGTGTGTGTGTGTGAGATGTATACCCCCCCACACACACCTTGCTTGCTTGGGGTGAGTTCTGTCTTTTTCTCATGCCTCAAGCTCATCGGACCCCTCTCCCCCTATCCAATCACATGCAGCATTCATTTCAAGTACATGGGTAGTCTTTGGACAAGTGTCTTCATTACCCCTTAGAGAGAGAGAGAGAGAGAGAGAGAGATCTTGAAAATATCTAGATATTTGTTGGATGGAACTAGAAGCTCATTGGACCCCTCTTTAGCCCAACCAATAGCATTCAAGCACACCATGTGGCTAAGCATAGGGAGAGTCTGACATGTGTCCCATGTACCCCTTTAGAAAAGGGGTACCCTTTGGGTGAGTGGGAGGTTAAGTCAAAGATTCCCCTAAATTTGGGGCTTTCCCCCTCCTTTGTAGGGTCTCGTTTTTACTCAAGCACCTTACCCCCCATGCATGGGAAGCTTCTCAAGCACCTTCCTCGTTCAGCATGACAAGCACCTCAAGCACCTTATTCATCAAGCATGACAAGCACCTCAAGCACCTTAGTCATCAAGCACGACAAGCACCTTAAGCACCTTACTCATCAAGCACGACAAGCACCTCAAGCACCTTAGTCATCAAGCATGACAAGAACCTCAAGCCTAGGTTGGGTTCCCACCTCAAGCTCATCCCTAGCTTGCCTAAGGTCAAAGGACTTATAACACTAACTATTGGAGGTCTTTAATGAAGCTACCCCTAAGGTCTTATAAGCTCCATTAGATGTACGTTGTTCTTTGATAGACTGCCTCCTTTTGGACCCATATTGAGATGTAACCATCTCTCCTCTTGGTCCCCTGTGGAGATAAGTCTAGAAGCACTTATTGCACATTGCCCTTTGGTACAACATCTCCTTTTGGACCGTATTGAGATGAAACCATCTCCTGTTTTGGTCGCCTGCTGAGATAGGTCTAGAAGCACATGTCTCTATTCTAAATCTTGTTCCCATTTACTCTCCCACATTAAATGATCAGTTTAATACGAGAAAATTATTTGGGTAAGATGGATAATAGATTATGACATTACCTCTCTCTTGAAATCATAGTCGTCCTCGACTATGAGGTAGAGAAGATAAAGCCTAGTCATTAGTCCATGTTTCTTAGCAGATAGAGGATCCCTTTTTACCCTACAACATCATTCCAAGATGGATGACTAATCCATTTGGTGCTTGGGAGATGTAGCTCTCGCAAGCATGTCTTCCCTTTAGTACATATCATACTTCCAACGTAGAGTGAGTCTTTTTTATAGGGATAAAATGTGCTATTGTCCATATTCTTGTATTCCCATGGATATTGACATGTCTACTATTGTCCATATTCCCATATTCCCATGGACAGACTTGGGTAATCCAAAGATGAAATTTGTGCGCTCCTTGCCACACTGTCGAAGCAAAGGACTTGCCGATACACCGTGTGCGAGCCACAAATGGCTCCAAGCACACAACAAGCCTAAACTAGCAAGCTCAAGAGAGCAAAGGATGTGTCACTCACCGCTCTACGCTCGCCTTCGTAGTGGATTCCTCGCCGCGATGAAGAAGAAGCTGTAGTCGTGCCGCGCTCAACCGCTTCGCCGCCGTCGTGCCGCCGCAACGCTCGATCGCACACACACTCTCACTCTCTCTCTCTCTCTCTCTCTCTCTCTCTCTCTCTCTCTCTCTCTCTCTCTCTCTCTCTCTCACACACACACACACACACACACACGCACACACACAAGGAGATGGTGAAGGAGAAGGTGGAGATGGAGCAAGAGCAGCTTCTATTGCACAATGAGAGAATGACTCAATTTTAGGTTTAATTGGCTTTTATGTGAGCTCACCCCATTCACACTTGGGCGCCCATGCTTAGCCAACTAACCCTAGCATGTTCGTGTTAGAGTGCGCCTCTCATCGGCGATCACTCTACCTTTCCCTATTGGACCGACAAGCCCGGTGCCTGACTCTACTTGAATAAATAATACGGTTACAGTGTCCGTCGTAGGCGATAGGGTGTCCGTGAGCCACGAGGGTTAACATTGCCCCCCTTCCTGATGTAGATTCCGTCCTCGAAAGCTATTGAGTTGAAGCTTGGTATGTCCATGTTGTAGAGCATCTAGATTTGAATCTGCAAGGCAAAGTCACTGTTTTAGCAAGCGGAATTATATTTCCATAAATCATGAGGGGAATGTAAAGTACATGTGGAAATGAGTAAATGCAAGATTTATGAAATGTTAGACTGCCATTAAGGACAAATAAATTGCACTTTGAGTAAATTAATTAATCAAGAGTTTTGAGCTTATGGGTGAGTCTATCAATTAGTTAGCTATGACTAAGGTTAAAACAACTACTCTAGTACTAGCTAAGCTAAGAAGATTATCTAAATGCAAGATTCGATAATTATGCTTTTCAGCTTTGATTAGCCAACTCGCTCTCACAACTGCAAAAAAAAGCTTGAAATGTTAACTGTAGGCTCAATGGAAGTCTTTTAATTTTTCTTTATTTTTTTATTTTTATTAATACTTTTTTACTTTGGGTCACAATCATGTGACGTGTGTGCTTATTTTGTATGTCCGGGGTTTTTTGCTTCTCAAGGAAAAGCGCCCACACTGGGAACCTCTAGGGCTCTAGTACCATAGACAATACATGTGAGTGAAGTACCAATTCAAGCCAGGATTTCTCATCCATCATAAGATTTTTCATTTGTGGCACTTATGTTGTTTTTTTTTTTTTTGCTTCCATTTCCTTGGTATTCGCACTAGTGTTTTTTGTTGTTTAAGTGAGCAAGCCTTTCTCTGCCTAAAACATTCCTAAGGTCTCAAATACTCGGATAATTTTATTAGCTAGGCCTAGTGGTCAAGTAAATGAGTTAACCTAAAGTCACGGTTTCCTAATCTCCAGGTTCATCCATAAGATTAAACTGGAGTTCAATCAACTTAAGCAAAGACAAATTTATACATCTTTAATGGCAGATAACAATCATAACTATTGCACTCAAACAAAGCATGAAAAATCATTATTAGCAATTACACATATCCACCAACATGAATCATGGAAAGTAGTACACCTGGAGGTATGGAGTGGCTCATTTCGTTGAAGCAGATGTCCTCAGCCATGTGGATGGAGATCCATATAAGTCCTACCTAACACATCCAAAAACACGCACTATACCTCTAGGAGGCATGTCAGTGTGAAAAATTAAAACTCCTAAAAAACAAACTCAAAACACAATCTAGACCCCTAACCTACCTATCTGTCACCCCTTTTAGAATCAAGGAAAGAGGATATTATATAAACCGGGTGGCCACCCTAAGGCTAGGCCTCTATCCTCATCATCTAGATAAATAAAATCGTTGTCCGTGAGGCCATAGTCTTCCTCGGTCTCTATTAGTTCCTCTTCATCATCCTCTTGTGCAAGCATGCTAACTAAGAACCTCGCGATGCGTGGATACTCATCTTGTGCAAAAGAATAAGCATGTGCCACTGGAGACACATTCGCTACTAGGTAGGGATCACTAATTAGCCATAGACGTATCAGCCATTCTAACTCCTCAAAATTTCTCTCACATGCAAGGCTCTCTATCAAATCCCATTCGCAAGAAAGTATAGGGTAGCATACGTAGAACACTTGAGGAAAAGACAAAGGGTACCTTTCATCAAAAATAGAAGTGCATGCCTCTGGTGAAGTAGCCATTTCTGACAATACAGATAGATTTGGTTAGGCCTTTAAAACATAAGAGTTGTTTTTGTGTGTTGCTTGAATTGACATGGTGAATTTGGACTTATATGTAAGATCTGATAGGGTGCTCTCTCGTTGCTAGTCGCTCTTGCTCTTTACTATTTTTGTTTTTTGTGAGTATAAGGCTATATATATACATTTCCTAAGATTGGAATTGAGAGGTCAGGGAGGAAGGTTGAGAGGGGAGCGAGTGAATGATTGATGTTAGCAAACACTCCCCCCTTCCTTGGGTAGATCATACCTTTTGGAATGAGGTCGTCACCTTTTGAAACCAATTGTTCCAAGTTGTTATGGGTGAAGGTTTTAACCAATAGTTTTCGACCGCCCTATGCGTTTCATCTAGTTGCAAGGGTGGTAAGGTACTCTCCCATGATTTTATTTGCAACATTGTTGTAGGTGGTGAACTTACCCCGGGAGGTGCAAACTCTTTCGTGCTTGTATGGATATGTACAGTGGTAGGTGGAGGTTGTGTCGAAGCTTCTATTTGCGTATAGGAACTACATGAAGAGCAAGAAGCTTCATTTGATTTCCCTGTTCCTGAGCTAGGTGGAACAAATCGTTCTTTCTTTGGTACCCAAACTAGCTCTAGAGCGGGTGTGTAACATTCCATGATTTTTTCCTTTCCGCGATTTTCAATTTGTTTTGGAGCCACAGGATTGGGTTTACATAGGCCAGGTGACAGGTAAGAGTACACTTTACGTTTGGGCACCCAGATTTGATCATTTCCTTCATAGTATCCTTGGGCTTCCAATAGTCGTTTAGGAATCCAACGCAACGTTTCTTTACATTTCTTGGAGTGAGTGGGACGGTTCTTAGGAGGTTTCCGTTTTTTTGCATCAACCATGCTCACTACAGAAGCTTTAGGGACCCACTTGTATGTTTTCTCTGTTATATTAGGATGGTTCTTGTGTGTCTCAAGCTTTCTTTCAACTACATCAGTTGAAGCTCTAGAGAGTTGGGCTATGGGGACGTATGGTTCAACCTCCTGGACATGCAATGTCTTGGGTTTTATTTCCTTAAGCAATATCTCAGGGACTATGGCTTGAGTGGTAGGGCTAAGGGTTGGTTTTTGCGTTGTAACACCCCCAGTCCCCCAATCAATAGTGCATTTGGTGGATATCATCCACGTGCGGCCTAGGTTTATATTACCCTCCATAGTTCCAGTAGGCATGACCAAAAAGTCTTGAGCTACAATTCCATTGTCATAACTGACAGAAGTGTGCCAGATTCCAAAAACCGTAGTTTTTTTCTTGTTGACACCCTTGACTTGGATAATACTCTCAGATAGAGGTGGCTTCCCTAACTGACACCACACCCCATAGGATAGCAGATTATATTTAGCACCCGTGTCCAATAAGGCGTTATATAGCACTTTTCCATAGGCACTATTTAACTCAATAGGGTATCGTAGAGGTGTGTCAGAGTCCAACCAATCCTCTTCGATTTCCACGTGGAATGCATTTGTGACTCCAAGGTTAGCCTCTCGTTTTTGTCTTATACGTTGTTGTCTCTCCTTAGCCTCAGCTTGAGCTTGTATCTTGTTTAACTCGGTTTGTGCTTTGGCGGCCTTCTTTTGATGAATGGCCCGTAGTTCTTCTTGGCTTAAAGGATCATAATATCTTTTTGAATTTACTCCCATTGAGGAATCCAATGGTTTCAACTCCATCAAGAGTTTCCACACGAAGGGTACCTTGTGGGGTAATTTCACATACTCTATATGGTCCTTTACCAGCATATTTCAACTTTTTCTTCTCTTTACGTACTCCATACATAAGGACTTTATCACCAACTTTGATGTCCTTGTCCTTCACATGGCGATCAAACCACTTCTTTCTCCTATCCTTTTCCACAAGAGCATTTTGCACAGCCAACTGTCTCTCTTCGTCTAGTTTTTCTAAGATATACAAACGCTCGGTTAAGGGGTTACCATTCCATCCTTCCTGTGAAGCTACCCTAAGACTAGGAATGACAAACTCCCAAGGCATAACCGCTTCTTGGCCGTATACCATTTTGAATGGCGTACAATTAATAGCCACTTTATAAGCAGTACGATAAGCCCATATAGCAAATGTCAACTTCAAATCCCAATCAGTGCGATGAGCTTCTACCGTCTTGGTTAAAATAGAGATTAGAGTCTTGTTGGTGCTCTCGGCTTGTCCATTAGCTTGCGGGTAATAAGGTGTAGACTTATGGTGGGATATCATAAAGGTCGTGGTAATCTCTCTTATTACCTCATTTATAAAATGGGTACCATTATCACTAACAATTTCAAAAGGGCAACCAAATCTTGTGATAATGTTCTCAAAAAAAAACTTAGCTGTTGTCCTCGCGTCAGCTTTTTGTGAAGCCTTAGCTTCAGCCCACTTTGTTACATAGTCCGTAGCAACTAGAATATATCGATATTGAGTGTTGCGAGCTGCGGGACTAATTGGACCTACAAAGTCTAAGCCCCATTTTTCAAATGGTTGGGTTACTTTAATAGGATGTAAGGGCATTCTGTCTTTGCGCTGTGTGGTCTTGTAACGTTGGCACTCATCACACCCTTTTGTAAAAAGTGATGCATCCTTAAATAAAGTTGGCCACCAATAGCCTGATTGCAACACCTTTCTAGCAGTCAGGTCTCCTGAAAAATGTCCTCCTGCTATGCCCATATGTGCTTCTTGCAAGATATACAAATATTCATCCTCGCGGGCACAACGCCTAAGAATATCGTCCGTGCCTAATCTATACAGAGTTCCGGCAATCAAACAATAGGGTTCACATTCTTTTACTAGCCTTCGAGCGATATCCTTACGAAGTTCCTTGGGTGGAAAACCATTAACTAAAAATTTAACAATGTTCTCACTCCATTCAGGCATAGTCTCAACTATGAATAGGGAAGTATCGGGTAATTCATCATCAACTCCTGTAGGGGCTTCACCATTGGGTATGCGAGACAAATGATCAGCCATGACGTGCCTTTTACCGGGTCTCACTACAATCATGAAATCAAACTCCAGAAGAATTAACAACCATCGTGTGATTCTTCCTGTGGAGCATGGCTTGTTTACCAGATACAGCAACGCTTGATGATCCACATAAAATACAAACTTGTTTGCCAGAAGGTAGTAGCGAAATTTCTTTACTGCATAAACCATTGCTAAACCTTCTCGCTCTGTAGTGGTGTAGTTCCTTTCAGCATCGTTCAATTGACGGCTTGCAAAGCTAATGGGATAGTCCAATTTATGTTCTCCTGGTTGAGTGAGAACACACCCAATAGCAAAGTTTGATGCATCAATATGCACATGGAAAATGACATCCCAGTTAGGTGTCCTTAAAATCGGAGCACTTGCTAGTGTTTTCTTCAATTGTTCATAGGCTTGGTCACACTCTTCAGTCCATTTAAATTCAATGAGAAGCTTGTACAAAGGACGTGCTATCTCAGCGAAAAATAAAATAAACCGTAGATAATAACACACGTGTCCCATGAACCTTTGAACTCCCTCGTAATTGGTTGGTGGTGGTAACTTTAGAATCACTTTAATTTTGCTCTCATCGGTTGAGATACCATTCTTAGATACTATATGTCCTAAAATAACTCCATGCTTGACCCAAAATTGGCATTTGAACGGGTTCAATGAGATACGATATAACCTACACTTTTCAAACACCTTCCGCAAACATGATAGATGTTCTTTCCAAGAAGAGTAAACACAAAGGTCGTCTAAGAAAGCTTCACAAAACTCTCTCAAATATTCTTTAAAAGCAGTGTTTATTAATCGTTGGAATGTAGCAGGGGCATTTGTTAAGCCAAAAGCCATCACACGAAATGCAAACACGCCAAATTCTGTGATGAAGGCAGTTTTAGCTTGGTCCTCTAGCGCTATCGTGATTTGGTTGTAGCCTGAGTACCCATCTAGAAAGCTATAAGCTTCCTTGCCTGCAACTCTTTCGAGTACATGTTCGGAATATGGTAGGGGGTAATGGTCTCTTCTAGTAGCTGCATTAACTTTTTTGAGTTCCACGCACACCCTGAGTTTCCCATTCTTTTTTGGCACGATAACTATTGGAGACACCCATTCAGAGTGTTCAATAGGATATATGAACCCACATTTGATAAGCTTTTCTAGTTCTTCTTGAATGATCTTTGCATACTTAGGATTCATCGGGTAGGGTCTTTGTTGTACGGGCTTCGCAGTGCTAATCATAGGGATTGTATGTTGGACCACAGAAGGTGGAACACCTTTCATATCATGGTATGTCCAAGCGAATATGTCCTTGAATTCCTTGAGAAGCTCTTTGAGGACCGCCTCTTCAACTTCTGTGAGGTCTTGGGCAATAAAAGCAGGTTTTGATTCTTCACCGGGGTCGGCTAATTTTATTTCTTTAACTATTGCCGGACCATCATAGATTCCATTATTCCCATCGATAGGTATTCTTTGGGCTTTTGTGTACACAACCTTTGCTTCCCCTATGGTGTAAGATTTGAAATGTTCTGGTGCAGGATGCAAGTCTGTGGATTCTGGTTGTGCTTTGGTATGTGCTTCCATTTCTGCTTTCTTGTGTTGTCGAGCTAACTCTTGGTTTTGACGCCTCCTTGCAGTGCGGCTCAACTTTGGCTTGTCTATGATCTCTAATTGGGCTATGTCATGGGGTCGTGGTCTACACCACATAACATTTTGGAGATATTCACCCCAATTGTCTACCAATTTTCGATGAGCATCACATGCTCCTATATAACGGAGCCATTCTGCTGAGGATCTCTTCTTTTTTATCCTAGCACATACATTGGCTCGATATCGACGCCTCTTAAGGTTTTTCTTTTTCTTATTTGAGACCTGCTTTTGATTTGCATTTAGATCTGGCTCACTAAAGGAGTCCTCGTTGGTGTCCTCTTCACTCTCGGAGGAGCTATCATCGATTGATGTGCTCGGTCCTTCCGAATGTTTTGACTCTAAACTTGCTCCACTCTCTAATTCATGAGATTCAGAATCCGTTTCACTCTGTGAGTCAGTGTCTGAGTCGTGTTGGTTAAAGTCTTTTATTGAGCTATCGGTGTCACTGTCAAATTGGTCCACAGCTGCCTTGCCCTTAGAAGATGCATGTATGGCACTTATCATGTTCAGAGGTGCAATTTGTGGTACCTCTTCCCCCTCTGGTGTGACCCAAGTGGTTCCTCTATTTCCCCAGGTATCTATGGTTGCAGCTAGGTGTACCCAGTCTACGTTGTTTGATTCCGTCATACCCGGTAACACATCCATGTAAGGAGAATCTTGGCCAATGTCTGTATCCTTCTTACAAGTGTAACAATATTATAGTGGGGCCGAGTGAACTGTGGTGTCAGAGCGATGATCAATAATGGTTTTACTCCCTAAGGGGTGTACCTTACCAGTCACCAAATCCACTCTAAGGACAGAGTCTTGGAATTGCAAATAGACATGATTTTTAGACCAATGTGAACCATTTGTGCTTCCCTCATGAATGGTCGTCCTAAAATCATTTCATATGACATAAGGTGTTTAGAGAAATCCATTACAATGAACGTATGTCGTACCTTGTGTCCTAGAACTTTGATCTTAAGATTCTTGAGCATCCCCATAGGTTTGGCTATGGTACCATTTGCCATCTTTACCACAATGTTAGTAACACTGAGGCGGGGTTTTCCCATGGATTCCCAACAATCTTTTGTAACGATGCTAACTCCCGCACCACCATCAAGAATTCCCCTTATAGTTAATCCCTTGGTAGTGATGGGTAGGGTCGCATTAGACTCGTCGCCTTCAAAATACTGCCCTAATTCGTTAATGGGTACCTCGATCACAGACTCGTGTCCATCTAAGTCAAGTGATTGCACATGATTTTCCTCATCAATCATAATCGAGTCAGGCCTATTTGGTTGCGCAAACTGCAGTAATCCCGTTCGTAGCTCTCCGTTAAGGAATTCTCGAAGTGCAAGGAATAACTCGGGATCTCCATACAGCTTTGCTATGATCGTGGTTCGGACCTCAGAAGACATGAAGTCCACCAGTTTGGCAACATTCATTGGCATTTTGCAGGGTGTAGGTCCTTGACTAGGAATTGGTGAGGATGGAATCTCATATTCCTCAATGGGATCAGGTATTCCTTCGTTAAACATCCTTTCCAACAAGAAGGGTGTATGCTCACTTTCTGATGTCCCGTCCTCACTCCCTTCTTGGATGATACTAGATATGGCTAACGGTCTATGGTTCATGTGGGCTGGATGAACTTGCGTGGGAAACACTGTGTCATGAATTTTGACATGCATGGGTTCTGGTTCTAGTTTCCCTTGAGTCTCCTCCACTAAACCTCTTAGATGTTTCACCTGCTCAATCTCGTCTACTGGGTTTGGGTACGTCCCAATCTTCTTTTTACGATTCTTCCCTTTTTGCCCCTGCGGTTTATCTTGGGGGTCTTGGATTGGATTTGGAAACACTTGTGGTGTTTTCAGAGGCTCTTTATGGTTTTCTCTTATTCGGTTTTCATTTGGTTCCATGTTACGGTTTTCTTTGTCGGTCTTTCCCTTTGTGGTATTGGTTCTAGTCTCCATTGTCTCGATTGAATCTGAATCATCCTCGAGGTCATTCATATACACGGGATCATCTCCTGTTCCTATGTTTGTTTTGGAACTTGGCTTTGAATTTCCCGTATTTTGCGACCTCTTCCTTCGTGTCTTCTTTTTCTTTGCTTGGATAACTGACGCGGTATCTCTCTCTTCGAGGATATGGCCTGGCCCTTGAAGCATGGACCGTGTAATCGCATAAGCGGGTGCGATGGGTGGTATTGGCGATGTCACACTAGCAATTTCGACCAAATTTAGGGGTGTGATTTTAGGCGCATTTGGGTTATAGGGGCATTGGGCAATCAAGTGATCTATGCCACAACGATTACATGTGAGTATTGGCATTGAAGCACGTGCTCCCTTGATTCATTTGCATCTGTGCAGCATTCTTTTGCAGCCTAATAGGGCACTCCGCTGCTCGATGTGGTCCACCACACTCGTAGCATTGAAGAGGTGGCCTCCTAGCCTGGGTATTGATATTTTGACCTCTGGATGCGAGAGCAGCAGCTTGATAAACCGGCTTGACTTGCCCCCAACAATCTTCCATGTAGTATATAAGACACTCTTCCAATATATCAAGTCCGTAGGCAATACTAGTGTTTATTTTCTCCTCACAACCATCTGCATAAGCGTTAGATGGCTCGCAACCCACTTGGTTCATAGAGGCGACTCTTGGATGCGGGGGCTACGGTCCTAGCACAGGAGGTGGTAGCGGTGTAGCTTGTACAACATTTTGAGATCTAGGGACCATGTGTTGCGGTAGTTGCTCAACAGGTGGAGCAGGCATCAATACAGGAGCTCGAGGCGCATCCGTCCAGGCTACAGGTGGTCTATTTGCCATCATACGTTTGATCATTAAACAATCCTTAGCTTGGTGTCCATACCTACCACATGCATTGCAAGTTCCATTAAATTTTACTCTAAACGTAGGGCACTCACTAGTGCTATGTGGACCTAAGCAAATGGAACACCATTGTTGCTCCCTTCTTGGATACATGTGACTATTTTGAGGGGGTCGATTATCCTTAAGAGACTCTTGGATTGCCTTGGTGAGGTCTGTCAAGAATGTCTCAAATACCTTTGGCTCATTGGCAATGGGCTTTGCAGTCATGGGTTCATACTCAATGGCTTGTGAGCTAGTGGATCTCGTGTCAGTAGACACCCTCATGCCTGCTCTCATCAAGTTGTCCTCTAATTGGATTGCATTGGCGGTGACATCTTCCCAGGTTGTGATACCTCTAATCACTAGTCCATTATAGATTCCTTCATTCCTCAACCCTCGAATGAATCGATCAAGCAGTTGGTTATTGTTGAAGCGCTCATTTACAGGGCAGCGAGAGTTTAAGTGCTTTAGACGACTAATGAAGTCCCTTACTGACTCTCCTTCCTTACGTTCGGCCTTCTGTAGCTAAGATGCTACACCCCAAAGCACACCTTCTCGTATGTACTCCTTTAGAAACAACCTTCGAAGGGTAGGGTAGATTGTTTTCTCGTCCACCCTTAGGGTTCTATACCAATCTCCAGCCTTCCCACTTAATGTCAAGCTTAAGGCATTGCACTTATGTAGTTCGTTGTGTTCCCCTAAGGAATCACATACTTGTTCAAACACTTCAATGTGTTTTCTAGCATCTTCGTCCCCATTGAATTTTTGCGTGAGTTTGGCAATTTGTACCGCCTTACTTCTAGGCTCTCTATCAGATGCATGACGCATATTTTCTGCGATAGATCGACCTATGGTTTGAGCAAACGCTGCCAAGTCACCTATGTGAGGAGGCAGGGCCGGTGGAGGTACTCTTGGAATCATATGTGGGAGAGGGATGGGTACCGGTCTTGGCATATGTGTGGATGATGCAGGATATGGAACATAACCGGGCATAGGTCCACTCGGATAAGGGCTACGGAGCGGCACTCGAGGAGCATAAACAAGTGGTACAATTGGAGGTGTGGGGGCCATGTGTGCATAAGGGGCTAGAGGCACATACAGTCGAGGCCCCATATTAGGTACTACGACACTAGGTAGTGGCACTCCGCTAACCGTAGATGTCATCGGTACATTCTCTGTCAGGCTTATCCCTGGAGTGAGCACTGTGTTTTCCTTAATAGAGGGTTGAGCCAAGTTAGGGAAGCTAAAGTTGTCGCTCGGAGGCTTAGATTGCATAGAGACCCCAGGTGAAATGACGTAAGATGGGTCCATGGGGCTCATTAGAGGAGCCTCCATTTGTGATAGAGTAGGCTGTTGAGCCTTGCTCATATCCAGAAATCTCATGGGGCCAGTTGAGAGTATATTTACCCCTCGGTTTTGCCTTTCCGATTGAATAATGCCATGGATAACATTACAGATCATTTTCTGTTGATCTTCGATGCTCGTGGCACTAGAGGTGGATTGTACAATCTCTATCCATCCTACATGGTAGGCGTGGCCAGAGTGTAGATCCGTCAACACCTCAGTGTGGAGGTCGTATGTCCAATGATCATTAATGAACAATCCTTCTAGAGTCGACGTGTTAACGGTTTCTTGTGAGGTAGAAGCAATGTTGCTCCCCGTGGTTTTACTTGTCCCCAACGGTACTCTAGAGGGAACTTCTGAAGGAGGCAGCTCAGCAGGGCCTTCTTGGTAAGAAGTTGGCAGGATATCCACATGGACACTCTTTGGGGATGTGGGGTCCACGTGCGATGTGAAAGGAGAGTCCACTTCCCCACCCCCTTCGTGTGCTTCATTTGCATCAGGTTCCAAGCGAGTAGCTCTACCTAATGTTTCCATGAAACGGCTAAACATACTAGTACTAGGCTGTGGAGCTTCGGGAGGTGCATGGCCTTCTCTCTCAGTGTTTTGGGTAGGGTATGCTTCCATGATTTCTGAGTCGGAGGAGGAATCACTAGTGGCTATTTTAGGGTCTTGGGTGGTGCTACCTTGTGTCCCCGCTGAGGGTCTAGAGCCTATCGTGGATGGGTAATGGGTGTCCGTATGAACAAAGGCACCCTCAATATGCTCGTGTTCTAGCACCCGCCCAGAGCGTAAGTGCATGTGCTTTTGATACCCTAAGGTGTCAAAAAGCTGCTCTAGGAGGCCTTGTGACTAGTTTTTTGCTAGATTTTTTAGAGCGTGTCGTGGAATGGGCCGTGTGATAGCTCGAAACGAGCGTATCACTAGGAGGGACGCACTGTGCTTTATAGCCCACCATTTGGTTCTATTTTGCTCCAGAAAATCCCGAAACAGTCTTTTCCTAGCTGGGGAACTAGGCTCCAAATAGCAAGTCTAAGGGTGCAAGTGGGAAGAGAAGGGAGGAGAGTGGAGGACTTGTCCCACATGCTCTCATTCCCTCTTGAGGAGGTAGGGTATATATATAAGAGTGAGTCTAGTACATATCATAAGACTGAGGACTGAGGCCTGGGCTTGGGCTTGGGCTTGGGCTTGGGCTTGGGCTTGGGGAGACGATCCCGATCTAACTTTTATACAAACCAACCCGTCCGTTTTTATAACTCACGTTTTTTATTTTTGAAAAATCTAGCCTCCCCCTCACTCACGTTTTTATTTTTCGGTTTTTTTTTTTTTCGCCGCGGCCGCGGCGTCGCGCGCGCGCGCACACACACTTAACCTACACCTGCCTTATCTACTTACAGCTAATGGAGATACTGCCACACACACTCTAACACTGTTTACACAGTACTACAGTAGCTAACAGATCTACAAAACTAACCTTACAGAACTAACATTGAACCTTACAGAACTAACATTCCATAGCTAATACCTTAATTCTAACAGTACATTGCAAAAAAAATGTAACTCTTTCTTTAACAAAAAACAAAAAAGACAGTACAGTGTAACAAAAAACCTTCTCCACACAACCACACACCTTCCTTCTTCACAAATCCTTCTCCACACAACTACACACACTCATTCCCTACCTTTCCTATGATAGAAATTGCACCACAAGAAAGCGTAAAGTGCTTAACCGAGCTTAGTGTAGGGCATTTCCCCGGCAACGGTGCCAAAAATGTGCGCTCCTTGCCGCACTGTCGAAGCAAAGGACTTGCCGATACACCGTGTGCGAGCCACAAATGGCTCCAAGTACACAACAAGCCTAAACTAGCAAGCTCAAGAGAGCAAAGGGTGTGTCACTCACCGCTCTACGCTCGCCTTCATAGTGGATTCCTCGCCGCGATGAAGAAGAAGCTGCAGTCGTGCCGCGCTCAACCACTTCGCCGCCGTCGTGCCGCCGCAAGGCTCGATCGCACACACACTCTCACTCTCTCTCTCTCTCTCTCTCTCTCTCTCTCTCTCTCTCTCTCTCTCTCTCACGCACACACACAAGGAGATGGTGAAGGAGAAGGTGGAGATGGAGCAAGAGCAGCTTTTATTGCACAATGAGAGAATGACTCAATTTTAGGTTTAATTGGCTTTTATGTGAGCTCACCCCATTCACACTTGGGCGCCCATGCTTAGCCAACTAACCCTAGCATGTTCGTGTTAGAGTGCGCCTCTCATCGGCGATCACTCTACCTTTCCCTATTGGACCGACAAGCCCGGTGCCTGACTCTACTTAAATAAATAATACGGTTAAAGTGTCCGTCGTAGGCGATAGGGTGTCCATGAGCCACGAGGGTTAACAAAATCCATGGATATACTCTCCCGCGGTGAATTTGGGATAGGTAAATGCTGGAGTAATCCAAGTTGCTTCCCTCTATCATACTTAGTCTTTTGGCATGACTACACATTTTGAAACATACTCTTGTATGTGCCCTTTCATGGTAGGCCAATAGAAATATGTTTTTACTCCTTGAAGCTTAGGTTGAATACCTCTACACCCCGCATAGGGAGGAGCATGGGATTCATACATAACTTTATCACGAAGGGAATGGATAACACATAGCTTATTTCCGTGGAGAAGATAATCATCTTGCAAGGTGAATGGTTCCTCTTTCTTCCCCAAATCAAGGGCTTACATTATGTCTCTAAAGTCAGGGTTAGTAGCATACTCATCTATCATAGCGGATAGATAGTTATGAGTAGCTATAGACACCGCATTAACTTTTGGTCGTCATGAAAGTGCATCGGGTACTTGATTGTGATTACCGTCAATGTGAGCAATATGGAATTTAAATTGCGAAAGGAAATTTGCCCACCTCATTTGTTTGTCGGAAAGCTTGGTTTGCGTCATGAAACGCTTGAGACTTCGGTGGTCGGTTTGTAGAATGAATGGAGTCCCCAATAAGTAGTGCT
Organism: Adiantum capillus-veneris; assembly: GCF_014529385.1. NCBI lineage: Eukaryota > Viridiplantae > Streptophyta > Polypodiopsida > Polypodiales > Pteridaceae > Adiantum > Adiantum capillus-veneris. The sequence continues at coordinate 46,406,830 of NC_140936.1, read as the reverse complement.
TCCATGTGTTTAGGGCATATAGAACAGCTAAAGCTCTTTCTCATAAATGCCCAAGACTCGCTCATCGGTATTGAGACTTCGGCTCTCATATGGTATGGCATGCCTGTCTTGAAGTAAAACTGCTCCAAGGCAATCACCACAAGCATCACATAGGACCTCAAATGGGTTTGAGAGATCGGGAAGCATGAGGACTGGTTGAGAGGTAGATTCTCCTTGAGCTTGTCAAAAGAATTTTACTCCTTTGCAATCCATACATACTTAACGTTCTTCTTAGTTAAGTCATATAGTGGTCCTGCTATTTGAGAGAACTTTGCTATGAAGCATTTATAGTATACGCACATACCAATAAAGATTCTTAGCTCATGTAGATTCCTTGGATTAGGCCATGCTTTTATTACCTCTAACTTTGATGGATCCATATGGATACCATCTTGAGAGATAATATGACCTAGGTATTGAATCTCTTGAAGGAAAAATTCACTTTTCTTTTGGTTGAGAAAAAGCTTGTTCTCCCTCAATGCTTGAAAATCCACTTGGAGATGTTGCTTATGTTCCTCCAAAGACTTGGAATAGATGATGATATCATCAAAGAACACTCCAGTGAATTTGTGGTAAGGTCTAAAAATTTTCTCCATTAGATGATTGAACGTAGCTAGCACATTAGTCAAGCCAAAATGCATGACTAGATATTCATAAAGACCAAACGTTGTACAAAACACGGTCTTTAGAATATCTTCATCCACTATCCTTATTTGATAATAGACACTTTTAAGGTCAATCCTACTAAAGTAGGTAGAGCCTTATAGCTTATCAAGCAGATCTTCTACCCAAGGCACGGGAAATTTGTTTTTGATAGTGGTATGGTTTAGTGCTCGATAGTCCACACACATATGGTATGTACCATCTTTCTTTTGCACTAAAAGGACTCGAGAACAAAAGGGAGAAGAACTAGGCCTCACCATCCCTTTGTCTACCAATTCTTGTACTTGCCTCATGATCTCCTCTTGTTGAGCTGGTGAGACTCGATAAGGAGGCTTGTTAGGCGGTGAGCTTCCTGGAAGGAGCTCAATGCGACGGTCATCATCCCCTTGGAGGTAAGTCCATAGGGATATCATCGATGAACACACCTTGAAATCCTTTTAGAAAATTAGACAAGTCTAACTCTTCTTGATTCCTACCATTTACATCTTATGAAACATTAGGATCTTTTAAAGACTCTTTGACAAAAATCATGTTTGCAAAAACTGAGCTCTTCATTGATTTATCAAAAGCAGGAGGATTTACAAGTGGAATAGTGCAACCATGCTCACTAGTATCTATATACATGTTCTTTCTGTTACCATATACATGTGCTAGTGATGTGTGTGAGCACACTAGGACCGTCGGGGCATTTTCTCCCTCTTTAGGAGGTTATTTCCCCTGTGCATTGTATTTACGCCCATCACTCTAGGGCTATCTATCTCTCCATTGCACACTAAGTATCACACTCTCTATTGAGTACCTTGATATTCCTTTGTCTTCTCCAAGCTATGTGTTTTCCTGCAATCCTAATTCCAACAAATGGTATCAGAGCAGGTTGCATCCTCCTGGGCTTAGTCGCCAGCAGCTCCATCAGACACCTGCTCACTTTCTCCGATTTCTGTGAGCTTTGATGAGCGTTCCCGCAGGTCGACAATTTTTTATGATTCGGGCTCATTTCGGCGTCCATTTCCACTATAGCCAGGTTTGCACAGGCAATTTTGTTATTTTGTACAGAATTTTTGTCAATGCCAATTACTGCATAAAGAGTCCATACAATCTTATACGGGTTGTGCTATATAGCACGTGCTGGTCTCACTCAGTTTCTCCTCATTTTGGACAGTTTTCATATCAAGTACATGCATTTTCCATGACTAACAACACAACAGATCTGTTCAAGATGTTTGCTGTGCTAAGGAAAGATTGGATGGGGACAATTACCCTATGTGGGCTTACATGATGCAACATGTTCTTGTGTCAAAGGGCGTCTTGAATATTGTGCAAGGTATTGATGTACATCCTGGTTCTGAGGATGTAGGCGATGTTGAGGATGTGGTAGGTCTTGCTACAAGGATTGCTACTATTAGAGTTGTTTTGCCTGCGGTAGAACAAGCTGATGTAAAGGACATACAGGCTCATGCATTGATTGCGTTGTCTGTGAAGCACACCATTACTCCTTACATTTGTTCAACAAAATCTGCAAAATAGGCTTGGGATATTCTAGCAGGTCTTTATGCAAGCCGCAATGAGGCTAAAATTGCTCTGCTGTGTAAAGAGCTAAAATCGAAGATTATGCATGAGGAAGATGATATGGACACTTTCCTTGCCGATGTCAAGGATATCAATTAGCAACTTATTTCTGCAGGTGAAGTCATTTCAGAGATTTCCCTTGTGCAAACTGTTCTTGATGCCTTACCAGATTCTTACCAAACTTTTGCTAGTACTTGGAGACTTATGACCCAAGGAGATCCTGAAGTTGTCAAGTTTGATGCATTGTGTACATTGTTTTTGCAAGAGTCACTTTCCAGAAAGAACAGGACTAGAGAGTGTGCACTTGAATAAGATTTGATTGCTTCTCAAGGAAACGGTGGTAACAGCAATGCAGCCACTTCTTATTGTTCTATTGCAAGTGGCAAAACTTCTATTCCCAACGCTTCTGCTAGCAGCATTGTGTCTGGAAATTTTGGTGATAAGGGAAAAAAGAAGATGTGTTGCCATTATTGTAAATCTAATGATCACTTGATCAAGCAGTGTCCTAAGTTGAAGGCCAAAGAGGCTAAGAAGAAAGAGGGTGGTTCCACTACAAATGTTGGTTCCACTACGAATGCAGCCATTGTTGAGTCTTCTATGAAAGGAGACTGTGATACTGACGTTGATGCAGAATGGGCTTTTGGTGCAGAATGCACTTACAATCCTGTTGTCCATGATGCATGCATGTCATTTGCTACAGATTTACATGTGAGATTTAGATAGTGGTGCTACAAAGCACATTACCTCACATCATGAATTGTTCACCTCTCTCGAGTCTGTCCCTCATGGAAATTCAGTCACTTGTGCCAACAATGCCTCTTATTTGGTTTAGGGAGTTGGAAAGATTGTGCTTACTGCTGCAAATGCCAGTTCTTTCACATTTGTTGATGCACTTTATGTACCTGGGATCAAGAAGAATCGTTTGTCTGTATCTGCACTTGCTAGACTTGGAATTGTAGTCAAATTTGTTGATAACAGATGTACAGTTCATGATCTCAATTTTGGTGATGAAATTGTTTCATCTGGTCTTTTCTATCGTCGGTTGTATAAGCTCACTTTGTATGACAAGTGTGGACAAAATTTTGCAAATGCAGTTGCAGATTCAAGGGCTATTTCATATGCAAAACTTTGGCATGCACGTTTTGGTCATCTGAATTTTACCAGTTTGTGCATTTGCAAAAATCTGACATGGTTCCTTCTTTGCTGCATCTTGAAGCACATGTCAAACATGTTTGTGAAGGCTGTATTTTGGGTAAGATGAAGCGTTCGAAGTTTCCAAAGGATGGTTCAGTTAGGGCCACATGCAGGTTGCATCTTATACATAGTGATGTTTGTGGGCCCATGCAAACTCCATCCTTGGGCAATTACCTTTACTTCATGACTTTCATTGATGATTACTCCAGGCATGCATGGGTATTTCCGCTTAAAGCGAAGTCTGAAGTTTTTATGTGCTTCAAACAATTTCTAGCTATGGCTGAAAATGTATCAAAATATACTATGGGCACCCTCCGTTCCGATCGAGGGGGGGAGTATATGTCTCATGAATTTAATGCATTCCTGGCTAGTCGTGGGATAAAACACCAATGTATAGTGTATAACTAAAACACCAATATATAGTGCCTTATACGCCTCAGCAAAATGGTGTTGCTGAGAGGAAAGACAGGTCACTTACGAAAATGGCACGATGTATGGTCAAAAGTCAAGCTTTGCCACATTCTTTTTGGCTTGAGGCCATCATGTGTGCCACTTAAGTACTAAATATGTGTCCCACAAAAGCTTTGTAGTCTATTACTCCATATGAAGCATGGCATGATAGAAAGCCTTCTATTGAGCACATGTATGTTTTTGGTTGTTTGACATATACTTTGGTGCCACAAACACAGCGCAGAAAATTGGATGATAAGGTTGTCAAATGTATTTTTGTTGGTTATAGTGCTGAAATCAAAGGTTACATGTTGTATCATCGGCAAACAAAGCGTATTCTAGTTTCACGAGATGTAGTGTTTGTGGAAGATTCTATTCAGCCCTTGTTGTCATGTACTAGAGACACTAATGTAAGCTCAAGGGCATTTATGACACTTTGTTGCATCTTTTCAGTGGTGGAAATACGAATGTAAATTCCAATGAGGCAAATGTATAGCCTATGGGGATTTTGGAAAATGTTACAGATCAACTTATTATTGATGCAGATATACATGATGTACTTGATGAGGAAAGGGCTGAAAATGAGCAAGCTAGAGGTATGTCAAAATGGTTGGTGCATACATTGTGTGACAGTAAATTGGGTGCACCCTTGTCTAGTCGTACACGTTCAGGCTTTGGCCATGCATCATATTGTTATGCTTTTGCTATGGCTAGCTTACATGATATTGAGGAACCTCTGTCTTTTGATGAAGCACAAAATTCAAAAAATTGGATGGCTGCAATGCAATCAGAATATGATGCACTTATAGAAAATGACACATAGACTTTATGTGATTTGCCTCCTGGGAAAAAGGCCATTGGTAGAAAGTGGGTTTACAAGTTGAAATGCAAGCCGGATGGTGAAATCAATTTCCATAAGGGTAGACTTGTTGCAAGGGTTATGCACAGCAAAAGGCATAGATTATGAAGAGACTTTTTCTCCCACTTGTCATATGACTAATGTGCGTTTTCTATGTGCATTATCAGCTCATTTTTTATGGGATGTAGATCAATCAGACATTGTTACTGCTTTCTTGAATGGTGACATATTTGAGTAAGTTTATGTAATGAATCAAAATCATATATTCAAAGATGATTTAATGAGCACAGCGAAGAAGGGTTGTGTGGTACATGATTATAATAAGATGCGTACATAATATTTAGATAAAGTGAAAGCTACATCAGACAATATTTTAAAGTGCATAACTCTTGATTATGTGCCACAGTGTGGATGCACAATCTTTCTAGATGGTTGGACAAATTGTCAGAAGAAACCATTGATGATTAATGTGATGTTGATTTGCTCAAGAGGATCCATGTTTCTTGAAGCGATCGACACATCCCTGAAAGAGAAAACTAGTGGATATCTTGCTGGTGTATATGAGCGCTTGATCAGAAGAGCAAGGGGACCTAAAAATGTGACAGCCATTGTCACATATAATGCATCTAATGACAAAGCAGCTAAAAAAGCAATTGAAGCAAAGTATCTAGAGATTACATGAGTTCCATGTGCTACCCACACTTTGAATCTGTTGTTGAAGGACTTTGAAAAAGGTCCTTCTATTAAGAAAACTCTTCTAGATGCAAACTACTTGGTGAAGTTTATAAGAGAGCATCCATTTCCTTACGCTATGTTTAGAATAAAGTCCCCAACCAAAAATTTACATATTTTTTGTGTGATCCGTTTTGCGACAGCGTATTACTTTCTCTCTATACTACGGCACGTTAAAGCAGCCCTTATTGAAATAGTGGTAGATAGAAGATGGGACATTTGGCTTGATAAATATCCCAAGTATGAACTTGCTACCTCCAAATGCTATCAGCTTGTAAACTCTCCTATTTTTTGGAGAAATGTAGACAAAATTGTTACTTCATAGATCCCTTCACTCATCTGATACGATTAGTGGACAAAGAAGCCTCTATATTTGGTTAGGTTTACTGGTACATGCATGAAGCCTCTCGCAAGTTAGAAGATTGTACATATTATGCAGGAAAAGACAAAGCCATGATGATGTTGTTCGTCAAAAGACGATGGCAGAAACTGCATACTCTTTTACATGGAGCAAGGTTCGTCTTAGATCCCGTGTTCCAGATCCACGATCAATCTTCAAACAATAAGGTGATCAGTGATTTCAAAAAAGTGTGTGCCCAACTATTAGGCAATGTAAATGGACAACTGGCATACATACAGAAGACGGCCTATACTAGCAGAGAAGGAATATTTGGGGATCCTTGGAATATAGATGATATCAAGATGATGAGCGCACCAATTTGGTGGAATGAGTATGGTGGAGAAAAAGTGAAACTTCAACATGTGGCTGTCATAGTATTGCCTGGTGCCGCCTCATGTGGTAGTTGTGAATGAAATTGGTCTTCATTTGCTTTTGTGCATACTAAAAAATGAAATCGATTAAGTCCTAAACAAGTTGCATACTTGGTGTATGTATTTTGTAACATGTGACTTATGCATCAGCCACAAAAGTTAGCCAGGCATGCCATTGGAGAAAGCTTTAGATGCTTTCAAACACACGAAGCAATTGCAAATGAGCTCAACTTTGATGATAAAATGGAATGGAATCCAGAAGACATTGATTCAAAATGCTAGGATGTTGAAGAAATTGATGACATGGTGTTGATAGCCGTTTTTCGGCTCTCCATAATTTCCATAGTAAGCTACCTCACCCTATCAAATCACTCAAACATTTTGGTTATCCCTACCATTTCACCGTACATAGGCGTGTGTGAGTTAGGAGACTTTCCCCATATTTTTTAAAAACCCTCAGTTAGCTAGTCATTAGGCTAGTTGAGCCAAAAAAATTAAAAAAAAATAAGATATATTATGGCCCATTTGTGTGTAAATATTTCATTGTATATAGGGCCTAAATATAAGGAATTTTCATAATTATTTTGGTATTTATTTAAATATATCTACTTAGGTGTGTGTTATTTGCCTATGTATGCTATGTACATTGACTCACCATTACCACAATTTTCTTACCATTTTTCATGCTCTTTATCCCTTATAAAAATATCTTCACAGAAGATTCTCTTATTTTTGGTGTGAATCCACTCCCAAGGAAAAACCTCAAAAATACCTTCCACCACCAGTCATTGCCTTTCACTAAATTCCTATTTCCTAGAGGTATTTTTTCTTATCTCTTGTCAATAAATACACTTCAATAAAACCAAATGAGGGTCCCCTCATTTGATTCCTTATATTTTCATATATCTCCTTTTTCCATTTTATATTTATATATAGCTGACACTATTCTAAATTCCATAAATTGTTTATATATACTAGCCTGTCTTTTTTCATCATATCCATGTATTATATTTGTGCATAATCCACAACCATGCACATTTTCAAACCCCTAGGAATGAATTATGTCATGCTCTCATGAAAGGAGGGGCTCCCCTTTGGAGCCATATGCAAATTCAACAAAAGGGGGGCCACTAAAGACTTTTTTGTGAAGAAAAAACAGGTATTTTGGTGGGATTTTTAATATCCATCTCCAGTCCAAATTTGGAGCGGTGGTCAAAAACGAAAATGTGGACCAAGAGCTGAATAATCAGCTCAAACTTTTGGTGATTTTTGGAGCAACCACCGGTGAGCTAGGATTTTTCGAGTGGACCCCAGTCTGCCCACTTTTCTCACAAGTAGCCCATCGTCTTCTCTCACCTTCTTTACCATTAACCTCTCCTCTTACTCCCATAGCTCTCATATGAGCTCCACATGTACATACACCATCTCCATGCCTCTCTTTATTACTTCCAAAGTACAATTCCATCTTACCCCTTCTCTATATACATGAAATTCAGCATGTAAACCATGCTTAGCCTCTGCAAATCAAGAGATCTCATCAACCAAATTACCATTTTCATCGCGATAATCAACCTTGGCGGCGGTGGCGTAAAGAAGAGAAGACAAAGAAGAAGATCGATAGTCATTTTGAGAACTTACACAAGTAAGTCAAAAACTTCTTCAAGCCTCAGCATCACTTCATTCAAACATCCACCCCATTCTACCCATTGTAAATACATCATTAACCTTCTAGTGATTACTAACACTAACCACTAACATAAAAAGCCACCCTTAGGTCCTAGGGCCATACGGTCCTCTCTTTGTTAGTGAAGATCTCTATGGCCGTACAAAAGTACTATGTACTACATACATGTACCTCATGTCCAAAAGGTGTTCTATTTTGAGACATTGAACCATAGGGTCATTATATTGCATATTTGTATTAACATCCTAAGGTCACCAAAGTGGCCTACAAGAGCATTATGTACTACCTACAAAGTACACTTAATGGATCTTAGGCCATTAGGTGTACATAAGGTTGCTTAGGTGTTATGTAGAAATTCTATGACCATAAGGTGCTATATTTTGAAGCTAAAGACCATAGACTCGTCTCCTTTTTGCCTATGTACTAGCACCATAGGGCCATATTTGATCTTAATGTTAACAAGGATCCCTATGGCCCTATGGCCATAGGGTGTTGTTTATGATTACAAGAAACCCTATGGACCTTAAGACCATAGGGTGGTCATATTGCTTTATGTACTACAAACAAGAGCCAAGGATTTTCACCTTACTTTTTGTGGTGTATGATCCCTATGATTCTAAGGCCATAATTTGTTTTTTGTTTTTCTACAAGCTACTTACAAAGTGTGGTCTACATTATTACCCTTAAGGTCACTAGCAAGACACTTTGGATCTCTTTTTTGACAACTTTGGAAAAAGTCTAAGCCTCTTAGTTAAGCTATAACATAAAATATTTGACACTCCTATTTAGGATATTTTATTGTTTCATAGAGTCATAACCCTATGGTCTTGAGGCCATAGGGTGTCATGGGAACCATATACTTTGCACCCAATGGTCACACTACCCTATGACCCTAAACTTTAGATTCACGGGTTTCTCTAAATTCTATAAATGCTACATACAATTTCCATAAACCTAAATTGATACAATTTTATCAAGGCCTTATAAACCTAAATTGATACATATTATCAAGGGCTTCTAAACCTAAATTGTAAGTGCTCTATTTTGCATATAAAAACAATATGCTTATCAATTTTGCACTTATACGTCAATAAGGAACCCTATGTCCCTAAGGCCATAAGGTGATCTAGTTGTGCTGCGTACTAGATACAAGATCTGTGTGTGCTACATACAAAGATGACATAATGGCTCTCTACTTGTATTTTTTGGCCCCATGGTCATAATCTCATCCTTTTGCATCCTTACATTAAAAATGAGCCCTATGGCCCTAAGGCCGTAGGGTTCTAGTATGGATCCATTAGTACATAATGCCAAAACAATACAAACCCTTGTTCCATGATCTTTTCAAGTGTAAATCTATTTGAAAACATAAGATTTATCACAAAGTACATAATGATAGAACATTACAAAATATTTCTCCATCATCTGTTCAAGTGTAAATATATTTGATCCAGCCTATGGCTTACGGTCATAGGGTGTTGATACCATAAAGTGAAAATTTTCTTGTGTTTATAAATCAACTTTTGGCCTTATGACAATGTACATTGTCCTTAACATCGAAAATAAACTCAAGTTACAAAATAAAAAGAAATCTTTAAATATGAAAACTAAACATTTGGCACATCAAACTCACATGCTACTCAAAACTTTGATAGAAAGATTTAGAAAACTTTCACATCTTCATATTTTGTGGTTATATTTGATTCATCTATTTTGAAGATACTTTAATTACCAAGCATACATATCTTATGGACACATGGTTAAAAGGTGCTCTTTGCTCTTTGGCACCATTTGCTCATGAAATATTTGCACACTTCAATTCAAATCATCTCATTAGAAAATACTCTAAATCATAAGCATACACAATTTTTTTGTGAAATAAAATCAGACCAATGTTTAAGATTTCAAAATCAACGTTCAAGATTACAAAGTCAAAGAAAAACACCAAACAAAATACCAATGATCTAAAGATCATGAAAGAATTGAAATTTTGGCTAGCTTAACCTGTTTCCTGTAGAGCTCTAGAATGGCATCAGCCTCAACATCTAATGGCTCATCGATTTCTTCCTTCTCTGAGTCCTTGCCATTATCATTTTGTGGAGTAGAGACCAAACCTGCCCACCTTTTAAGCTCATCATCTTCATCTATTGTAGAATGGCAAAGAGCTTCTAGCTCAGTCATTTGCTCATTGGTACAAGCAACTGAGATCACCTTTCGTTGTTGTAGAAGTGCCTCTTTGGTCCCATAACCAAGTGAAAATATGTCCACTACCTTATCATCCTCTTTGAGACAAATACACTTGATGGCGCGCCGAACAAAAAAAGCTTTGGCGGTAGTCATAGCATCAAACTCTTCATTGTCGTCAATGCCTAGAGTAGACATTGGTTGAAAGAGAGACTCCTTGAGACTAGAGTGATTGGCAAATTGCTCTTCTTGACTAAAGAAAGCCCAAACTCCAAAAATTACTTCACGAAGAGCAGTGGGTTGGACGGTCTCTGATGCTATTAAAGAGCCAAGAGGCAAAGCATACAACTCATACCATTTTGCTTTTTCAGAGATTGCCTTCTCAAGAGAAGCAGCATGTTGGTACTTGACTAGACCAACAATAACAAATTCTGATGGTTGATGTTCTATCCTACAAACTCCATCAATAACCTTTCCAAATTGAGCAGCACTCCAACCACTAGATATAGTGCCCTTGTGTGTTGTGTCTATGATACATACACCAACACGCACTGTAGAATTATTCTCACCTTGGAGAAACTCAATGCCTTCTAGATTCTTCCCCACCCACTTTATGGTCCATGGAAAGTTGAATTGTAATCTAGATGAACCATTCTTTTGTGCAATGATCCATTGCACATATCCCTTGGTAACTTCTGGAATTGCTGAGGTCTCCTTTGTTTTTTGAAGCCTAAGATGTAGCCATTGGGTGCAACTGATAAAGAGAGATTTGTAGATCTCATCTGTAATGTTATAATGAGATCTACATTCCTCCCATGAAGTAATGGCTTCTACTGGATCAAGCTCTTTGAATAACTTGAACATCTCAGCCAAAAACACCTTCGTTTGTTTTATGTTTGTTGCACGTGCAGAGAGGTCGATCATGTCCGGTTGATGTGGTTGCTTCACCAAGCAAATATTTTCTTCTTTGAGCTCTTGTTGTAATAGCTTAACATCATTATCTTCTAAGCCTCGTAAGCATCTAAAAGTAGTTATACTTGGTTGGCATCCACGTGCAAATGAGGCTTGATGGTTCTCTAGGATGTTTATCCACTCCTCATAGATGTCTTCTGGATACATGACCATGTGGGCTTCTCTATTCGCAAATGAGCTATGGTTAAATGTGATGTTTTCCACAATCACAAAGGCCTACAAGAAACAAAAAGTAATAAGGTTTTATCTACAACTGCAGATTAAGAAAATTAGAAACAAGAAATAGAACTTACATCCCAATCTTTTCTACTCTCATGACCATGGGGAACACCTGCCTTTGGTTTTTTTGGACAAGAATATGCTAGCCACTGTCCACGCCCATGCTTCAAGACCTCCACATAAGGTTGGGTTTTCATTGTTGTCTGTGTCTCTATGTTCTCCATTTTGGAGATTCGCACTGCAATCTCTTTAGGGGCATCTACAACAATCCTTGCAGTTCTGTATTTGTAGAACTCTCTCCTTGAAGCATACTTTGTGCTCTTGTTGCGCAAAAATTCTCTAGCTGCTAATATGGAGTGTTGACCAGAAAGAATCCAGTAGTGGTATGTTGCCAACTTGTTTGCATGTACTTCATTAGCCTTTAGAGGCTCCTTTTTTATGGGATCATGTGGCATAAGGTCAGTTGCATTGGAGACTAGTCTAGAATGCTTTGCAAATTGCCTCAAAAGAAACTTTACATACACACCTGACAATGGCCTACATTTGAAGTGATCAGGTGCAAGATTGCATTGGTCAACAAAGATGAGTTGTGTAAACTACACCCCAAACTTGAAGTAGTGCTCTATTCCAATGTACCCATCTAGCCCACTCTTGAAAGTCCTCTTAACATCCTTATCAAGATCTTTTTCTTCCGGCTGAACAATTGAGGCTAGCACCTTCATTGAGGCTGAATCTGCAATTACTGCTATTGAAGGAGTTATTAAAGGAGGTTCAAATAAGCTAGCTTCATCCCTACGTGGAGCCTCTAGAGGTACAAGTGAAAGACTTTCTTGCTCCACATTTTCGGTGCTATTTCTGGCTGAGGGCGTCTCACTCTCCTTTAAAGTCTTCTTCTGATTAACTTGACTTGTACCTTCATTTTTTTGCTTCTTACTATTCTGTGCCTTCAAGCTGGCTAAATACTGAATAACTTTCTTGAAGCCTTCAGTAAACATATCCATGAGATTCTCACTGGGAGTATCTTCTCTGATTTCTATCCACCCTGCCTTTATCATTGTCTCTCCATCACTGCTATCTTTCAGCAACTCCCAAGCAAAGGCCATGGGCTCTAGCAAGTAACAATCACCGTTTTTTACTTTCACACCAAGACATGGGGACATGTCAAGATCTGAGCAATCTTTATTTATCTCCTTGACAATTCCACAATCTTTGAAGGGAGATTGTTCTTTATCTCTAAAGAACGAGTGGACTCTCTCATCAGATTTACCACTTGGTAAGTGAAAATCTAGATACCATGGGCTTGGAGTGGAGCTTGTTGCATCAACTGACTTTGGCATTCTTTTCTTTGAAGAGGATTGAGCCATATCTCTGAAAACATAACAATATAACATTATTTTTATTTATTTTCGATTTGAATATGATTGAGCCAAGTTTATGTAAACATAACAGCATAACATTACTTTGTTATAAATGGATCTAGTGCTACATGGCTGGCCTAGGTGCCCAAGTAGAGTCTCTATATTGAATGCTACTGGTCAAATAGAAAACTACCTCACATTATCTAGACATGCTTGATCTCTAAACATTGTACATTGCCACCCTATGGCCCTTAGGCCACAAGGTCTCCAGATGGGACATATGACACCTTGTGATCCTATGGCCCTAGGGCCATAGGATCTCCAAAAGGAGCTTATGGAACCCTATGGACCTTGAGATTGTACATTGGCACCCTATGGCCCTTGGGCCACAAGGTCTTCAAAAGGAACATAGGGCACCCTGTGACCCTAAGTCCATAGGGTCTCACATCATACTTGAGGGCATCCTAGGGTCCAAGGGTGGACATAACAAACATAGGGAGCCCCATGGTGCACATTAATGGGAAACATGGCAGCCCTTACGGCCCTAGGGCCATAGGATCTCCAAACGGAACATAGGGAACTCTATGGCCCTATAGATCTCTAGATGGTACATAGGGCACCATGTGATCCTATGGCAGTAGGGCCATAGGATCTTCAGAAGAAACATAGGGAAACCTATGACCCTTGATATTGTTTATTCCTAACCTATGGTCTTGGGCCACAAGGTCTCAAGATGGGACATATAGCATCCTTTGATCCTATGGCTCTAGGTTCCTTATGTTCTTTTTGGAGATCCTATGGATCTAGTGCCATAGGATCTCGAAAAGGAACATACGGAACAATATGTCCCTTGAGATTGTACCTTCCCACCCTATGGCCCTTGGGCCACAAGGTCTCCAGATGGGACATAAGGCACACTTTGATCCTATGGCCCTATGCCCCTTATGTTCCTTTTGGAGATCCTATGGCCCTAGTTCCATAGGATTCCCATAAGGAACACAGGGAACCCTATGGCCTTTGAGATTGTACATTGCCACCCTATGGCCCTTAGCCCATAAGATCTCTAGATGGGACATCCATAAGCTCTCTATATTGGACACAAGGCACCCTGTGATCCTATGGCCCTAGGGCCATAAGATCTCGAAGAGGAACATAGGGAACAATATAGCTCTTGAGATTGTACATTTCCCCCCTATGGCCCTTGGGCCACAAGGTCTCTAGATGGGACATAAGGCACCCTTTGATCCTCTGGCCATAGGTTCCTTATGTTTGTTTTGGAGATCCTATGGCCCTAGGGCCATTGGATCTCCAAAAGGAACATAGGGAACCATATGGCCCTTGAGATTGTACATTCCCACCCTATGCCTTGGGACACTAGGTCTCTAGATGGGACATAGGGCATTCTTTGATCCTATGGCCCTAGGTTCCTTACGTTCCTTTTGGAGATCCTACGTCCCTAGTGCCATAGGATCCCCATAAGGAACATAGATAACCCTATGGCCTTTGAGATTGTATAGTGCCACCCTATGGCCCTTGGGACATAAGCTCTCTAGATGGGACACAAGGCAGCATGTGATCCTATGGCCCTAGGGCCAAAAGATCTAGAAAAGGAACATAGGGAACAATATGGCGCTTAAGATTGTACATTTCCCCCCTATCGCCTTTGGGCCACAAGGTCTCTAGATGGGACATAAGGCACCCTTTGATCCTATGGCCATAGGTTCCTTATGTTTGTTTTGGAGATCCTATGGCCCTAGGGCTATTGGATCTCCAAAAGGAACATAAGGAACCATATGGCCTTGAGAATGTACATTCCCACCCTATGGCCCTTCGGCCATAAGGTCTATAGATGGGACACAGGGCATTCTTTGATCCTATGGCCCTAGGTTCTTTATGTTTCTTTTGGAGATCCTATGGACCTAGTGCCATAGGATCCCCATAAGGAACATAGAGAACCCTATGGCCTTTGAGATTGTACAGTGCCACCCTATGGCCCTTGGGCGATAAGCTCTCTAGAATGGACAGAAGGCACCCTGCGATCCTATGACACTAGGGCCATAAGATCGCCAAAAGGAACATAGGGAACAATATGACCCTTGAGATTTTACCTTTCCCCCCTATGTGGGACATAAGTCACCCTTTGATCCTATGGCCATATGTTACTTATGTTCCTTTTGAAGATCCTATGGCCCTAGGGCCATAGGATCCCCATAAGGAAGATAGAGAACCATATGGCCCTTGAGATTGTACATTCCCACCCTATGGCCCTTAGGCCACAAGGTCTCTAGATGGGACATAGGGCATTCTTTGATCCTATGGCCCTAGGGTGATTGGATCTCCAAAAGGAACATAGGGAACCATATGGCCCTTGAGATTGTATATTCTCACCCTATGGACCTTGGGCACAAGGTCTCTAGATGGGACATAGGGCATTCTTTGATCCTATGGCCATAGGTTCCTTATGTTCCTTTGGGGATCCTATGGCCCTAGGGCGATTGGATCTCCAAAAGGAACATAGGGAACCATATGGCCCTTGAGATTGTACATTCCCACCCTATGGCCCTTGGGCCACAAGGTCTGTAGATGGGACATAGGACATTCTTTGATCCTATGGCCATGTTCCTTTTCAAGATCCTATGGCCCTAGGGCCATAGGATCCCCACAAGGAACATAGAGAACCCTATGGCCTATGAGATTGTACAGTGCCACCCTATGGCCCTTGAGCCATAAGCTCTCTAGATGGGACACAATGCACCCTCTGATCCTACGGCCCTAGGGCCATAAGATCTCAGAAACGAACATAGGGAACAATGTGGTACTTGAGATTGTACCTTTCCGCCCTATGGCCCTTGGGCCACAAGGTCTCTAGATGGGACATAAGGCACCCTTTGATCCTATGGCCATAGGTTCCTTATGTTTGTTTTGGAGATCCTATGGCCTTAGGGCCATTGGATCTCCAGAAGGAACATAGGGAACCATATGGCCCTTGAGATTGTACATTCCCACCCTATGGCCCTTGGGCCACAAGGTCTGTACATGGGACATAGAGCATTCTTTCATCCTATGGCTCTATGTTTCTTATGTTCCTTTTGGATATCCTATGTCCCTAGTGCCATAGGATCCCCATAAGGAACCTATAGAACCCTACGGACTTTGAGATTTTATAGTGCCACCCTATGGCCCTTGGGCCATAAGCTGTCTAGATGGGACACAAGGCACCCTGTGATCCTATGGCCCTAGGGCCATAAGATCTCAAAAAGGAACATAGGGAACAATATGGCCCTTGAGATTTTACCTTTCCCTCCTATGGCCCTTGGGCCACAAGGTCTCTAGATGGGACATAAGGCACCCTTAGATCCTTTGGCCATAGGTTCCTTATGTTTGTTTTGGAGATCCTATGGCACTAGGTCCATTGGATCTCCAAAAGGAACATAGGGAACCATATGGCCCTTGAGATTGTACATTTCCACCCTATGGCCCCCTTGGGCCACAAGGTCTCTAGATGGGACATAAGGCACCCTTTGATCCTCTGGCCATAGGTTCCTTATGTTTGTTTTGGAGATCCTATGGACCTAGGGCCATTGGATCTCCAAAAGGAACATAGGGAACCATATGTTCCTTGAGATTGTACATTTCCACCCTATGGACCTTGGGCCAAAAGGTTTGTACAAGGGACATAGGGCATTTTTTGATCCTATGGACCTAGGTTCCTTATGTTCCTTTTGGAGATCCTATGGCCCTAGGGCCATAGGATCCCCATAAGGAACATAGAGAACCATATGGCCCTTAAGATTGTATAGTGTCACCCTATGGCCCTTGGGCCATAAGCTCTCTAGATGAGACACAAGGAACCCTATGATCCTATGGCCCTAGGGCCATAAGATCTCGAAAAGGAACATAGGGAAAAATATGGCCCTTGAGATTTTACCTTTCCCCCCTATGGCCCTTGGGCCACAAGGTCTCTAGATGGGACATAAGGCACCCTTTGATCCTATGGCCATAGGTTCCTTATGTTTGTTTTGGAGATCCTATGGCCCTAGGGCCATTGGATCTCCAAAAGGAACATAGGGAACCATATGTCCCTTGAGATTGTACATTTTCACCCTATGGCCGTTGGGCCACAAGGTTTGTACATGGGACATCGAGCATTCTTTGATCCTATGGACCTAGGTTCCTTATGTTCGTTTTGGAGATCCTATGGCCCTAGGGCCATAGGATCCCCATAAGGAACATAGAGAGCCATATGGCCCTTAAGATTGTATAGTGTCACCCCATGGCCCTTGGGCCATAAGCTCTCTATATGAGACACAAGGAACCCTGTGATCCTATGGCCCTAGGGCCATAAGATCTCGAAAAGCAACATAGGGAACAATATGGCCCTTGAGATTTTACCTTTCCCGCATATGGTCCTTGGGCCACAAGGTCTCTAGATGGGACATAAGGCACCCTTTGATCATATGGCCATAGGTTCCTTATGTTTGTTTTGGAGATCCGATGGCCCTAGGGCCATTAGATCTCCAAGAGGAACATAGGGAACCATTAGGTCTTTAAGATTGTACATTCCCACCCTATGGCCATTGGGCCACAAGGTCTCTAGATGCGACATAGGGCATTCTTTGATCTTATGGCTCTAGGTTTCTTATGTTCCTTTTGAACATCCTATGGCCCTAGTTCCATAGGATCCCCATAAGGAACATAGAGAACCCTATGTCCTTTGAGATTGTACAGTGCCATCCTATGGCCCTTGGGCCATAAGCTCTCTAGATGGGACACAAGGCACCCTGTGATCCTATGGCCCTAGGGCCATAAGATCTCGAAAACAAACATAGGGAAGAATATGACCCTTGAGCTTGTACCTTTCCCCCCTATGTCCCTTGGGCCACAAGGTGTCTAGGTGCGACATAATGCAGCCTTTGATCCTCTAGCCATAGATTCCTTATGTTTGTTTTGGCGATCCTATGGCCCTAGGGCCGTTGGATCTCCAAAAGGAACATAAGGAACCATATGTCCTTTGAGATTGTACATTCCCATCCTATGGACCTTGGGCCACAAGGTCTATAGATGGGACATAGGGCATTCTTTCATCCTATGCACCTAGGTTCCTTATGTTCCTTTTGGAGATCCTATGGCCCTAGGGCCATAGGATCCCCATAAGGAACATAGAGGCCCTTGAGATTGTACATTCCCACCCTATGGCCCTTGGGAACCTAGGGCCTTAGGATCCCCATAAGGAACAAGGCACCCTGTGATCCTATGGCCCTAGGGCCATAAGATCTCGAAAAGGAACATAGGGAACAATATGGCTATAGGTTCCTTATGTTTGTTTTGGAGATCCTATGGCCCTAGGGCCATTGGATCTCCAAAAGGAACATAGGGAACCATATGTCCCTTGAGATTGTACATTCTCACCCTATGGCCTTTGGGCCACACGGTCTGTCGATGGGACATAGGGCATTCTTTCATCCTATGGACCTACGTTCCTTATGTTCCTTTTGGACTTCCTATGGCCCTAGGGCCATAAGATCCCCATAAGGAACATAGAGGCCCTTGAGATTGTACATTCCCACCCTATGGCCCTTGGAAACCTAGGGCCATTGGATCGCCAAAAGGAACATAGGGAACCATATGGCCCTTGAAATTGTACATTCCCACCCTATGGTCCTTGGGACACAAGGTCTGTAGGTGGGACATAGGGCATTCTTTGATCCTATGGACCTAGGTTCTTTTGGAGATCCTATGGCCCTAGGGCCATAGGATCCCCATAAGGAACATAGAGATCCATATGGCCCTTGAGATTGTACAATGTCACCCTATGGCCCTTGGGCCATAATCGCTTTAGATGGGACACAAGCGACCCTGTGATCCTATGGCCCTAGGTCCATAAGATCTCGAAAAGGAACATAGAGAACAATATCGCCCTTGAGATTGTACCTTTCCCCCCTATGGCCCTTGGGCCACAACGTCTCTAGATGGAACGTAAGGCATCCTTTGATCCTCTGGCCATAGGTTCCTTATGTTTGTTTTGGAGATCCTATGGGCCTAGGGCCATTGGATCTCCAAAAGGAACATAGGGAACCATATGTCCCTTGAGATTGTACATTCCCATCCTATAGCCCTTGGGCCACAAGGTCTATAGATGGGACATAGGGCATTCTTTTATCCTATGGACCTAGGTTCCTTGTGTTCCTTTTGGAGATCCTATCGCCCTAGGGCTATAGGATCCCCATAAGAAACATAGAGAACCATATGGTGGTTGAGATTGTACAGTGCCACCCTATGGCACTTGGGCCATAAGCTCTCTAGATGGGACACAAGGCACCCTCTGATCCTATGGCCCTAGGGCCATAAGATCTCGAAAAGGAACATAGGGACCAATATGGCCCTTGAGATTTTACCTTACCTCCCTATGGCCCTTGGGCCACAAGGTCTTTAGATGGGACATAAGGCATCCTTTGATCCTATGGCCATAGATTTCTTATGTTTGTTTTGGAGATCCTATGGCCCTAGGGCCATTGGATCTCCAAAAGGAACATAGGGAACCATATGGCCCTTGAGATTGTACATTCCCACCCTATGGCCCTTGGGCCACAAGGTCTCTAGATGGGACATAGGCATTCTTTGATCCTAGAGCCCTAGGTTCCTTATGTTCGTTTTGGTGATCCTATGGCCCTAGGGCCATTGGATCTCCAAAAGGAACATAGGGAACCATATGGCCCTTGAGATTGTACATTCCAACCCTATGGCCCTTGGGCCACAAGGTCTGTAGATGGGACATAGGGCATTCTTTGATCCTATGGCCCTAGGTTCCTTATGTTCCTTTTGGAGATCCTATGGCCTTAGTGCCATACGATCCCCATAAGGAACATAGAGAATTCTATGGCCTTTGAGATTGTACAGTGCTACGCTATGGCCCTTGGTCCATAAGATCTCTAGATGGGACACAAGGCACCCTCTGATCCTATGGCCTAGGTCCATATGTTCCTTTTGGAGATCCTATGAGCCTAGGGCCATAGGATCTTCAAAAGAACATATGGAACCCTATGGCCCTTAAGATTGTATATTCCTACCCTATGGCCCTTGGGCCACAAGGTCTATAGATGGGACATATGGCACCCTTTGATCCTATGGCCCTAGGTTCCTTATGTTTCTTTTGGAGATCCTATGGCCCTAGTGCCATAGGATCTCCAAAAGGAACAGAGGGAATCCCATGGCCCTTGAGATTGTACATTCCCACCCTATGGCCCTTAGGCCACAAGGTCTCCATATGGGACATGGAGCACCCTTTTATCCTATGGCTCTAGGTTCCTTATGTTCCTTTTGGAGATGTTATGGCCCTAGGGCCATAGGATCTCTAAAAGGAACATACAAAACCCTATGGACCTTGGAATTTTACATTCCTACCCTATGGCCCTTGGGCCACAAGATCTATAGATGGGACACCCTAAAACCTGTGATCCTATGGCAGTAGGGCCATATGTTCCTTTTGGAGATCTTATGGCCCTAGGGCCATAGGATCTTCATAAGGAACATAGAGAACCCTATGGCCCTTGAGATTGTACAATCCTACCCTATGGCCCTTGGGCCAAGTTCTGAAGATGGGACATATAGCACCCTTTGATCCTATGGCCCTAGGTTCCTTATGTTCCTGATCCTATGGATCTAATGCCATAGGATCTCCAAAAGGAACATAGGAAACCCTATGGCCCTTGAGATTGTACATTCCTACCTTATCATCCTTGGGCCACAAGGTCTCTAGATGGAACATAGGGCACCCTTTGAACCTATGGCACTTAGGCCACAAAGGTCTCCAGATGGGAGATAGGACACCTTGTGATCCGATGGCCCTAGGGCCATAGGATCTCCATATGGAACTTATGGAATCCTATGGACCTTGAGATTGTACATTGGCACCCTATGGACACAAGGAATTAAGATGAGATATAGGGCATCCTTTGATCATATGGCCCTAGGGCCATATGTTCCTTTTGGGGATCATATGGCCCTAGTGCCATAGAATCTCTAAATGGACCATAGGGAAGCCTATGGATCTTGAGATTGTACATCGCCACCCTATGGACCTTGGGCCACAGGGTTTACAAAAGGAACATGGGGCACCCTGTGACCCTAAGTCCATAGGGTCTCACATCATACTGGAGGGCATCCTAGGGCCCAAGGGTGTCCATAACGAGCGTAGGGAACCCCATGGTGCACATTAACGGGCAACATGGCAGCCCCATGCCCCTAGGGCCCTAGGGCCATAAGATCTCCAAAAGGAACATAGGGAACATTGTGGCCCTTGAGATTGCACATTGCCACCCTATGACCCTCGGGCCACAAGATCTCCAGATGGGACATAGGGCAACTTGTGGTCATATGGCCCTAGGAAACCATATTGTTCCTTTTAGAGATCTTGTGGCCCTATTGTTCCTTTTGGACATAGAGCACCATGTGATCCTATGGCCCTAGGTCCATAGGATCTTCAATAGGAACATAGGGAACCCTATGACCCTTGAGATTGTACATTGGCACTCTATGGCCAGATGGGACATTGGTCATCCTATAGTACAATGTGAGACCGCCCTATGGCCTTATGGTCATAGGGTGACTTAGGGCCATATGTTACTCTTTAGTATGAGGTGAAACCCTATGGCCATAGGGTGCCCTAGGGCCATAGGTTACCCTCTAGTATGAGATGAGATCCTATGGCCTCTAGTATGAAGTGACACCCTATGGCCTTATGGCCATATTGTGCCCTGGGGCCATATGATTCCCTCTATTTTGATGTGAGACCCTATGGCCATAAGGCCATAGGGTGTCCTTTGTAGCCACACCCTGTCTGCCCTTCTAAAGATTCTATGTGTAGTTTTATTTTAGTGACCCACGGCCATAGGGTTCTCTCTATGCCATCGAGGGCTGAAGGCCGTAGGGTCCCCTCTATGCTAGTAAGATCCTATGGCCTCAAGGCACAATGTGTCCTCATTCTTTCAAAAAAACCCTCTATGCTCTATGCTCTATATTAGGAACCTATGGCCTTCAGGCCATAGGGTCCCATGCATGCCATAGGGAGCTATATTTGTCAATAAAAAACACTATTTTCTCTATATTGGCACCATGTGGCTTGAAGGCCATAGGGTCCCCTCTATTCTAGTAAGAGTCTCTCCATGCTCTATATTGGCACCCTTTTGCCTAAAGTCCATAGGGTCCGCTCTATGCTAGTAAGAACGGATCTATGCTCTATATGGAACCCTGTATGCTAGAAACCACTATGAGGGTTTTTTGGCAACCTATGGCCATACGATGCTCTCTTTATGGCCATAGGGTTTGTTGAATACTAAGGAAAACTCTCCATGGTCTATATCTGGGCATCTAATGGCGGTTGTGCCATTTGCTAATAAGAAACCACCATTTCTCTAGGTTTTTCTTCTATTGTTTTACGACAACAAGGTGCCATGCTCCATGGCAATAATTTAAAAAAACCTAAATGCTCTACATTGAAACCCTATGGCGCAGGGCCCAGGTGTGATCTATGCTACCCTAAACCCCTCTATGCTCTACGTTGACACCCTACGGCCCCAGGGCCACAATGTGCTCTCTCTCTCTCTCTCTCTCTCTCTCTCTCTCTCTCTCTCTCTCTCTCTCTCTCTCTCTCGGATTTAAATTGTTAATTTGGCCTTATTATCAGTCCTCCCTCTCTCTCAGCTTCCTCTCCTCTGTTTGTCTCCCTTACTCTCCTTTATCTCTCACTCCAAACAACTATTTATCTCCCTCTTCTCATCTCTCCCCATTCATAAAGGGCTTCAATATCTACCGGTGGCATCGTCATTCACGCACCCCCTACCACATCTCCTCTTTCTAGGACCTATCTCACACCAACAGAAATGTTAGTTCTTTTCTGTTTTACTGTTTTACAATTTTACTGCTTTAATGTTTTACAGTTTTACTATTTTACAATTTTACTGTTTTACAGTTTTAATGTTTTACAGTTTTACTATTTTACAGTTTTACTGTTTTACAGTTTTACTAATTTTTTATAGAGAGCGGTAAATATATTTTTTTTTTAAAGATTGAGCTTACCTGTGAGGCACTGCGTAGAGAGGGAGAGAGAATGCAAAAGAGGCGGCACCACAGGGCGGCAACGGGCGGCTATTCGATGTCGTGAGAGGGCGGCACCCAGGCGCAGCAAGGGTGACAGAGGGACGCAAAAGAGGCGTTTGGGAGAGGCGTAGGGAGGACGCATGGAGGGCGTTTAGGAGAGGAGCAAGGAGCACGCACGGAGGGCGTTTAGGAGAGAAGCAAGGAGCACGCAGAGCTGTGCTCGAGAGAGAAGACTAGGGTTTCGAAAATTTTGAAAAGAAAGAGAGAGAGAGAGAGAGAGAGAGAGAGAGAGAGAGAAAGAAAGAGAGAGATAGAGATTAGGTTAAAATTTCAAAATTCAAAATTTGACTTTCAAGTTTTAAACCTAAACTTCCCGCTCTCTTTTATTTTGAATTTTGAAGAGTTTATAATTGTTTTCTTAGGAGGAGAGTCATACCAAAGGAGTCATAGCCAAAAAAAAAAAAAAAAAAGTATAGAATTTTTTCAAAAAATTTATGTGAGACTTTGTCAATGCCCGTGTCGTCTCGCTACGAGTGGAACGACACCCATGGTCGAAATCTCCGTCCCGGGACCAAAATCACATACTGAAAAATACACTAAAAAACATTCAAAATTAGAGAATTTTCCCTCGAAAAAAGTGCGATATTTTTTCGTGCAGTATTGATCGGGAGACTTGAAAACACATTTTAGAAAAATTTGGGGTAAGCAAAAAAAAAGGCTTTTTTCGCCACATGCAATTGCGCACTAATTGCACATGTTTTGAAAGTGTAAGTATACATGCAACATACATGTATATATTTATACAAATAGTATTTAAACGAGGAGGTCATATACTAGAATGGGTTGCAAAGGTGCTGGTGCGCATTTGCGAAGAGGCTTGTAAAGGTGCAATTTGATCACATATTTGATCATGCGATACGTGCACACCATTGTTTTTTATGTCCCTTCAAAGACGTAAACATGTCATATGGATGTACATCCACGGGACTACTTGAGACACGGTCTCTAGATATAATCAATGGTTGTGGCATATTATCAATGAATGTGGATGCGCCACGTGGCATATCGTGCGGCTCATACGTACCCCCTTATGTCCTGGCAGGCTCTAGCTTTCTGAAATCACTATATATAGCACCCTATGGCCCAAAGTCCATAGGATTCATGTATAGCTCACCACAAAACACGAATTGAGGAGACCTTGTGGTCATAAATCCATAAGATCTATATATATTTATCTAGAAACATCAACTATAGAATCCTATGGCCTTTTGTCCGTAGGATGCTCATATAGTCATCATGAAACACCTACATATAGGGCCCTATGGACCTAAGGCCATAGGATGTATATATATAATCACTCGCTAGGCTATGGACCTTGTGGTCATAAATCCATAAGATCTATATATATTTAGCTAGAAACATCAACTATAGCATCCTATGGCCTTTTGTCCATAGGATGTTCATATAGTCATCATGAAACACCTACATATAGGGCCCTATGGACCTAAGGCCATAGGATGTATAGATATAATCATATCAATACACCTACATATAGCATCCCATGAACCTAAGTCCAAAGGATGTATACAAACTCATTGTGTCCCTAAGGCCACATGATGCTATATACCCATCATGAGACAACTACATATAGCGCCCTATCGCCCTCCATACAAAACGCCTTGATAAAACATCATATAGACTAAAGTCCATATGATTTATATATAGTCAACACAAAACACCTACATATAGTGCCCTATGGTCCTAAGGCCATAGAATGTTATAGACCCATCACGAGACAACTACATATAGTGCCCTATGCCCCTTAGACCATAGGATGTGTATGTATGCATTGCGAAACACCTACATATATCATCGAATGGCCCTAAGGCCACAGGATATTATATACCCATCATGAGACAACTATGCATAGTGTCCTATGACCCTTAGGCCATAGGATGTGTACAATTGCATCGCAAAACACCTACATATAGCTCTATATTGGCCTTAAGGCCATAGAATGTTATATACCCATCGTGAGATAACTACATATAGTTCCCTATGGCCCTCAGTCCATAGGATGTGTATAGTTGCATCACGAAACACCTACATATAGCATCCTATGGCTCTAATGCCACAGGATGTTAAATACCCATCGTGAGACAACTACAAATAGTGCCCTATGGCCCTCATGCCATAGGATGTGTACAGTTGCATTGCGAAACACCTACATATAGCATCCTATGGCCCTAAGGCCACAGGATGTTATATACTCATCATGAGACAACTACATATAGTGTCCTATGGCCCTTAGGCCATAGGATGTGTACAGTTGCATCGCAAAACACCTACATATAGCTCTATATTGGCCATAAGGCCATAGAATGTTATATACCCATCGTGAGATAACTACATATAGTGCCCTATGGCCCTTAGTCCATAGGATGTGTATAGTTGCATCATGAAACACCTACATATAGCATCCTATGGCCCTAAGGCCACAGGATGTTAAATACCCATCGTGAGACAACTACAAATAGTGCCCTATGGCCCTATGGACCTAAGGCCACAGGATGTATATTTACTCAACACAAAACACCTGCATAAAACATCATATGGACTAAAGTCCATATGATTTATACATACTCAATATGAACCACCTACATATAGCATCATATGGCCCTAAGTCCATAGGATTCTGTATACCCATCATGAAACAACCACATATAGTGCCCTCTGTGTATATAATCATAATGAAACACCTATATATATACTCACAATAAAATGATTTTGTGATGGTTTTCTTAACAAATATTTATTGAAACTTTCTTTCAGGTATGGATTTTAATCAAGGTGATAGAGTATGCATGTTTGTAGCCACACAAAAGGTTACCCTTGGGAGTGTCTGTAAGACAAACCCAAATGCATATTGCTCAGGAATGCTTATTGGTGAAGGAAATGTATTGGTGTCAGTTGATTTGTGTTTTCAAAAGAAAGCACTTATTCCATTTCCAACAATGGATGCATTGACAGTGGGAGATGCTTTTCACAGTATTGTGAAATGGAGTACTGGGTTGCTACAACATATGGATGAGATACACTACGAAGGGGTTTCTATGTCTGAGACTCACAAAGGAATGGGAGCATTCGAGGCACAGTCTGATGGAATGAGCTATAGGGAGGTTTGGAAGGATAAGAGGGTTCAACTTTGGGATGAAAGCAAAACACATGTAGTAGCCGAAGGGGTTGTCATGTATGTGTGTCCATTTGATTCCATGAACTTTGGTGTGCTAGGTGAAGATAACATCGATATTGGTATTGAAACATCCTATGCTTGTGAGGCTACTATTTCTTCACAATCTGATGTATGCAACATCAATCTGGTTTGTTGGCCTATCAAGAGAGTGACAACTATGGATGGAAAAGCGTTGTTACAATATGAGGATTTACATGCTAGTGACGCATTACAAGATACATGCATTGAATCAGCTCGTTTGGTAGAGCCTATTTCAAAAAAACAAAAATATTGCTTTATGAATAGGAAGCCAAAAATGTCTATGAAACCTTCTAAGAGATCTAATCAAGCATCCCTATCATCTGTCCAACTTGTTTCAACCATAGATTGTTGCTCTATGAGGTGTTGTCAATATGCCAATAGAGATAAGGTCATGGCTATGCGCAATGAATTTTGGGGACAAAGTTTGCAAAATAGAACCAACTATGTGTATGATACAATGTTGACTGCTTGGTGTGAAAACAAGGCAACTGCAAAGACTTGCTATGTATTTTCTTTTAATGGCAATGAGGTCTGTACTAGAGCTTGGTAAGAAATTCATGGCATTCCAAAAACTTAATTTTATCGTTACCGTGAACAGTTTGAAAATGGGGTTCGACGCTCAGTGCATGGTAATGATGGTGTCATAAGAAAAGGAAGAGACCATACAGAAATGGGAAGGGCATTGATGCGCTCTTTTGTAGATGATAACTCAGAGAAAATGCCACATAAGAGTAGAACTATGGAAGATGGTACCAGAGAAACCTTGCTTGCAATACCAAACACGTACAAGCAAATATACATCTTACATGATGTCAATAATACACTCGAGAGTATGTGTCTCAAGCCAATGTCTAGCACTACATTCAATAGGGTTTGGAATACAGAGTTTGCTAATGTGACCTTGTAAAAAACAAGCGAGTTCTCAAAATGTGTTGTGTGTAGTCGGATAAAGTCTCAACTAGAGTCAACAAAGGATGATGAGCTGATTTCACGTTTGAAGGATGAACGTAAAATTCACATGATGCAACAACAAAGCTGTAGAAATGTGTACTACACCTGGTGTAAGTTCTCGCAAATGCAAAAGGATAAGTACTTATGCATTATACATGATAAAATGGACCAAAAAAAGACAGCAATACCTAGATTGCGAGTGAACTCAAAAGACTATGCGAATGAATATCAGTTGTAAGTATCATTAACAGGTATGATAACACATGGGCATGGGCATGGGATGTATGGTCATTTCTCGTTGAATGGTCTATGGCCTTCAAATCCGAATGCTACAATTGGTTCCCTTGCATTATGCTTACAGAATTTGGAAAGAACAAAAAACCATGGGCTAGGAGATTTATGTCATGATGGTATGCCACGCAGCAATGTAACATTGTTCAATGCACTGAATTCAAGGACAGCTTTAGACCACCAAAACAGAATGATGAAAGAGCGTGAGAGGAATGCATCAGCAGCAGTAACACCACCGTTGGCTATTGAAGGATGTAATGGAGAGATTTCTAACTTGCAATGAGCCTCCTCTCAATGTGTTGTGGATACCATGTACACTCCCGTGTTTCAAAAATTGCCTGAGAATCTTCTGCTACAGCTAGATAATTGTGCAGGAGAGAATAAGAATCGATATTTATTTGCATACTTATCCTTACTAGTAGCAAAAGGTGTTTTCAAAACCGTGCATTTGGGATTCTTAATGGTGGGTCATACACATGAGGACATAGATGCAATGTTTAGCAGGTTCTCAGAGAGATTAAGAACAGGAATGACCTACACTTTTCCACATTTGATGGAACATTTTCAAAAATGTGAAAGTTCAGCTCCAGCACCATTTTTGATGAAGCAAGTTCCTGACTTTAAATCCTTTGTTAAAGGGTACATGTGTGATGGACAAGATGCTCTTGTTGGACACTCTAAGCCACTTCAATTTCGTTTCTTCATGCAAGGTGAAATCCCAGTAATGCAGTAAAAAATTCACCCCAAATCACCTGATTGGATGCCGAGGGAGTCAGGAATTGAGTTGTGAAAAAAAGATGATCAAGGGAAACCAAAATTGCCAGTAGGGTCCAGATGTGGTTCCTATAGCAGACTATGTGAGGGATAGTCCGCTTGTTATTCAAGGGATTAAGACATATCTTGAATTTTGGAAAAGATGGACTCTACTAAAGGGAAAGGAGCACGATTCTACAAAATACATGGAGCCAATTATTATTTATTGGCAAAAAATAATTAGTGAGCTTGAACAACCAACCAATAAACAACTTGGTGAATATACATCATTTTGGTCAAAGACTACAGGGAGTCATGGAATGCAACAGATAGAGGAAGACACAGATGAGTTTCAAGGATATGAAGAATTGAATGATCACTATGTTGGTCCTCAAAGTGCAAGGCCACAGGAAGCTTTTAGGCCTCAAATTGATGTAAGGAAAGGGGATTTTGTTCTTGTGAGACCCGCAGATCCAGAATATCCGATATGGCTAGGAGTTGCACAGTCAGATGTTGATGTAGACAGCTCATCTCCTAACTACAAGAAAGTTTTCATTCAATATTGGGCACCAAAACATCGGAAAAAAAATCCCACAATCCAATAACAATATGAGGATTGTTGGAAAAAGAATTGGTGTTGCAATCTTGTTGACCCAAAGCGTTGGGAGTGTGTTGATTCAATTGTGTGGTCATGGACTCCAAGGGGTGGAAGACTTGCATAAGCAATTAAAATCCCATCCAATGTTGTGGAGAAAGCACAAGCTAACTTAATAGGAGAAATTGACTAGCATTTCATTTTCATATATTGTTTTTCTTGCTATCCGTGTCTATGTATGTTTTATAAAGTATCAATTAACACCAACATGAAAAAAAAAAGGTGTTTCTCAACACCACCATTTTCTTGAGAATCTATCTCTTTGTCTAATGTAACACAAGTCCTCAAGACAAGTCCCAGAATAATTGAAATTTTCCCAAATCAAATGGGAAATAGGAATCCTTAGGCATTGAAATCAGTCCCAAAGATGTGGAATTTTCCCATTTTATCTAAAAGAGTGTTTTTGTGTAAAGGGAGCTTGTGTGTGTGTATGTGTGTGTGTTTTTTTCTCTCATCCCCTACTTGCAAGGCTCGCCCCCTCCTATGTAGGGATTGACAAAGACTTTTTGTGACACACACTAAGCATCCAATTTCCCTAGTGTTTGGCCTTTGGACACAACCTTCAAATTTTGGAACCTTAGCATTTTGGAAGTCTTAATGGGCTGAACCTTAGGTTCTTTTAAGCCCATTGTTGCACATTGCTCTTTTGCAGATGGCCCCCCCTTTGGATCCCTATTTTCCCTCCTTTGGAACCCTACTGTATTCTAACTTTTTCTCCCCTGGCACTTCCCCATATTAAATGATCAGTTTAACATGAGAAAATCATTTAGGAGAATTAGATATTGATTATTATGACAACAACCACTTAATGTACTCTTGTATGATATCTTGTAGAGTTGTAAGCTCCAAACAAATTGAAATAGATTCCATCCCTGCTCAAACACTTGCCATGGAAACCGTGTGTGCCATTGAGGATTCATTTCCATGGCCAACTGATGGATCATGCAAGAGGCATTTGTTTACATTTCAAAGTATTTGGAACAAGTTGATCCCTCAATGCCTCATGTGTCATCAGATGAGGAGGATGCAAGGATAAACTTCACACTTGCCAAGTGGAAAGGAAAATTATTTAACATGGATACGAATCTATCTTGAGTGGTCAATAACTTTTGCATCCTCAATGCAAAGGTTATGACCAAGTGGGTGGACTTGTGGACAATGTCAACGGCAAGGCGTTTGCAAGAGAGGAAAGCATGGAAGCAAGTGCATGGAGTCAAGAGGGCACCCCCAGTGTCTCAATACCTTGCATGTTTTCCACATCTCATTAGTGATGACTGGGTTCATGAGAGAATGACCAAAGCAAAAGCACGCAGAGCAGACATCACCGAAAAAGAATGGGAGTGTGCACGAGGTTGCGTGCCAAAGGTAGATTTTATACTGCCTTTCCTTTAACTCTATGTGGTCAAAGGGTCGACATTTTTGTACACGCCACATTGGCGAGCATCGAACCACCATGGACTATGGCATCATGGGAAAATTTGATACAGATAATGATAAAGCTAGGTACTGTGGGACTATTGAAAGGATAATAAAGGTCAATTTTAGAACCTTTCATACCTTCATCTTTGAGTACAACTTATTTAGAGATGTGTTTAGACCTCATGAGAATGGCCTTTACATGGTGGACTCTAGTGTACATCACACGGGGAGGTATGACAATTTAGTTTTGCCATGCAATTGCGATCAGGTGAGTGAATTACTGTCTTTGCCCTTATTTGCTTGTAACATTGATTATACCAATGTTACTCACTTTGAACTTCTCTTCGATAGGTCATCTATATCCCATCAATCCACCAACCAAAACTTTGGTTCGTAGTTCCCGTAACACCTCGTGGGAGAACCTTTTTTTTCACTAATAAAGTGGAGACCATCTTTGACCCTCTCCCACCTACTACTTTGGATGAGGGGGAGACACACGAGAGAGAGAGATCAATGATTCAAGTCCCACAACCGCCAGTCTTATCGAGGATGATTGCCACGATGATGATGATGATGATGAGATGGAGGATGATGAATTTGAAGATGATGAAGCCAACACATCCACAAGCGACAATTCTATTTCTCTCTTTATTGATTTATAAACCTTTACTTAGAATTGGATGACATTCTTGTAGCAATCTTTTGGAAGTTGATTCATAAACAATTTGTATGCTTTAAGTTATGAATTTTTTTTGACGTGTCATCCATTCATCTCTCTCATGTCTCTCTCTCTCCCCCTCTTTTTCAGTCGAATTTTGTGAAGCATGCCAGATTATATTAATCAAGTGGATGCGACTAATTTAATTAATGAAAAATATCTATAATTTTTTTGGATAATTATTTATGAAAAATAACAAATGCTTTGTATTTTTTAAGAAAATAGATAAACGTACTCAAATTTACATATTTTGGCTCCAAATCATTGCTTAATAATTCTATAGACAATAACGAGACGTATAACCTCTTTCTCTCCCTCGCATCCACCTTCACACATTGCATTCCATTGTTATTATGAAGCGTTATGGGTGCAAGTGGATGTAAAGAAAGAGGATGCAAGAGAGCTACACAAGACAAGCACACACCACCCAGAGATGGAAAGCTTCTTCTTCTTCGTACAGAAAAGAGAGTACAAAATGACTAAGTGCTAAAGCTGAAAAGTAGCACATATGTACATGCGGTCACTAAGTGTGAACTCTCTAGAAGCGTACTAGGCTGGCACTATAAGTGTAGTCCAGCTGTAGAATCACTGGCAGAGATCCTCCGTGTCGATCACCTAACACGCCAGTGAGTAAATGTCGTAAGCGGCCAAGACCCGTAGTGGATGCCAGCTCAAGATGTAGAGCTCGACATCTCAACACTCCCCCTCGAGCTCTGCATGTCGCAGAGTCCAAGCATAGTCCGAAAATGTCGAAGCTTCTCAGCTCCGAGGGCCTTGGTAAAGATATCTGCTATCTGCTCCTCTGTGCTAACGTAGACCAAGTCGATGTCGCCCGCCAACACTCGCTCTCGAACGTAGTGGTAATGGACCTCTATGTGCTTGGTCTTGGCATGGAACACTGGGTTCCTAGCCAACTGCATGCTACTGAGGTTGTCACAATGGATGACAATCTACTGGTCCACCTGCACTCCCAAGTCCTCAAGTAATGTGCGTAGCCAAGCTACCTCGCACACCGCAACTGCTGCACCTCTGTACTCGGCCTCTGTGCTCGATAAAGCAACTGTAGGCTGCTTTTTGCTGCTCCAAGTAACAGCAGCACTCCCAAAAGAGAACATGAAGCCACTCGTAGATCTCCTATCAACAATGCTACCTGCCCAATCTGCATTTGTATACCCATACAATGCTAATGGAGCATCTGCTGCATAGAACAATGCATAGTCAAGAGTCCCTTGCACATACCGAAGTGTGCGTCGTACTCCATCCAAATGTGGCTTCCTTGGAAGCTGCATGAACTGACTCTCCAAGCCTACTATGTAGCACAAGTCTTGCCTCGTGATAGTCAAGTAGATTAGACTACCCACAATCTTCCTGTACATGTTGACATCCTCTGCACTCAGCTTTGCATTCACATCCAAGGGAATAGAAATTGGCTTACAATCATCCATACCATACTTTGACAACATGTCCAAAGCATACTGTCTCTGTGACAGCCATACACCCTCTGGAGTCCTAATCACCTCAATTCCAAGAAAATAGCGTAACTCGCCCAAATCTTTCATTTCAAACTCCTGTTTGAGAAGACCCTTCACATGGTCAATCTCCATAGCATTGTCACCCACAATAATAAGGTCATCTACATATATGGTAATGACCACAATCCCCACATCACTCTTACGTACATTGAGTGAATGATCAGCATGAGCTCTCCTAAACTTAATACTGACAAGATACTTGGAAATCCTGTCATACCATGCTCTAGAGCCCTGCTTCAAACCATACAAAGCTTTGAGAAGCTTGCATACATAATCTGGGTAACCTAGATCGACATAACCAGGTGGCTGATCCATATACACTTCCTCTTGCAACTCACCATTCAAGAAGGCATTCTTTACATGCATTTGATGCATAATCCATCCTCTAGATGCAGCCACTGCTATGACAGCTCTCACAGTCGTCATCTTTGCCACTGGAGCAAAGGTCTCCTCATAGTCTATGCCATATGTCTGTGTACTGCCCTTTGCGACCAGCCTTGCCTTGTGACGCTCAATATTACCATCAGCCTTATGCTTGGTTTTATACACCCATTTACAGCCAATAGCTTTCTTGCCACTTGGCAATGGCACCAACTTCCATGTGTCGTTTGCTTCCAATGCAGCCATCTCTTCATTCATTGCGTCATCCCAATGCACATTTCCAATTGCATCCTCAAAACATGTGGGCTCCACATCCTGTATCACCTTAGCCATGTAGGCTTGGTGATGCGCTAGATACCCATCATAAGTCAATTTCTGAACTGAATTTCTAACTCTGTTAGATCTGCGCGGTCCTGGGTCACTCCTTTTCCCTCTAGCATCTTCTTGTACTTTCCTTACACCAGGTGTCCTGACAGCCGAAATTCCAAATTCCTCATCAAGACTTTGTTCAGAACCATCTGAATCCATGTCTACATGTGAAAAACCTGATGATGCATCAGCCATAAAGGGAGGTTCATCAACCTTTTCCTTTCCTTTTTGTGATACGTTCCCTATATCTGCTGGTGGAGTAACCTGCGTACGTAGTCTACCATTCCATGGCTTCTCAACAGAGCCACGAGAAGAGGACTCTTGTGGTCCACTCAAAACCTGTGATTGTGGCCTCACATTTTGCACAACCACGTCATCTTTTGCATCATCCCCAATAGTGCCATGTGCATTATTGTACCAGCTGCTCATCTCATCAAAGACTACATCTCTGCTCACTCGTAATTCTCGTGTAGTAGGATTGTAGCACCTGTACCCCTTTTGTTCAAGGGAATATCCCACAAAAATACATTTCTCTGCTTTAGGATCCAATTTCCTACGCAACTCATCTGGTACATGCACGTAAGATATGCAGCCAAACACTTTCAAGTGTGCCAAATCAGGCTTCGTACCTGTAAACTTTTCCTCAGGTGTTACATCATGCACCACAGCTGTAGGTGTCCTGTTCATAATGTACACAGCTGTATTTACAGCTTCAGCCCAGAAATGATGAGGCATGTTCTTCTCATTCATCAATGCACGTGCAACCTCTGCAATGTGCCTGTTTTTCCTTTCTGCTGTGGAGTATATCTGCATGTAAACTGTCTGCGTATACCATGCATTCGCAAAAAATCTGAAAAATCGTTGGAGAAGTACTCTCCCCCTCCATCTGACTTCAATGTCTTGATTTGCATATCTGTCTCCTTCTCAATCATGACTTTAAAGTCCTGAAAGTGACCAAACACTTCACTTTTGTTACGCATGAAGTAGACCCATACTTTCCTTGTATGGTCATCAATGAAAGAGACATAATACCTGCAACCATGTATACTTGAAGTATCGGTTGGACCCCAAACATTTATGTGCACCACCTCAAGTGGCTTTTTACATACATTGCGCTCATGTGGAAATGAGCTCTTTGACTGTTTTCCAAACTGGCATGCTGCACATACTTTATGCATACCATCCACCTTGAATTTGGGAAAACCTTTTACAATCTGTTTTGATTGCATGCTGCGCAATCTCTGCTCATTGACATAACCAATCTGTTTATGCCAAATGTCAACATCAGCCACAACACCTGTGCCCTGTGCAAATAATGCAGCTTTTACCTCAGGCATGTCTACATTCAGCGTAAACATTCTGCCCACACATTTGTCCTCTGTGATCAGCTTACAGCCATTCTGGAAATCTTCTACATAACAGCCATTTGGATTGAAGCGAACCTGCAAACCCTGCTCAACCATTTGTCCAACAGAAACAAGATTCTTTGTAATGTTTGGGACATGAAGTACATCTGCTAAGTACTTTGATTTCCCACTCTTCGTATTTAGAGGTATGTCCCCTACATGAGCAATGGGGTGAGCTGTGTCATCTCCTGTCTGCACATAGCCTGACACATCTGGTTTGCGCATATCTCTAAACCACTCTCCACGAGACGTCATGTGATTAGAGGCACCTAAATCCACATACCAAACATCATCTTGGGTGGAATTCTCTGCAGTCATTGTATTCATTACATGCTGCATAACAAACATGCGCTCGTTTTTGCTGTCATCTGCATCTCTGCTAGTAGATGCATAGTTGCCCTGTTCTCTCTTTCCACTTGCTTTTCCCTTTGGACAGTCACGTGACATGTGACCTCTTTCACCACAAGTCCAATATTCTCTGCTATCTGTACTATGTTGTTGCTTGCTTGATCCTGCACCACGACCTCTTTGACTCCCCCTGCCTTGAAACTGGTTCCCCCTGCCACCTGTATTGTTTTGATTTGATTGACCTTCGTGAAATTGGCCCCTGCAACCCCTTGGGCCTCGACCACGACCTCTACCTCTACCTCTGTTGGAGTTAGAATAGAAGGCCTGTTCACAATTATTTCTGCCATGAGAAGAAGATGTGTCAAGGTTCTTCTCCTCAAGAATAAGCATAGAAATCAAATCTTGGAACACGGGGATGTCGTCTCTTGTATTCATGGAAGACTTGAAATGTACATACTCATCTCCTAGACCATCCAAGCATGCACGGACAATGTCATCGTCTTCCACTGAGACTTTAATAGATCCAAGAGCCTCAATAATACTCTTGATCTTCAAGGCATAATCATTGATGGAGAGGTTGTTCCTCTTAACCTGATTTAGCTCCGACTTTAGTTGAAGCTTCCTGGCCTTGGTGTTCACCTCGAACACTCTGCCTAAGTTTTTCCATGCAATGACGGGGATTTCAGCATCCTATAGATAGCCCATCATGCCATCTGTGATGCTCATAGAA
This sequence comes from Adiantum capillus-veneris, assembly GCF_014529385.1. NCBI lineage: Eukaryota > Viridiplantae > Streptophyta > Polypodiopsida > Polypodiales > Pteridaceae > Adiantum > Adiantum capillus-veneris. The sequence continues at coordinate 46,371,217 of NC_140936.1, read as the reverse complement.
AGCCAATACATCACTTTGCTCTGGCCTTGTTGCCAGTCCCTTAAAGCTTTCCTTTGTTCTGCTGTAGCATTTGCCTCGGGAATCTCTGGTTCCTTTTCATTGTCTCCTTCTACATAGTCCCAATAACCTTTTCTTTTTAGGAAATTTGTTATTCTGAACTTCCATGCAGGGTAGTTATTTTTCTCAAGCTTCTCAGTGACAATCTGACTAAAACTGTCAGACATCTTGAAGCACTAAGACAAAATAGCTGCAATCTGCAAAAACCTGCAAATATGTTGAACCTGCTATCGTGGTACCTATAATGCTTTCTACACTCAACGAGTGTCCACAATCAAGCGTACATACAACCACTGTACTTGTATAGTAAATCTCTGTGTACTGCACTTTGGAGACCTGTTCAGAAACTTGTACGAAAAACCCCTAAAAATTTTCCTTCGACATCTGGTCGTGGATTGCGAACGAAGGGATTGTGATGCTCTTGCTCTCTTAGCCTCTCTTTCCTGCACCAGGCTCTGATACCATGTAAAGAAAGAGGATGCAAGAGAGCTACACAAGACAAGCACACACCACACAGAGATGAAAAGCTTCTTCTTCTTCGTACAGAAAAGAGAGTACAAAATGACTAAGTGCTAAAGCTGAAAAGTAGCACATATGTACATGCGGTCACTAAGTGTGAACTCGCTAGAAGCGTACTAGGCTGGCACTATAAGTGTAGTCCAGCTGTAGAATCACTGGCAGAGATCTTCCGTGTCGGTCACCTAACGCGCCAGTGAGTAAATGTCGTAAACGGCCAAGACCCGTAGTGGATGCCAGCTCAAAATGTAGAGCTCGACATCTCAACATTGGAGCTAGTATTTTGTGTTGCGCGCAATGCGAAAGTGTTTTGAAGAAGAGCTCCTTTATTGTGCTCCTTGCTCAACACATTTTCATGACAAGAGAAACATCTAAATTTGAGCGTTTTGGTGCTAAGCAATGGTTCGGTAATGTCCACGGCAGTAGATGCGGAAAAAACATGGTAATACCTGCAATAAAATTTAAAGACAAAAAATTTGGCATCCCGCCCCCGCTCTCTTGTTTGAACAGCCCATTTGGACTCTCTCTCTCTCTCTCTCTCTCTCTCTCTCTCTCTCTCTCTCTCTCTCTCTCTCCAAAGCGCGATAAAATGCCACTGTAAATGTTTTCATAGTTTCACAGTGGAACGGCAGAAGGAGAGAGAAAGGCACATGGCCAATATTATTGTCCTACAATTGCAGAGGTTCCAAGGATTACATTGGAGTAGAGAATGAGGTGATGGAGAAGATAGAAGCCGAGTAAGCTCAATGATTCGTTCTCTCCCACCTATCTCAGCTTGGCTCTCGGAGGTACACTATCTACCCACAAACTCATGCTATGCAAAATTGCACTTTTAAGAACAACCATCACAAATTTATGCAACTCCATGGCATTGTAGCTTATGTCACTGCCGGGGGGGGGAGGTGCCAGTGCTGAAGGTGCGTGTAGGGAAGGAGTCAGATGTAGCGAATCTTTGAGGGGATCTTTAGGGGTAATTAAATTTCTTTAGAGTCGAGCCAGTACATATTTCTATGCTATGGTGATGGATGGATGGGCTGCATTTTGCTATAGGACCCGTGATATATATATCTTTCTCTTTTGATGTTTTGTTGGAGGTTCATTCTGTTATAGGAAATGTGACACATGTACCTTTCTCGTGTGATTTTTCGTGGAGGTTCTTAGATCACACTTAGACTAGCAGACTATTAGGCCAAGTAATTGAGCTCTGGACGAACGAATGCTATCCTCACTAGCAAGACCTTTGAGCCTGTCTTCATGAATGCTAAGGGATCACCAAACTAGAAGACAGAAAACAATATCGTTGGTCTAATGTGACTTGGTGCTGAAGAACAATTTTCCTGATTTGAGATTGCTTCTTAAGTCTGCATCGCATGTTGAAGAGGAACTTTACGGGGTAGGGAACGGCAGCCGTGAGCCATGGGAGGGTAGAGCGCTCCAAGACCATTCTTGGCTATCAAAGTGACAGTCAACCTACGTATAGTACATTGTACAGAGCCAGTAGCACCCATTCTGACTGTTGAGGTGTCAAAACCTGAAGCATACTCGGCACGGGAAATTATGGCGTCTACTGAGGAGGCATACGCTGATCGGTTGGTGTTGCTATTAATTAGACTATTGAGGTGGCATAGATCTAGCAGGTCACTATGAAATTCCAGTCTGGAATGGTCAGTAGATGGACGGGGGTTGACCCCCGACTTTGACGATCTAGGGAATGGTCACCTAGTGACCTTTCCCGTTAATCATGGGCGAGCGGCGGAGGCTTTGAGCCCTAATTATGGGAATGGTCAATAGGCGATCATTCCCAGCCATCAATGATAGTGGGAGAAACAACCCAATGCCCTAACCATCACACCCATGATTTGAACCCTTACCAACAACAGGGTGACAGTCCAACGCCCTAATCATTACGCCCATGATTTGAACCCTCACCGACATGGTAATTAGATGCGAGGCTTTACGGTTAAAATTTCAAAAACATAATCTCGAGATCCTTAGACATGTTTTTATAGATTAATTGACACCTTTCTAAGAGGTGGGATTCATGGCCCACAATAGGTGCCGCGAGGCAAGAGCAATCTGGGTTGTTGGATCACATTACGTATGAACGACGTGTTTGTGAACTGTGAACTTGATTTAAATAAGGTGTGAACTGAGAGTGCACTACACCAAAATTGGTGTGAACTTGGGAGGGTATGTGTGTTGCACCAAAATTTGTGTTGAATTCAATGTGAACTAGGTGTGAACTCATCCTATCTCCTCCCCTCCTCTCTCTCTCTCTCTCTCTCTCTCTCTCTCTCTCTCTCTATATATATATATATATATATATATATATATATATATATATATAGATAGATAGATAGATAGATAGATAATCCTAACGGTATTCCTAATGGCTTCAAAAAAAATTAAAAGGTATTCCTAATTCAAAAATTCTCTCAACAACAAAAACCATGCGTTAGTCTATAGCATGTAACAACGAGCAATGACGAAGCACGTAGATTTGCAACAATATTAGTTAGAAATGACAAATTTATGAGAGAGAGAGAGAGAGAGAGAGAGAGAGAGAGGACACTTTAAAGAGGAGAAAACACTAAAGGGAAAATGAAGGAGAAGAAAAACACATATTATATTTACATGGACTCAAAAGATCTTTTGATTTTCCACTTCATATTCCTTTTGACTTTCCACCTTCATCAATCTTTTCATTTCCTAACCTCTCCTTTCACTTTCACTTATGCACTTGATATATTTTGAAAGAATTTTTATTCTGCTAAGATTGGGGAGAAAGTCATACTTGCGCGCGCGCGCACACACACACACACACACACACATATATATATATATATATAGTATAGTATCTATGTATATCTATGTGTATTCTATAACAAGGCAGAGAATGCCCTTTACACGTGTCGAGAATTGCGAGATGAAAGCTACAGTCCAAAAATCCTCTACGCATGATAAAGAGGGAGAGAGAAAGAGAGAGAGAGAGAGAGAGAGAGGCCGCGGCCGGCCGTACTAGTATGTGTGTGTGTGTGTGTGTGTGTGTAATTTTCTCTTTACTATCTGAACCGGTCGTCAACATCTCTCTCCAGGGCGAACTTCCTCCATGTTCAAATTACAAACGTGTCAGTTGTGGGATTGTTTTCAACATGAAACATAAGATATGAAGCTGGAATGTTTGGAGACCAAATAATAGGAAGAGTACAGCAAAGTTAAGATGCTCTCATAAGAGTGCAAGAACATACTGTTATTGAAGTGGCATATATCAACAGGCTTTCATATACATCACTCTTCACAATCTCAAACCAATTGATGTAATCAACCACTCCCAAACATTGATGTAGTTTTCGTGATTAATCAATGTATTAAACATCCAGACCCCCCTTCACACAAGACTGACCTTAAAAGCAGAATTTAAAATTAAAAGTTCCTCTCAATTATATGGAGTTTTTTGCCAAGGCCTTCAAAAGCCAGCTACAACACAGATTTGTTGGCATAACTACTTGTACAAGGTAGAGACATACGCCTACTCAGGCATATACTGCGGGGCAATTCTGTCATGCATCCTCCTGACACCCCGATGCGCAATTTGGTGTGTCCCCTACATTTGATGTTAGTTGTACAAGAGCAGGAGTTGGAGTTGCGCTGGAGTCCACTTGCGGCCGCACAAATGTCCTCCTCCACCATATCTCAAATGCTCTCTGCAAATTGGGGCAATCATCCCCATTCTTCAGAAACCTATCAAACCAAGCTATCATGATGGTTTGTTGCTGCTTTAGAGACAAAGTTAAGATTGTCTGGCTAATACCTTCCTCCACAACTTTCCTATCAAGCCCCCGGCATGCCCTTTGCATCCATCCAAAGTCATCTATCAGTGGTTGCAACCAGTTGTGCAACAAATGGAACCTTACCTCCTTGGGGGCCATAACCTCACCTTGGCCTACTGCAATGCATAACCTTGCCGTTATTCGGCTAACTTCATATCGGCCTAGTGCAAGCGGAACTTGACTATGTATGGCAAAGAGCTCCTTTTGATAAGCCCATATCCTTACAAAATCATCAGCAATTTGCCTATCAATCAGAATGTCAAGAAGCCAACTTAAATTGTCGGTTTGTCTAATGATTTGTGCCATTAGCAATCCCCGATCTTCGATTAGCTTACTTCCAAAGTCAGGGGCTGTTGCCTGTATAAAACATTGAAGCAATGCATCAAGACATCCATGGCAAGCATAATACAGGCTTTCCTTGCTCAGATCAGTAGAGTCCTTTCCCTGAGCTGCATTCTCTCTTAGCATTCTTGATACTAAGCCCTTCATCTCTCTTCTTGCCTTTTCATCAGTTCCCTTAGTAACCAAGTGCAAAAGCCTCATCAAAATTTCCTGAGAACCACCGGAATCCTCGATAGACAATCTTTTCAGCACTTCTCCAGCTCCAATACTATCTAGATGTAGCTGTGCTAGAAGAGCAGACACCTTTTCCTCCTCTTCTTCTGCCCAAGGGACTGCTTCTAAATACTCAAGACAAGATAGCACACCTGCTTCGAACACTATTGCAGCTGAAACCTGCAAATTTAAAATGATGTTAGTCAAACATGTACACACAGACGCTCATATTCAAAGGTTAGTAGGATGCACTACCATGATGCACTGATACACACAACAAGCTCAATTTGCCTTGGGCACAACACATATGTAACATCTGATGCATAGGCCTTTCACAAAGAGCACACTAGAAATATGCAGGCATGAATTCAGCAGCATACATCCATCAGTCTCAATGCAACAATGGACCATTTCTGAGCAAACAAGAGACTCTACAAGTGAAACAGAAATGGAACTGGAACAAGAATTACCTTAAGAATGCTGAGAACTCTTGAAACATTCTCTGTCAGAAGCTTTCTCTTCAAATTCGTACAATACATGAGGCGAAGCGTCTCCACGTATGCCTCTACATCTTCACAATCAGAAATATTAACAATGTGGGGAACATCCTGAGGTAGTTTGGACCACTTTTCAGAGAACTTGGCAGCAAAGTAGTGGCTATTTGCTGCAAGAATTTGTCCATGAACATTGACAGTCACTGTCTGCCCATCCTTGCAGCTGCTGCTGAGAGTGAGCCTAACATCACTTGAAAAGGGGTCATTAAACTTGCTTCCTGGGCTATTTGTAGAAAGTAGCCTTTCTTGCAGGGAGAGTTGCTTGCCAAGACTCCGCATAATTTGAGAAGGGCCATTCAGCAGTGGACCGCTGTTGAATTGGGCCTTCTCTTGCCTTTCGTGCTCATGTGCCATCATTTCAAAGAGGGTAGGGGAAGATCGTGCCTTGTCGATGGGTGGTGAAGACTGACTCAGAAGGCCTGTGTTCAAGAGAGAGTTGAGCTTTGAAAAATTCGGCGCCATTGAGATGGGAGGCGCAGGGGTATCTAGAAGAGGGGAGACTCGCCCAGGTGATAACCTTATTCTGAAAGGGGAGCCGTTCCCCCTATCTAGAGGGCTACCCCCACTAATAAATCCCTGCTTGATCAGGGATGCAATTTCGCCATTCTTGAAAGCATCTCCAATTTTGTTGGTTACCTCACCAGACCTGGTTTTCTTCTCCACTTTGCTGCCAATTGCATCTCGGGGGTGCTCTGAAGGGATGGGTTTAGGTGCATCTTCACCATCTGCATGATGCGCTTTAATGGCAGTTGCTTCCACAGATGGTTTGCGTGGCTCCTTTGATCTGAGAAGGCGGGATGAAGGAGTGCTCGGTGAGGAGGGAAGAGAAGGGGAGCGGGCTATACAACACCATGAGCCCTCAGAATTCACAGTCTCCACTAGTTTGAGAGGCCTGGGGGCAGCTGGCGCGCCTGCTGCAGGAGAGGCTGCCTGCCTACGCAATGGAGACCTCGCTGCCATCAAGGCTGAGAAGCCAAGCTCATATCCAGGCGTTTCACGCAAAAGAGACTTCTGTGTGAGCCTCTCTGCAATGGAGCAGGTCAGCTACCAGCTGAAGCTAGTGGTGCCTTCTCTTTGAGATTTACTTGTTAGTTCACCTCAAGGCAAGCTAGAAAACCTTCATTCTGCTCATTGTAACGCTGAAACTAGCTGAATTACTGCTACAACATGGCAAAATGCTTTCAGGAGCCCACGACCGTAGCGCATTCACCATAGCCAGAAGCCCCTGCAAAGAGGAAAAATGGATTTGAGCGCGCATGCAAGTCGAAGCAGACCTTAAGGCTAAAATTCAGCTAGCGTAACTTGCGTAAGTCCCCACAGAGGCGGCGCGAGAACTTTCAAGATTCTTGCTCAATGACATAACTGCAATGCGGTAGGCCTGCAGAGGCAAAGGTCTGCTAAGGATAATAGCCAGTAATTAAAAACCTAGGTGAACTCAAATTACTGCAGAATTCTGGAGTCTGGACTGGCCGCCATAGCTGGGAAGAGTAAAGAGTTTTCTGAGAGCTCAATAAAAGAGCGCAAGCAAACAAAAGTAGGCAGTTGGGGCCTGTTGGGCTTTTGCTCTATAAAGTGTAGGGCATTGTAGGCCATGGCCGATGGGTATTGGGCAGTGGGCACCGTTAGGAAAGTTTATCTGTGGATCTGTGATGTTTGCCAAATGGGTACTTGACACTTGTGATGTTTGGAAGTTTCAAGAAGAAGAAGAAGAGGAGAGTCTGAAAGAGAGCTTTCATTAATTTTGCATTTTTGTGCTTTTCTAAGTTGTCTGCTGTCTTTTTCACGGGACGGAGGGGGTGGCGAAGTGGGTGCTTTTACGAGTCACACTACAAGGACACCTACAAGTCATAAGCGATTCACCTCCTGTTTCGGTGGACAGTGGACATCCTTACTAATTCCCTGCTCTAAGAGAGCCCTCCCATACGCCCATGGGATGGTTGCATCACCCACTACTACATCTTCTTTCAAAGCCAAAGTACAATAGCTTCCGTATCATTCCTTATATATATATTTTTTATTTTTTTTATTTTATTTTTGATAAGATCACTAGAGATGTCGGAGTTTAAGCGGTTTGGGAGAGGAGACACGAAGGCATGCACATTTGGCGGAGAGAGAGAGAGAGAGAGAGAGAGAGAGAGAGATGCACGATAGAAGAAACCCTACACAATTTATGCATAGGAACCGAAGAACTGAATTGCTAATTGAAATTTGAAACCGTTTGCAAGAAATTACTGTAAATAGAACACTATCTTCTGCTTTCTCCTTCTTGCCCCAGAGTGAAAGAGATAGAAAGATGTTGCATCTGTTGAGAAAGAGAACAAGAGAGGGTGTGCAAAGGGCCTCTTCCTCTTCGCATATCTTGTTCTTTCCCTTGCTTCTCTTTTTCTCCTTCTCGTACTTCTTAAGTGTAACTTCTGATGTGCATGCTGCTCTAATGAATATTCTAACCACCATGTTGGCTTCCAAAGGGGGGTAAAACTTTGCAACACCTCGTGAAAAAACTCACAAATCAGTCCTTCGTTTCTATGCCCGGAGTGTTGTTTAGCCTATTAAAATCAAGAGCATGAAAGACGTGAACTGACGAGCTTCTGATACTTCTAAAAAAATAGCTCAAAAGCATTGTTTTATTTGCATGGAGGTCTGAATCTAGAAGTTTCTATTGTTTGTTCTAAATAAGAAAGCAGAATTATGTACATATGTGTCTAGAAACTACAAAAATAGCATAAAATTGTCCAAACAATTCCTAAAACTCTAAGAATTTCTATTTTAGCCACATTGTAAAGTGAGTACATGAAATATTTTCACTTCCACATGAGTAAGAACTCGGAAAAAACATTTGTTGGTTGTCTCTCATCATGATCACATAGAAGCGACACATGTATATAGCCCTGCAAATTTGGAGGGCCATCTCAAAAGTAGAAGTTTTTGGTTGATGTGTGTATACTGTGTGTGTGTGTGTGTTTTTTTTTTTTTTTGGGGGGGGGGGGGGGGGGGGGGGGGGGGGTTCCCTCCTTTTACAAAGTGCCTCTAGTTTGGAGTCCGAGGAGGTCCATCTCAAAATATATGTTCGTAGCACGAGAGTTCATCTAGAGGGTTTTTTTTTTACTTTCAAGTAGAATTACGGTGAAAAAAATAATACGGGTTTATGAAGAAGGGGTCAATTGTTGGGTTTTTTTTTTTTTGGTGGAGAGTAGAACTTTGAAATTACAACACACACACCCAACCCCCGTAGGTGGAGGCAACCCGACTCTTAAGGTGAGTCATCCCAGCCAGGTTAGGGTGGCCAATCCATCATTTGGACTAAGGGTACAACCCCTAAGGGCTACATGTCATACGAGCTGTCAAGGGGGTTTGAACCCAAGACCTTTGACACAAGGGGCTCTTGCTCTACCAACTGAGCTAGCTCTCGTTTTTCATGGTAAAGTCCGTTTGTGAAGGGATTTTATGGATACCTTTCCAATGCATGTGTTGTAGGTATTTTTGGAAGGTGACCCCGTGGGGTTTGGAGCATCCTTGAAGCATCCTGCATGGCTTCAAACTACCTTGCACATTTTTGAAGGCTTATCTTAGCTAACTCTTTCCTACTCTTGGAGTGTCCCCTCAACATGATGCCATTTGAATTATTAAAGTGCCTAAAAGCAAAGGGAGAATGGGTTGTCATAGGATGATGCAGTGCTAGTAGCACAGTACACAACTTGGTAGAGAAAGAGCAAACAAAAATGGGGGAAAGTCAAGGCAATGGAAGATGAACTTGGTACTAGATTTGTAGATATAGTAGCGGATTTCCAGCGGGTCTCTAGTTGAGGACAACCGACCTAGCAAATTCCATCTTACAGAGCACGAAGGCCATTTCATACAACCATGGAAAACACATTGGGAAGGGTCCATCGATACAGAAGCTTGTGGAGCGCCATAAAAAACATCCCAGTCAAGTAATAAGAGTAGTGAACGAGGCTACCAAGGGCACTCCAATGTATAAACAACCGACTCCATTGACAGGAGATAAGGAGACATCAAGGCGAAAATGCAAGCTAAATGAGGTTATCAATGTGGAAGATGATGCATCACATAGTTCTGAGTACAAATCGGTCACCAAAGATCACAAGAAGTGTGGAAGACCACGTAAGGTCAACTTTGCACAAGAAGGGATGTCACAAACCCCAAAACGAAGTATAGGTTCGGATGGGCAGTATGTAGCGGAACGCAAGGTCAATGAGGCAATGTGGGCCATATGACGAACTCCACAAGGTAGTAGAGTCACATGTAGCGGCACTCCAAGAGGAGGACGAAGGTGTGGAAGCAGTAATGCAAGTTCAAGCCTTATATACCGGCCCCATATTTTGAAGGATATTGAAAGCATCCGAATGGTGTGGTGCGCCAGTAGTTTTGGTTTTGTCTGGATCATGTCTTGCATTGCCACATAGTAGACCAGAACATTGAGCCGCAGCCTCCAGCATCCACCACACATTTGGCCCGTGCATGTGGGCACCAACCTATCTGAGGATGAGGTGCAAATATTGATTGAAGGGGGGTATCAAGTGGAGTTTAGGAAAGAAGGAATCTCTACTGTAATGTCGGTTGTTCTTGCACAAAATATAACCAATTCTCCTTTCAAGTCAAAAGATACATCCACTCCTCAAGGCAGTGCACGAGCCACGGTGCCAGATGGTGTGAGTGTACGGCACCGGACTTCCATTTCCGAGGACGTTGCTCGCAAGATCAGTCTAGCGCTACCGCTGAGAGCTAAGGTCATAGAGAAGAGATATCTAGGGCAGATGGTGTTCATGAGATCTTCAAAGTAGAGACCAAAAGTGAAGATGGTCATGTCGGGTTGTACAATGTTTGTATTTGCAACCAGCCATCGTGCACTTGTCCAGACTTCATGGAATAGGAGACAAAGCAAAAACCATATCTTGCATGTAAACATTTGCATTTTATTTATCTGCATGGGCTAGGGTTAAGCCAAAATGAGAACATGTTTATCCATCAATCAATTTTGGTAAATGTTGATATATTCACGGCATTGAGCCAAAGCAGGACCTATTCAGGCATGGATGCATGGCATTTTCCATTATTAATTTTTTGTATGTCAATTCACAAAATGGACAATACTACCAGGTTCTAATTTCATCTTATGATGGCCACATTTCGGTGCATTTTTTGCATTTTTTTCAAACAATTTTCAATTTTGGAAGGTGGTTGGTTATGTGTCACATCGTGAATAAAGCAATAATTTAATATTTTCACAATTCCTATAAATTGGTATTGCTTGTATTATTTTTGTGAAACCGTTCACTAGCTACCATAGTGCACTTCTCTTTCTTTTTACGATGACCGACGATCTTGAGAATAGAATCAAGTCTGCATGGGATGCCATGGAAGCCATTCCCAACAGAGAGGCATTGTATAGAGCCGAATGGTTTAAGGAGGCTCTGAAGGCAACAATCAATGTGTATTGCCTCTATCATTGCCACACATACCTCAATATGCGGTCCTTGCTCAGCTTGAACGAAAAAGGACAATTCGCTTTCTCTTGTTGGAAGAAGATTGGGTCCATCATAGAGGAGGATGAGGAGTGAATGACGCAGCAGCTAGGGAACGTGGTGAATCTTCTTTTGCCATTTGAGGGAGACATTACTGCGACTCTCGGGCCTTCCAGAAGATGAACTCTTCTTGCCTATGTAATGCAAGTGCAACAAAATGTAGCCTTTCTATGATTAATGGTGTTCTTCTTTCAAGTACCCTTGTGTCTGTTGTTTTTTAAACAATTTGAAAGGTGGCATATCTTTGTCTATGTCTCAACCTCCCTATTACCTCATTGCCTATCTCTAACCTGTCTCCCTCTCTCTCTCTCTCTCTCTCTCTCTCTCTCTCTCTCTCTCTCTGAGAGAGAGAGATAGAGAGAAGAAAAAGGAGTGGAGACTAGAAAAATTGCGCAAGAGAGATAGAGAAGGAGGAAGAGAGAATCTTTTTAGGAATCTGCTCGCATGGTTCCTAAAAAGCACTCACCAAAAATTGCTTGCCTAGAAAAATCCCCCCTAGGGCATGTGTTAACCCTCACGGACACCCTATCACCTTCGACGGACGCCGTATTATTTATTTGGTAGAGTCAGGGACCGAGCTTGTCGGTCCAAGAGGTGTATAGGTGATCGTCGATGAAAGGAACACCACTTACCTTATTTTTACAACAGTTGCTCAACGATCGGCCACTGTGGGCGTCCATGTGTGAACGGGCCAAACTCTTATAAAAGGTCCTTTTGACCTAAAAATCCTCATTCTCTGAGGTGTAAGCTAAGACATGCTCTTGCTCCATCTCTGTCTCCTTCTCCTTCTATGTGTGTGTATGCGAGAGAGAGAGAGAGAGAGAGAGAGAGAGAGAGAGAGAGAGTGATCGAGCATTGCGGTGACATGGGCTGCGGCAAGGTGGTAGAGCGGGGCATCGGCGGCGGCTCCTTCTTCTTCGCAGCACAGGATCCTTCAGGACGACAGCATTGAGAGGTGAGTGACACACCATTGTTCTTTGAGCTTGCTAGGATTCTCTAGCTGTGTGTTTGCAGCATTTCGAGGCTTGCACACAGTGCACAGGCAAGTTCCCAGCCTTTGACATGTACGACAAAGCGTACATTTTTGGTGTCGTTGCCAGGGACAGCCTTGCATTAAGCTTGAGGAGCACTCAGTGGTATCTCTGGGAGTTTTTCTTCCATCTATTTTCTGTTTTTTGCTGAAAACTGTGAGAACTATTTAGTGACTGTACAGGGAAGATTAGCAGGTTTTGGGCAGATTCTGTTAGTAACTATAAGCTTTGTAAGTGCTGCATTGTACTAGCTTTTGTTAGTTCTGCAAGATCTGTATTGTGCAGGTGTTAGTAGAGCTGTTAGTGAGTGTAGACAGTGAGAAGTAGAGTAGATAGTGAGCAACAGGGTTGACAGTGTGTGAGTGTGCAATTCTGTGTTAGGCAATTAATTAGTTGTTAATTATTTGCAAGGTATCCTCAGAAAAAGTTTTTTTGAAAAAAACTAATAATAAATAATTAACTAATTTAAAAAAATAAAACACAAAGGCTCAGAATATTTGGGACTAAAACGAAATTCAAAAATTAAATTTAAAAAAATATTATTCTAAAAGGAAGGGATCTGGATCTAAGCCCAAGCCCAAGCCTAAGCCCAGGCCTAGTCCTCAGTCCTCAATCTCATGATATGCTACTCACACTACTTTGTATATAAAGACTAGGATCTCAAGTGAAAGGAGGACATGTGGACAAGTTCCTCAAGTCCTCCACCATCCCCTTCACACTCACCCTTTGGACTTACTAATTCTAGCCCTCTTCCCACCTAGGAAAAGACTAGTTTTTGGATTCTGAGGATTGTGCGTAACTAAATCGAGGGTTGTAAAGCACGGCTCGTCCCTCTAGCCAATACGCTTGTTTTGAGCTATCGCACACTATATTTTGTGGCTCAGTTAAAAAAAAAGGACCAAAAATACAAAAAAAATTGGATTGTAAACACATAAAAAACTAGGTGAGCGGCCTTCACGGGCACTCACACCAACACCTCTAGAGTGTTGAGGTCATATGCACCTATGATTTGGTCGTGTGCTAGAGGATGAGCACATCGAGAGTGTCTCCGTTTATGCGGGCACTCATTATTCCTCTACCTTAGGCTCTAGGCCCTCAGCGAGAACCAAAGGTAGTACCACTCGGACCCACATATTGTGTCTAGTGACTCTTCCTCCGACTACGATGTCGTGGAGGGTTACTCAATGCCTAATCCTGATAGCTCAAGCCACGACATGCATGCCATGGGCCCACGGTCCGGGCCGAGCTTGCTTAGCCGCCGCTGAAGGAAATCTTTAGTAGAGCCACTCACTCTGAACATGAGGCTAGTGATATAAATGAGGGGGTGGGGAAGTAAATTCGCCATTCATGACCAACATAGACCCCATGCTCTTGGAGAGTGTGCATGTGAGTACTCCACTCATTGCACCCCCTGACTCTTCAGAATTATTCCCCTCCGAGGTTATATTACCTGATGGTAGAAGCCTTGCTGAAGTGCAAGAGATTGAGCGGTATATCATTGCGGCTAGGACAAAAGAAATTGAGAGCTTACACAAGGTAGGAGCAAAAGAGAGAGTTAAAAGCGAAAGCCCCTATTTCAATATCCTTGCTAGGAGAGCAATTGAGTGCTCCTGAATTAGCGACCACTAAGGGTCAACCCATAGAGAGCCACATTGCATCTAGTTCAAAGGACACCCCTAGCACCTCAATCCTAGATGGAGCGTTCCTAAACGAAAATTGGGAGTATGAACTACAAACAAAAACTCTAACAGACCTATACACATGTCACACCTATCACGTGGGTTGGCTAGATGTCCTACAATCCACAACGGATGCTACTAGTGTAAAGGATCAACAAGAAAGAGTTTGTGAGGTCATCCATAGGGTTATTGAGCTAGAGAGACAGAACAAGGAGATCCACATGCCTTCAACGGGTCTCATGAGATTTTTGGATACAGGGAAGGCTAAACAACCAACCTTATCCCAAATGAAGATTCCCTCGGTAAGTCCGATTGGATACTCCATATGTTGTTTTTCCAGGGGTCTCAGTGCTTTACCTTTCCAAGTCTAGCTCATCTTTCCCTTGATGACACCACGGCTACCATGCCTACCCCAATGATGGGCATGCCAAGAAACACGCCATGGACCTCATTTGTTAGTAAAGCACTACTACATGGTAGCTCAATGCTGCCTGCAATAGTACCTACAAGTGTGTACCAATTGTATACACCTATGGGTCCTCGTACTCATGTAGTTCCTACCCGTCCCATTGTTTTAACAACCTATGTTCCACAACCACAACATCCAAGCTCTTATTTCAATGGGACCATACCGGTTAGCATTAGCATGGGTCTGCTATGCCTAGGGCCACACATATGAACTTTGGGCCGCCACATGGCACAACACCGTACCAAACTTGGAACCCAAGGGCTTCCTATGTGCCAAGCCCAATGCCAATACCTAATCCACATGTAGTCTTTGGAGCGCCTTCACCCACGGTGCCTGCTCACTTAGGTGACTTGGCAACATTTGCTCAAGCTATCGGTCGATCTATTGCTAATAATATGCGTAACAGGCCTGATAGAGAGCCTAGAAGTAAGGTGGTACAAATAGCCAAGCTCACACAAAAATTTAGTAGAGATGGGGATGTGAGAAATCATATCGAAGTGTTTGAACAAATATGCAATTCTCTAGGAGAACACAATGACTTGCATAAGAGTAATGCTTTAAGCCTAACATTAAGTGGGAAGGCTGGGGATTGGTATAGAACCCTAAGGGTGGAAGAAAAAACGATTTACCCTACTCTTAGGAGACTGTTCTTGAAAGAATACATACGAGAGGGAGTGCTTTGGGGTGTAGCATCTCAGTTCCAAAAAGACCAACGAGAGGAAGGAGAGTTCGTGAGAGACTTTATTAGTCGCTTGAAGCATTTAAATTCTAGTTGTAATCCAAATGAGCGCTTCAATAATAACCAATTTCTTGATAGATTCGTTAGGAGATTACGACATGAGGATATCTACAATGGCCTAGTCATTAGAGGTATCACCACATGGAAAGTAGTCACCACCATGCGATCCAATTGGAGGATAATTTAATGATTCAAGGAGAAAAAGTGTTGGTTGAGCCTAAATCTACTAGCTCGCAGGCATCGAGGCATCAGCCAATGACCCTAAAACCTATTTCTAAGGAGACAAAGATATCTGAGAGGACTTTATCAGATCTCACCAAGAGCATTCAAGAGAGTCTTAGAGACAATCGTGCTCCGCAAAAGAATCATATGTATCCAAGAAGGGAGCAACAATGGTGCTCAGTATGCTATGGTCTACATAGTACCAGTGAATACCCTACTTTTAGAGTAAAATTCAATGGGAATTGCAATGCCTGTGGGAGGTATGGTCATCAAGCTAAGGATTGCATAGTATTTAAGTGCGGGATGGCCAATAGACTAACCTTAGCATGGACGGACACACCTCGAGTGCCTACATTGATGTCAGCCCCACCTCTTGAACAAACGTCACAGCACATGGTCCCTAGGGCCCAAAATGAAGTTCAAACAACACCCTTACCACCTCTCGTGCTAGGACCACAACCACCACATCCGAGAATCACTTATGTGAATCAAGTGGGTTGTCAGTCATCTATTGCTTGTTTGGAAGGCTGTGAGGAAGATATAGACCCTAATATTGCTTATGGGATTGGTGCGCTTGAAGAAAGTCCACAATAATATATGGAGGACTATTGGGGAAAAGTCAAACCATGTCTATCAAGTAGCTGCTCTTGCTACAAGAGGCCAAAATATCAATTACACTACCAAGAGACCACCTCTTCAATGCTACGAGTGTGGAGGTCCACATCATGTGGCCGAGTGTCCTATTAGGCTACAAAAGAATGCCACACTAATGTAAACCAATCAAGCGAGCACGTCCACAATGTTGATACTCATGTGTAATCGATGTGGCATAGATCATTTGATTACCCAATGTCCGAATAATCCAAATGCGCTGAAGATCACGCCATTAAACTTGATTAAGGTTACGGAGAACCCATCACAAAGTACACCTGTGGTACTAGTAAATGTACTCACACGATCGATGCTCCAAAAATAAAATTAGATTCTTGAAGAAAGAGACACGCATCAATTACCCAATCTCAGAAGAAGAAGAAAACACCAAGAGAGAGATCGCAAAAAGCAACGAAGTTAGACCCCAGTTCAAAGACCAACATAGGGACTGGTGACGATCCCGTATATATGAACGACGCTGAAGAGGATTCTGATTCAGGTGAAACCATGGAGACCAAAAAGACCACTAAGAAAGAAACCAACAAGGAAGATCATCATGAACCACAATGACCAGGATCCAAGAAGAAGATAGGAACTTACCCAAACCCTACAGAGGATATCGAGTGAGTCAATCAATTAAGGAGTTTGGTAGAAGATACCCAAAGGGATCTAGAGCCAGCACCTAGGCAGATCCAGATTACAGACACATATTTCCCTATGCAACAACAATCTCACAAAGTCCATAGATCCCTAGCCATACCTAGTGTCATCCAAGAAGAAAGTGACTTAAAGTCATGGGAAAGTGGGCATACTTGGAAATAATGTTTACAAAGGGACTAACTGACCCTATCAAAGAAATGGAGATCCCATCCTCCCCACGTCAATGGATTGAAGCTTAAAAGATGCCGTTAAATTTTCCAAATTGATGGATTTCATGGCTTCAAAAGTTAGAACCACCATCATGTCCAAACTATATGGAGACCCCGAGCTATTCTTAGCTCTTCGAGCTTTCCTCAATGGAGAACTAAAGGTCGGGCTACCACAATTTGCACAGATGGATGGAGCTAGGGAGATGCCAATAGAGGAGGAACACTTAGATCCACAACCCAACATAGATGAGAACCCTATTATAGAAATACCTGTTAACAAGTTGGGACAATCCTTTGAGGGCGATGAATCCAATGCAACCATACCAATCACTACCAAGGGATTAACTACGAAGGGAATCCTTGATGATGGCGTTGGGGTTAGCATTGTGACTAAAAATTGTTGGGAAACTATGGAAAGACCTCACCTTGGGACCACAACCATAGTAGTAAAGATAGCCAATGGGTCTATTGTTAAACCTATTGGGATGCTAGAAGATCTCAAGATCAAGGTCTTTGGACACAAAATAAGGAATACCTTCATTATTATGGATTTCTCCGAGCACACTATGACATTTGAGATTATCTTAGGACGTTCTTTCATGAGAGAAGCAAAAATGGTGCATGACTGGTCTAAAAACCATGTCTACTTGCAGTTCCAAGATTCTATCATTCGAGTGGATCTTGTAACTAGGCGAGCACATCCTCTAGGAAACAGGTCTGTAATTGATCATAGATCTAAAACCACAGTTCACTCGGCCCCATTGCAGTATTGTTACACATGTAAAGTGGACACTGATGTTGGGGAAGATTCTCCTTATATGGATGTACTACCTGGGATGATTGAGTCGGACAATGTGGATTGGGTCCACTTAGCAGCAACAATAGACACTTGGGGAAACAGGGGGACGACATGGGTAACACTTAAGGGGGATGAAATGTCGCCACTTGTACCCTTAAATATGCTAGAAGCAATGCATATAGCTTCTGATGACCTACAAGATGAAGTTTTGACTCGCATTGGAACCAATAGCATCTCACAAGACTATAGCCCACAGGATTCAGAGTCAGGATCATCAATTGAAATGGACTCTGAGGACAAAGAATCTGAGTTAAATCTTAGTGCACATGTGGGGACAAACCTTTCAGGGTCCAATGGTACCCTAGATGACAATCTATCCAAGGGAGCGTAAGACACAAGTAGCGATTCATCTAGTCACTCTTCATTAGAGATTGACCGTAATCAAAAATTAGAGAAGAAGAGCAAGTAAGAGATATAAGAGTCGATGTTATCGAGAAAATGTGCGTACTAGAATAAATGAAAAGAAATCTACTACAGAATGGCTTAATTATATAGGGGCATGTGATGCTCATCAGAAGTTGGTAGATAACTAGGGTGAATACCTTCAAAGCATTATGTGGTGTAGTACCATTGACATCGCACAACTAGAGGCTATAGAGAAGACAAAGTTGAGCCGTACCCTAAGGAGACGACAAAATCGAGAGTTAGCTCAACAACAAAAGGAAGCGAAAGTGAAATCACAGTCCACAGAACAACAAGACCCCCCATAGACTTACACCTTGCACCAGATCATTTCAAATCCTACACCACGGAGGAGCGTAAGGTTGTGTATACAAAGGCTCAAAGAAAACCTATCGATGGAAGCAATGGAGTCTATGATGGTCCAACAATAGTTAAGGAAATAGATTTAGCAGACCCAAGTGAGAAGTTCAAACCTGTCTTCATTGCCCAAGATCTGACAGAGACTGAGGAGTATGTACTTAAAGAACTTCTCAAGAAATTCAGGGATATATTTGCTTGGACATATCATGATATGAAAGGTGTTCCACCTTCCGTGGTGCAACACACAATCCCCATGAATAGCATGGCTAAACGAGTTTAGCAACGACCCTACCCAATGAATCCTAAGTATGCAAAGATCATTCGAGAAGAGATTGAAAAGCTTGCGAAATGCAGATTCATATACCCTATTGAGCACTCAGAATGGGTGTCTCCAATAGTTATTGTGCCAAAAAAGAATAGGAAACTCAGAGTGTGCGTGGATCTCAAGAAGGTCAATGCCGCCACTAGGGGGGATCATTACCCCTTGCCATATTCAGAACATGTGCTTGAAAGATTTGTAGGGAAGGAAGCTTATAGCTTTTTAGATAGGTACTCTAGCTACAATCAAATCGCAATTGCGCTAGAGGACCAAGTTAAAACAACCTTTATAACTGAAGTTAGAGTGTTCGCATTTTGTGTTATGGCTTTTAGCTTAACCAATGCCCCTGCTACCTTTCAAAGATTAATAAACACTGTTTTTAGACAATATTTGAGGGAGTTTTTTGAAGCTTTCTTAGATGACCTTTGTGTTTATTCCTCTTGGAAAGAACATCTATCATGTTTACAAAATGTGTTTGAGAAGTGCAGATTGTATCGCATCTCCTTACACCCTTTCAAATGTCAGTTTTGGGTTAAACATGGAGTCATTTTAGGGCATATAGTGTCCAAAAATGGGATTTCCACATATGAGAGCAAAATTAAAGCCATTGCTAAATTGCCACCGCCTACGAACTATAAAGGAGTTCAAAGGTTCATGGGCCATGCTGATCATTACCAACGGTTTATTTAAAACTTTGTTGTGATAGCTCGTCCTTTGTACAAGCTTCTTATTAAGTTCCACTAGACCACGGATTGTGACCATGCTTATGAGTCATTGAAAAATACCTTGATAAGCGCTCCCATTCTACGAGTGCCCGATTGGAATATAATTTTTCATGTGCATATTGATGCATCAAACTTTTCTATTGGGTGTGTTCTAGCTCAACCAAGAGAATATAACTGGACTACCCCATTAGCGTTGCAAGTCGTCAATTGAATGATGCCGAGAGAAACTACACCACCACAGAGAGGGAAGGTTTATCTATGATCTATGCAGTAAATAAATTTTGCTACTACCTTCTGGCCAACAAGTTTGTTTTCAATGTTGATCATCAAGCCTTGTTGTATCTAGTAAATAAACCTTGTTCCACGGGAAGAATTACACGATGGTTGTTAATTCTTCTTGAGTTTGATTTTACCATTGTGGTAAGACCTGATAAAAGACATGTCATGGCGGATCATTTGTCTCTCATACCCAATAGTGAAGCCCCAACTGGAGTCGATGATGAATTGCCTGATACTTCCTTATTTTTAGTCGATACCATGCCTGAATGGAGTGAGAAAGTTGTGAACTTTCTAGTTAATAGTTTTCCACCCAAAGAGCTTCGTAAGGATATAACTTGAAAACTGTTAAAAGAATGTGAACCTTATTCTCTCATTGCAGGACCTCTCTACAGGCTAGGAAAGGACAATATTCTTAGACGTTGTGCCCGTGAGAATAAGTATTTATACATACTGCAAGAAGCCCACATGGGTATAGCCGGAGGACATTTCTCAGGGGAACTAACTTCTAGAAAGCTGTTGCAATCAGGCTATTGGTGGCCTATCTTATTCAAGGATGCATCACTTTTTGCAAAAGGATGTGATGAATGCCAACATTACAAGATCACACAACGAAAGGATAAGATGTCGTTACATCTTGTTAAAGTGAGTCAACCATTTGAAAAATGGGTTTTGGACTTTGTAGGCCCAATTAGTCCAGCAGCTCATAGCACTCAATCTCGATATCTTATCATTGCCACTGACTATGTGACAAAATGGACGGAAGCCAGGGTGACACGTAAGGTTGATGCAAGGTCAACTGCCAAGTTTCTCTTTGAGAACATTATTACAAGATTTGGTTGTTCCTTTGAGATTGTGAGTGACAATGGCACTCATTTTATAAATGGAGTGATAAAAGAACTCACTACCAACTTCATGATAGCTCACCATAAGTCCACACCTTATTATCCACAAGAAAATGGCCAAACTGAGAGTACCAACAAGACCTTAATCTCTATCTTGACCAAAACGGTGGAAGCTCATCGCACAGATTGGGATTTGAAGTTGACTTTATCTCTATGGGCTTATCGTACTTCTTACAAAGTGGTTATTAATGGTACACCATTCAAAATGGTATATGGCCAAGAAGTAGGTATGCCATGGGAGTTTGTAATTCATAGTCTGTGTGTAGCTTCACAAGAAGGTTGGGATGGTAACCCTTTAGTTGAGCGCTTATACATCCTTGAGAGGTTAGATGAAGAAAGGAAATTGGCTGTGAAAAATGCACTTGTGGAGAAAGATAGGAGGAAGAAATGGTTTGATCATCATCTAAAGGACAAAGATATCAATGTTGGTGATAAAGTCCTTATGTATGGAGTGCGTAATGAGAAGAAAAAGTCAAAATATGCGGGAAAAGGACCATATAGAGTATGTGAAATCACCCCACAAGGTACCATTCGGGTCGTAACTCTTGATGGAGTAGAAAAAATTAGATTCCTCAATCGGAGTAAAGTTAAAAGATACTATGATCCTTTAAGCCAAGAGGAGCTACGTGCCATCCATCAAAAAAAGGCAGCCAAGACACAAGCTGAGTTGAAGAAGATACAAGCTCAAGTTGAGGCTAAAGAGCGACAACAACGTATAAGACGCCAACCTGGGAGTTACACTTGCATTCCACGTTGAAATAGAGGTGATAGGTTGGACTCTGACACACCTCTACGATACCCTATTGAGCTAAATAGCACCTATGGAAAAGTGCTATATAACACCTTATTGGACACGGGTGCTAAGTATAATCTGCTATCATATGGGGTGAGGTATCAGTTGGGAAAGCCATCTCTATCTTAGAGTATTATCGAAGTCAAGGGTGTCAACAAGAAAAAAACCACGATTTTTGGAATCTGGCACATTTCTAGTTATGACAACGGGATTGTAGCTCAAGACTTTTTGGTCATGCGTGCTGGAACTATGGAGGGTAATATAAACCTAGGACGCCCGTGGATGATAGCCATCAAATGCACTATAGATTGGGGGACTAGGGGTGTCACAACGCAGAAACCAACTCTTAGCCCTGCCACTCAAGCCATAGTCCCTGAGATATTGCCACTTAAGGAAATAAAACCCAAAACATTGCATGTCCAAGAGGTTGAACCATATGTCCCCATCGCCCAACTCTCTAGAGCTTCAACTTCTGTAGTTGAAATAAAGCTTGAGACACACAAGACCCATCCTAATATGACAAACAAAACATACAAGTGGGTCCCTAAAACTTCTCTAGTGACCATAGCTAGTACTGAAAGACAAGAGCTTGGTGAGAGACATCCCACTTGCCCCAAGAAATGTAAAGAAACTTTGCATTGGATTCCTAAAAAACTAATGGAAGCCCAAGGCTACTATGAAGGAAATGATCAAATATGGGTGTCAAAACGTAAATTGTGCTCTTACCTGTCATATCGTGAGCCCAATCCTATAGATCCAAAATGAATTAACAATCCCAGAAAGAAAAAAAGAACAGAATGCTACACACTTGCTCCAGAGCTAGTTTGGGTACCCAAAAAATAATGATTTGTTCCACCTAGCTCAGGAACATGGAAGACAAATGAAGCTTCTTCCTCTTCATGTAGCTCCTATACGGAAGTAGAAGCTTCGACACAACCTCCACCTACCATTGTACATATCCATACAAACAAGGAAGAGTTTGCATCTCTCGTTGTAAGTTCACCACCTACAACAACGTTGCAAATAAAATCACGGGAGAGTACCTTACCACCCTTGCAACTAGATGAAACACATAGGGTGGTCGAAAACTATTGGTTAAAGCCTTCACCCATAACAATTGGAACAATTGGTTTCAAAAAGTGATGACATCATTTTAAAAGGTATGATCTACCCAAGGAAGGGGGGAGTGTTTGTTGATTGTCATCATTCACTAACTCCCCTGTTAACCTTCCTCCGTGATCTCTCAATCTCCAATCTTAGGGAATGTATATATAAAGCCTTATACTACAAGACAAAAATATAAAAGTAAAAGAGCAAGAGCCACCAAACAAAAATCTGGAAACCTACGAGTTCTATACATAACACAAAATCATAAAAACGCATTATGCACAGGGGCACGCCCTTTTGACACAACCCTTATAATATTTGCACTCTAACCATCATCTATCTGTGTGTACAGAAATGCCTAGTATAGATAGTCTACCCGATGCTTGCATGTGAATGATATTTGGTAGATACGCTAGCGTATGAAAGGAATTTTGAGGAATTAGAATGGTCGATACATCTCTTGACCACAAGTGATCCATAATTAGTAGAGGAAGTCACCCCGATTGCACAAGACTACCCTCTTGACCAAGATGACTATAGGCATCTAGTGATATTCTTAGTGGACATTTGTGCCTCTATTGATGAGGAAGAGTTACATGATTACACGGATGACACATATGGTCTCACGGATGATGACTTCGTTTTTGTTGATGATGATGAGGATAGGGGTTTAGCCTTAGGGTTCCCTCCCAATCTCTACAATATCCTATTCCCTTGACTCTCTCGGGGGAGTGCAAATAATTAGGTTAGGTTTCCTTATGTTGTTTGATTGTGTTCAATAGGGGTTGGTACCTCTTCCCATTGATGTGCCTCCTAAAAGGTATTCTTTGTGTTTTCTAGTGTGTACAGGATGTTAGGACTTTGAACTTCATGGAGTCTTTCTCTCGCTCACTCTTCCAATCAAGCGCGATCATCAAGACAAATAGGTGTTTCTTGTCCATTAGCATTGCCCCTTGTCTTTTTTGCAATCCATGTTTGTCTGCTTTAATTGTGATTGGTAGAAAAATATTCCACACATTTGCTTAGATTAAACATTAGATTCTATATAATTTTCTGTCATATTCCCTTGTTTAGGTTTTAGAATCAAGCAGTCTGCTGGCTAAGCTAGTTTGACCAAGTTAGGAGTTAGAGATTTTATCTTAATACCAAAGGGAATGCCTTCCTAATAATCAATGGTTACTTTAGGTTCTTTATCCAATTTAGGCAACATTGTGTGCAATGTACGAGGGATTTCTAGTGGGGTTAGTCTCTATTGACATTTAGCTTAAGTATTGTAAAGAGAGTTTACTAGTGTGATGAGCCTAGGAAGGGTAACAATGTTATATGACCCCCCCAAGTTACAAAATTAAAATGTTGGAAACGAAAAAACAAAAAAATCAAAGTGCCACAATGTAAAATCTTAAACTGGAAGAGAAATCTCAGCTTGATTTGGTACTTCACTCACATGTATCACCTATGGTACTAGAGCCCTAGAGGTTCCCAGTGTGGACGTTTTTCCTTGAAAAGCAAAAAACCCAAGGCATACAAAATAAGCACACACATCAAAATTGAATCAATGTGAAAAGACTTTGGGGGGTCAAAGAAAAGGAAATAAGTCAGGCGATGATTTCATGAGCAATTCCTTTTATCATAGCTTAACTACAAGGTCTTCTAGGTATAGCCTCTAGTCAGCCCTCAGACATAAAATACTTGGCTCTTGCGATTAATCAACTTAATTGACTAGAGAAAATTGAGAAGCTTGCACATGGTATTAATAGTTGATCTCTAGTGCCTCGATCATTAAATTAGCGACCCCAAACTTGTTTAGGTTTTGACCTTTACAATTGTTTATGTGTTTAATTATATTACAATTTAATGTTTATTGCTGACAAATTGTTTAAATATTCTGCTACCAATCAATTTGTATGTCTACAACTGCATATGCTTTTTAATTGTATATGAGAATGTAATTACTGTGCCAATTTTGTTTGATTTTGTAGTGACTGAAGAAGGTTAAGGACATACATCCGATCAAATGCTCTTCCACCTTGACGAACGAGCTTCAACTCAATAGCTTCCGAGGATGGAATCTACATTAGGAAGGGAGGCATGTTAACCCTCACGGACACCCTATCACCTATGATGGACGCTATATTATTTATTTGGTAGAGTTAGGGAACGGGCTTGCCAGTTCAATAGGTGTGTAGGTGGTGAATGGACCAAACTCTTATAAAAGGTCCATTTGACCTAAAAATCCTCATTCTCTGAGATGTAAGCTAAGAAGTGCTCTTGCTTGATCTCTATCTCCTTCTCCTTCTATGTGTGTGTATGCTAGAGAGAGAGAGAGAGAGAGAGAGAGAGAGAGAGAGACCACTGCAGCGACATCAACGGCGGCAAGGCGGTAGAGCGCGACA
Organism: Adiantum capillus-veneris; assembly: GCF_014529385.1. Lineage (NCBI taxonomy): Eukaryota > Viridiplantae > Streptophyta > Polypodiopsida > Polypodiales > Pteridaceae > Adiantum > Adiantum capillus-veneris. The sequence goes on along the minus strand of NC_140936.1, from coordinate 46,346,363 downwards.
TCGACAGCAGCTCCTTCTTCTTCGCAGCACATGATCCTTCACGACGGCAGCATCGAGAGGTGCGTGACACACCATCGTTCTTTGAGCTTGCTAGGATTCTCTAGCTGTGTGTTTGTAGCCTTTCAAAGCTCGCACACACTGCACAAGCAAGTTCCCAGCCTTTGACACGTACAACAAAGCGTACAACATGACCAACATGACCAGGACAAAGGAGTTTTGCCCATTCACAAAGGAGACAAAGTGAAGGCTTCTCATTGATTACAATTAACCTATTCTTGCATTTTGAAGAAGTGCAAGAATTTGAGAGAATGGGATACCCTCCGAATGCAATTGCCTATGCTTTTCTCATGTGATTGTTAGTCAAGGTCGCTTCTCAAATGCACAAAAGCTACTAAATAATCGAATGTGTGAGCCTTTACACTTTAACTTTCACTAAAAGTAGAGCCCTAGGGAAAGGAGAAGAAGAAGGAGAAAAAATAGCCCCCTTAACAAGATATGGAAAAAACAATGTCCGGAGGAATGATGGGAGCAAGTAATGGAGAACATCTGGAAGCCAAGTTTGCCAAGGTATTTCTATGGAAGATAATGTGGGGTGCTCTTCCAACGGGGGTGAAGATACATGAGAGAGGGATTGGGCCAAATCGATGCTTGGGATGCAGGTTAGCTAGTGAGGATCTGGCCCATCTATTCATGGAATGCTTGGCTATCAACGGCATCGCAGGGAAAATATGCAAGTGGGTACAAAGGACATGGAAATTTGTTTTTTTCAAAACTGATTTCTTAGAGGTAAGAAGTTGGGAAGTCCTGCCCTCCTCATCAGCTCTCAAACTGTCAGGTACTTCTTCTTCCATAAGTGTATGGCAGATAAGGAACCGCCGGGTGTTTGAAGGAGATCCTAAGGTGGCAAGCTTCACAAAGATTGTACAAGAAAGCAATGTGCTAATATGGACACTCGGACGCAAGAAAAATTCGGAAGATTGTTCTAGGAATACTCATGCCTTGTTGTCAACAATTGGTAAGTAAAGTCTAGAAATTTTGTTCAAATTCTTGGTGAAAAACCTTACTGCGAGATGGCAAACATCTAGCTTGTAATTTTTTGCACCTCAAGGCTCGACATGAGCTTGAGGTTAGTTCTGTAATATTATGATGTGTTTAATACAATACATTCACAAATTGTGAGTTTTGCCCGGGGAAAAAGAAAGAAGGAGCAAAAATGTTTCAATGTAGTAGGAGTAATTCCAAGGGATCTCAAAGACCTATCCAAGGAGAAAACAACAATAAAATTATATTCAACACAAATGCACGACAACAAAAAGGGAAGATGCACACCTTACCCCCCTTCTCTCTCTCTCTCTCTCTCTCTCACTCAAATTCTCACAAAAGGTGGAGTGGGACAAACCATATGTGATAATAGAGAGATAAAACAACTAATTAAGGTGATATCTAGGCACAACTTAATTAAAAAAGGTTTTTTCAGGCCTTATGAATTCCATGTGTGGCATGGTAAGAGCGAGCAAGACCCGCCAAAGTCGGGTCATGCGAGCTAGTTGAGAACAAGGTGAGCAAGGGACTCAAGCTCCACCATCCGTGGTTTGTGTCATATTTGCATGCACATTCACCTATGAAAAGATTTTCATATAAAGAATTAAATGCAACAAATATACTCAAGGCCAATGCAACCCTTACCCGAAATGTAGGAAAGGATACAACAAAGTAGGAAACCTTTGGAGAAAGAGATCCAAAGCATAGAAAAGAAGACAATATTGCTTATAGAGATATCTCCAAAAAATGAAGATATTTCCATCATTTTAAGGATGATGTTAAAATTAACCTTGAAAGAAATGGTGGAATAGGATCTTTAATGAAGCTCAGAGCTACAAATGCCTTCAAATAGACCTTCCTTTCAATGTAGAGATATATCAAGCACAAGGGGCACTCTCATACAACACTAATTGTCTTCCTGGCCAGACGCTTTTTATGGGGAGGTTATGAGGATCTAAACAAGATTTCCAAGGTGTCTTGGACCTCCTACTGCAAGCACAAAACCAGAGGTGGGCTGGGAATTTTGGACATTGAGAGGATGGCAGACAAACTTGCCAGTAAATGGATTGTCAGAGCCACCAAAAGTACAGATTTCTAGGCTTGCCTTCTCACCAGACACATCAACAAATTCATATTGAAAGGCTACAAAGCCTGGAGCAATTTATCCCTATGGGATCTTGTTACTTCTTCCTGGGAATTCCATCCTGTTGGCTCCCAATTGTTCACCAGCATCTGGAAGGCTTGGTTCAGATGGAAGGAAAATCAAAGAGTTGACCTGAACATTGCTTCTAACCTTTCTTTCTTTCTGCAGGACTCAATTTGGGTTGGTGTGTTTGCCTCCTCAGCTAAAAGGACCTTGTCCATCAAAGATCATAAGTGCTTTAAAACTGGCATCAAGAAGTGGGATGACATCTGCCCGAATGGCTACTGGATGACCCCTGAGCATATACAGAACCTTTATCACTTGTCATCTGGTTGTCTTTCCTCTGTGTTGTGCAAGATCCAGGAGGCCAAAAGTTACATGGCTGCTGCTTGGAAGCCTTGCAGGAGACAGATCAGCCTCTACTGGTTGACCAAAGAGATCCACAAAAGGGCCTCATTACTCCCTGATTTTGAGGACAAACTCAGAAGGAAGCTTAACCTCAAATGGAATGTCAACTGGAGCTCTAAGCAGTGGATCTATAGATTCAAGTACATATGGGGTTTCAATACACCTGCAAAACAAAGTTTCTTGGCCTGGCTGGTAGTCCACCAGGGAGTTTGGACTGCTATGAGGGCACTCAAATGCAAACTAGGGGATGGAAAATCAGAAGCTCCCCCTGCCTGAAGACATCCAACATCTATTTATTGATTGTCCTGCTAACTTACCTAAGCTCAGACTCTTGTACCAGCTATGTCAACCTCTGCATCCCCAACCTCTTCAGCCTCGTGAAATTCTATTGGGAATTTGTAGTCATTCGGACATTCCTTTATGGAACAAGTGGAGACTGTCATATCTTTGGGACTGTTGGATCCAGAGGAACTCTGCCATCTTTAATAATCAATGGTCTGAAAATGTATATAGTTGGCTCTCTCAACTACAGCTTATATCACTTGCTTGTATAAAGCCCATGAAAGAGTCTATCTCTCATCCCTTGTATCTTATTCAGAAGACATGTAGGTGGCAAACATGGGATTCAATGATGCTCAAGGTCTATTCTGGTGCTAGATTAGTTATGACCTCCAACTGTCTAGGAAAGTGATAGTTTCCTTTGGGTTGTCTCTCACCCAGCCTGAGAGACCTGATGTAACCTCTTTTCTTTCTCTTTTTTAATCAAATTTATTGTTATCTCAAAAAAAAAAACACTAATTGTCTTGAGGAGGCAACACAAAGATACAAAGAGATTCAAAGAGAAGAAGCACATATGCTCCCAAGAACCCTTACCAAAAATATGCAAGAGAAGATTTGGAAAATAAAAAAAGTCCAAGACATGGAATCTACCGCCGTTGGAAGGTTCATTTGACCTCCACAACCCGTTTACATGCCATACCAACATGGGCAACAAGCAAGAGGACATGGCGCGACATAGCAACACACCAATGGTAACCTACGCCATATAAAGCAAAGGAAGATAACCCTCCGATGCAACGGTTAGGGTAGTGTAAGGATTATTGCTTGACCAAAGCTTTATATTATAAAGCTATGAAATGGACACATTCATGTGTGCAGTCGGTGGCGTGCACTATGAGTCTTAAGACAACATGGTGTTTTGCTAAAAGCCAAGGACACCACGGTTTAGAGCAGAGTAGATACTTTGCAAAGTGTCAAAAGTACTTTTTCAACATTGGACATTAGAGCAACCATTGAGCATCTGCTTTAATCTACCTATGCCTTTTTTGGAGGTATGTTTAGTCCAAGTTCATTACATTATATGTTTTTCCGTAACTTTAGTATTTTATATCATGAACACCATTAGTAACTAGTATAGCTGGCCGCCGAGGACTTTTGGATTGTAGCCTTCAACTCGTAGCTCTCGACACGTGTAAAGGGCACTCTCACTGACGTCATAGAATACACATAGATTTATTTCCCTATCTTCTCTTACATTGATGATGGAGTTGGGGATGCGGCTATGACTAGTGTGTTGGGAGCAAATTGGAAAATCTACATGAATAAGGCTAGTTATGTTCTTCAAATTTTATCGAGAAATGAGATGTGTTTTTTTTTTTTTTTTTGGGGGGGGGCAAAATCTCACAATCGTGAGTGATTACATTAGAATGTCAAAAAGAAAATTACAGACCTACCTCAAGCTCATGCCGAGCCTTGATGTATTGACAAGATCCCTGTTAGAGGCTCGTTTGAATGGCACGGGTCGCCCTTCGCCAATCATCCGAGCTGTGACTTTTACCTATCATATATACAAGCTCCTCACTTTCTTGTACAATTGAAGAGAAACTAGCCACAAAGAGGTCGTTATCAAAGATACGACAGTTCCTGACCTTCGAGATATTACAAAACAACAAAATCTGACAAAATGGGATGTGCTTCTAAAGACATGTACATAAATTTGTGTGTTGTTTTAAAAATCAATTCCCACATTATGTGAGATATTTGTATTAAGAAAACCAGAAAGATACCAAAAAACCCACGCAAAGTTACCTTGCCATGGGTCTTGAGGGACTACACATGGGTGGCAAGGTAACTTTTTTTGGGTGCAAAACTCACAAATTGTGAGCGTTAATTGTATAAAATCCAAAAAGAATACATAGCTAGCCATGCTCACCTGAGCCATGGCTTCCAGACAGACGCAACAAAGACCTCCAAATGAGACCCAGCATAAGCCATACCCAACATCCTCGACAAAACGTAAGTGACATAATCATCTGACCAGAATAGGGGAGGTCAACCCCGACCACTGGAGTACTTAGAAAGGAAAAACATACCACAAGCCGAAAGGGCAGGGCTCGTGTCCCCACAACCAATAGAGGTCTCTCGAGTGCCACCATATTGTTTACCCTGGCAAGGACATACTATATGCCAATAAAGAAAACCTCTAGCTACCGTCGATCATGGACTCAAGCGCATCACAGAACACACCTGAGTGACCAAGGCACCATCCGAGACTTCAGGTCTGAGGTTGCTACAGGCGGCAAGGTAACTTTAAACCAATGAATGTTTTCTATAAGGTTCCCTCTCTCCTTGGATGGGAACCTATCCATTAAGGGTGACTCGAGTGAAGTGAGGAAAAAGTACTCAATAAGAAAAGTGAAAGGTTTTCATTGTGGGTCCCTCTCTTTAAAAAAGAAAGACCTTGGAATTTGGGCCCTCTAGTGCTTCCATTTGTCCCTTAGTGTCTCCCCTTATTGCTCTGACATTGTTGGTTCATCATTGCAATTGCCAAGAATGCGTTTTAGCTTTTGCTTTCTTCTAGAATCTAGGGAATGGTGTAGAAACAAAAAATAATGAACACAAAACATAAGGATAAAGGAAGATATAAAGGATCTACCTAAAGGCTTCAAGGACAAAGTTTTAGGAATGGTGTAGGCTATCCGCCTACTCATATTTATGTAGCCAGGATTCTCAGAAAACCTTTCCCAGTCGAATCTTGGCGGATGCCGTGAAGGAGAAAAACTATTCGATGTATATTTTATGTTTCTCCCTTAAAACATGCTCTTCTGGTTTTTAAAAAGCTAGACATAGGTACAATTGAAAGTGAGCTATTGCAACTGAGTCTGATCATCATTGCGAGACATCTTCTCAGCAAACATCTACTAACATAATATGGCGGAGTACATAACCCTTTACACGTGTCTCTCTCTGCGAGATGAAGGCTAAATGCCAAGTGAGATGAAAGAGAGCGAAAGAGAGAGAGAGAGAGAGACCGCCGAAGCCGAAGCAGCCGACAATATTCATACTACTAAAATTCATGTTTTCCTTGTTAGCAACTTTCTAATACAACCTCCTACGCTTGATGGTTTGTAAGGAAAACTATGTGAGTCAACAAGAAACACTCGTGTTTTATTTCAAAGCACCATTCCCAAGCCTAAGACAAGAGAAAGGGAGCTTCAATTTCATCATTGTATCTTGAAAAACGACTACAATCTACATGTGCATGCATGACACTCAATCACATAAAGCAATGCTTGGAAGCGCTTTGAGTAGCCTTTAAGGAAGCGCGCTCTCTCTCTCTCTCTCTCTCTCTCTCTCTCTGCCCCCCCCCCCAAACCAAACAAAAAACCCCAAAAACAACAATTGCAAGCATTTTAGACAAAATATTTTCTTTTCCTAGTTGTATTTTAGTTACGAATGGATTTTTCATTTCACATAAATAAAAAATGCACCATTGCTTGACGTGCAAAAAACATGATCTCCAAACCATTGCTTGACGTGCAAAAAACATGATCTCCAAACCATTGCTCAATGTGCAAAAAACATGATCTTCGAACATGCTTCTATCTATCAACATGTCATCCTTCGGAAGGCAAACCCAAGATTGCACAACTCAAGCACCAAAACCACCCAACACACCCCTCGTCACTATATGGCACGACTCTGGGTCAGAGGGGATCTAGGGCTCAAATTTGGGGACGCGAGGCAGCTTTAATCTCAGCCGTCGGATCACGCAGTGAACTAGGGGTGGGTGAACTGGGGGTGAACTAAGGGTGAACTAGGGGCGGGTGAACTGGGGGTGAACTAGGGGCGCCTAAACTAGGGTATGATCATGTGCCATGCCAACATGGACAGCAACCCGCGCTAGCGTGGTGGTAGGGCATTCGTGTGGTAACCGAGACGTCCCAAGTTCGACCCACACTCCGCGAGGTGGGTGAACTAGGAGTGAACTCGGGGTGCCATTTTTGCCCTGAGTTCATCCCTAGTTCACCCCCTAGTTCACCCCATGATCCGACGGCCAAGATCAAAGCCGTCTTGCGCCCGCAAATTTGGGCCCTAGATCCCCCCCTAGCCAAAGTCGTGCCATATAGTGACAAGGCAACACACCTAAAGAGATGGGCCCCTTTTAAGCCACGTCCTTACCCCAATAAGATTACATAGCAACACTCCAGGGGATCGTACGTGAGAGTGGAAAGCTAGCTACTTTAGCGAATTGAAGGGCATTCCAAATCGTTCCACCTACTTTTAGCCTAGGTACTTCTACCCTTAGAAGTTTGATTTTGTTGAACTATGAATTGAAATGCTCTTGTGCAACTTGGAAATCTCCATCAAAAGGATGGGTGCATGTTTTGCAAGCTACCTGCATTACAAGCTCTTAAATGCACTACTTCAAGCTTCAAATAACATTATAGAGCCTCTCTTTGAGTCCCCTTGATTTCATTGTCCTTTATATTGGACATTTGTCCAAAAGGGCGGGATTGTTCATTAAAGACAAACGTAACTACCTAGATAAGGTGCCACTACTGATGTGACTCATGCTCACACATTCACACGCAAGGGAGGTGGGGGATAACACATGTATATGTAACTGCATGGGAGAGGGGGGTAACTCCGAAACAACTACCCCCTCTTGCATGGGCATCCCCTAAGGCAAGCAACAAGGAGTCATTAAGGATCCAATTCAAGATTAATGGGTGCTCAAGTCAAGAGATACTACCTTGAACTATGAAGGGAATAGGGAGATACTAGTAGTTCCAAACAATTTGATCGGCTGCGATTATTGGTGGTATTTTACCCAGTGTTTGACTAAAAAATCCTTATTTTTAACCTTCGCTAAGGTACAAAAGCCATTTTTGGTAAACAAAAAGCTAAGTTTTTGGATAATGAAAGTGAGTGTATGTCTATTTTTGTCAAGAGAGTCTTTCCTCTTGCTTCTCTTGCTCATATCTCTCTTGTATGGTGAGGCATTTTACTTCGGAAGATTACTATATGTTCACATGTGAAAGTTCTTCTATTTGATGTAAGTTTCTCTTGATAATTTGTGGTTTCAAATATGCATGTCTACATGTTGTTTTTGCTCATACTACAAACTTGTGTTACAAAAAACTAAAGAGTTATGTTACAAAAGTAGATCAACACTCACAATGGAAGAAGTACCTACCCCTTCTAGAGTATGTATACAATAATATTGTCCATACTTCTACTGGAAAACAACCTTTTGAAATCATAGAGGGAAGACCTAAAAGTCCCTTGCTACTTAAAGTACATGTGAAGATCTTCACTGCCGATGAGTATAGCTGTGACCTACAAGAATCTTTTCAAAAGATTAAAGAGGCTAAATTCATCTCTCAAAGCTAATGTTGACAAGCACATAAGGGCCATTAACATTGGAGAGGGGGAAAGGGAAACACACCCATCACACAACACAATGCCTCGCTATAACCCAGGGTATACACAGCGGCCCAATCCACTAGAGTTCACCTTCAAAACTCGACACCAACGTCCGAAAAAAACGAGGGTTGTGTGTAAAATTACCGGCTAGAATTTACAAAAACCGGTTCTATTCGAGTCCCATCCTTAGAGAAAACCGGCCAAAAAATGAGGGTAAACTTCAAAAAACCGGCTAGAAGAAATGTGACCTTTGTACTAAAGGTTTATATTAGTGATAGCCTTTTTTTAAAGGGATGAATGGCTATACAGTAGGTAGAAATTTGAGAAATTATATAAAAATATATGTTTGTACTCCTTGCCACTTGGCCTGGCCCTAGCCTTTGGGCCTCGATTGATTCCTAGGACCTAAAGTTTGAATTGGTTAGTAGTTACTACTTATTGGCCTCTAGAATCTAATCTACTCTGGAATGCGGGCTCCCACTACTAACTAGGACTCTGGATTCTAGAAATTGTGAATGTGTATTAAATGATTGAAGGCTCTGGAAGCCTAAACTTTGAAGGAGTCGGGAATAAACTTCAAAGGGTCAAGGCCCAAGGCCTAAGCAAAAAATCAAAATACTATGCGCACAGCACGAGTGTGAGTCTGCGTCTAACATTTAATGGCCTTGTAACTTGTGTGTGGAAAAAAATAGCATGAACATAGTGAGCATTTCATTAGAATAGATTCCTAATGAGCATAAATAGCATTTCAAAAAATAGCATGAACATAGTGAGCATTTCATTAGAATAGATTCCTAATGAGCATAACAAGAGTGCTTGGGTGGAGAGAGAAACAAAAAGCATAACACCTAGTTAGATAGGCATGAATAATACTTCAAAAGAGAGAGAGATTAAGCTATTGACAACAATTGAGGACCGAATTTACATGGAGCCGGTCCCCCCTCCAAAGTCTTTGTATTATAGGTTTCCTCCATCAAGGGAGACATTTTACAACACAATTCTTTGTGTTCCTTCAATAATTAGCTAGTGCAATGAAGATGGAAGCTTAAAGCACTAAGCAAACACTTATAAAACACAACATCAATTCCCTCACGGTCTCAAACCCAAGACCTCACACACCTTTGAAGATGGTGAGAGCTAGCGGGGTATGAGAGTAATTTGAAAGGAAGAAGGAGTAGTCTTACAAGAAAGATGTACACCTCCTCACATAATCAGTCATATTAGCATAGCATATCTTAGTAATTAGCATGGTAGAGGAGATGAGCATGCATTGAAGCTTGGATCTTGGTTAGATTTGCATCACAAAGCCAAGAGTTGTTGGTGTAGGCCTCCCTTCTCCAAGCTTGGAGTAGATGATAATCTTTCCATTAAAGCTTGAGAAGGAGAGAGAGAGAGAGAGAGTCTTCTTTCTTCACACATGAGCTTGTGTGAGTGTGTAAGTGATAATCCCCACAAATCAGCCCCCTCTCTCATCTTAGTCGACCCCTCCTACTAATTCCTCCTGCTAGCTTCCCATTGGACCTTTCCAAGCTTAGACAATAGGAATTAAGAGGCATAAGTGATAGACTTGTGACATGTGTCTCCCTTTCCCCTTTTGTGAGAGCTTTAGGTAATTAAATAATGAAACTAAACTCTCATCAGACCCCTTTGTCTTCTGGCCAATAGGAATCAGGCTAGCCATTGGGCTACTAAATGCTCATTGGACCCCTTGGGAGACTGTCCAGTAGTCTTCTAGAGAGCTTAATTCTTATTGGTTCTTTTATCTGTTACCATATACATGTGGTAGTGATGTGTGTGAACACACTAGGACCGTCAGGGCATTTTTTCCCTCTTTAGGAGGTTTTTTCCCCCGTGCATTGTATATACGCCCATCACTCTAGGGCTATCTATCTTTCCATTGCACACTAAGTAACACACTCTCTATTGTGTGCCTTGAGCTTCCTTCGTCTTCTCCAAGCTGTGTGTGTTTCTCTGCAACCCTAATTCCAACAATTGGTATCAGAGCAGGTCACGTCCTCCCGGGCTTAGTCGCCAGCTTCTCCAGCACACGCCTGCTCACTTTCTCCGTTTTCAGTGAGCTTTGGCGAGCGTTCGCAGGTCGACAAATATTTTGGGCAAGCTCGAAGAGCTTGGTCTGCTCAGAATTTTGATTTGGGCTCATTTCGGCCTCCGTTTCCACTACGGGCAGTACTGCACAGGCTATTTCGTCATTTTGTGCAGATTTTCTGTCAATGCCGTTTTCTGCATAACAGGTGCCTTATAGTCTTCTACGGTTTGTGCTATATAGCACAAGTTGTTCCCGCTCCATTTCTCCTATTTTTGGGCAGTTTTCACATCAGGTGCAACATTTACCATGGCTGACAACAACAACACAGATGTGTTCAAGATGTTTGCTGCTGAGGACAGGTTGGATGGGGACAACTACCCTATGTGGGCTTATATGATGCAACATGTTCTTGTGTCAAAAGGTGTCTGGAACATTGTGCAGGGCATTGATGTACGTCCTGGTTCTGAAGATGTAGGCGATATTGAGGATGTTGCAGGTCTTGCTGCAAGGATTGCAGCTATTAGAGTTGTTTTGCCTACGGCAGAACAAGCTCGTTGGGATGTTAAGGATGCACAGGCTCATGCATTGATTGCGTTGTCTGTGAAGCGCACCATTATTCCTCACATCCGTTCAGCAAAATCTGCAAAACAGGCTTGGGATATTCTAGCAGGTCTTTATGCAAGCCGCAATGAGGCTAAAATTGCTTTGCTGCGTAAAGAGCTAGAGTCAAAGATTATGCATGAGGAAGATGATATGGACACTTTCCTTGCTAGTGTCAAGGATATCAATGAGCAACTCATTTCTGCAGGTGAAGTCATTTCGGACAGTTCCCTTGTGCAGACTGTTCTTGATGCCTTACCAGATTCCTACCAGACTTTTGCTAGTACTTGGAGACTCATGACCCAAGGAAATCCTGAAGTTGTCAAGTTTGATGCATTATGCACATTGCTGTTGCAAGAGTCACTTTCTAGAAAAAACAGGACTAGGCAGCGTGCAGTTGAACAGGCTTTTATTGCTTCTCAAAGAAAGGGTGGTAACAGTAATGCAGCCACTTCTTATGGTTCTGCTGCGAGTGGCAAAAATTCTGTTCCTAATGCTTCTGCTGGCAGCACTTCGTCTGGCAATTCTGGCGATAAGGGCAAAAAGAAGATGCGTTGCCATTATTGTAAAGCCAATGATCACTTGATCAAGTCGTGTCCTAAGTTGAAGGCCAAAGAGGCTAAGAAGAAAGAGGGTGGTTCCACTGCAAATGCTGGTTCCACTACAAATGCAGCCATTGTTGAGTCTTCTGTGAAAGGAGATTGTGATGCTGATGTTGATGCAGAATGGGCTTTTAGCGTAGAGTGCACTTACAATCCTGCTGTCCATGATGCATGCTTGTCAGTTGCTACAGATTCACATGTGTGGTATTTCGACAGTGGTGCTACAAAGCACATTACCTCACATCGTGAATTGTTTACCTCTCTCGAGTCAGTCCCTCATGGGAACTCAGTCACTTGTGCCAACAACGCCTCTTATCCAGTTCAGGGAGTTGGAAAGATTGTGCTCACTGCTGCTAATGGCAGTTCCTTCACACTTGTTGATGCACTTTATGTACCTGGGATCAAGAAGAATCTCTTGTCTGTATCCGCACTTGCTAGACTTGGACTTGTAGTCAAATTTGTGGATGGCAGATGTACAGTTCATGATCTCAGTTTTGGTGATGAAATTGTTGCATCTGGGATTTTGTGCCGTGGGCTTTATAAGCTCACTTTGTATGACAAGTGTGGACAAAATTTTGCAAATGCTGTTGCAGATTCAAGGGCTATTTCAGATGCAAAACTTTGGCATGCACGTTTTGGTCATCTGAATTTTGCCAGTTTGCTGCGTTTGCAGAATCTGATATGGTTGCTTCTTTGCCGTCTCTTGAAGCACATGTCAAACATGTTTGTGAAGGCTGTATTCTGGGTAAAATGCAGCGTTCTAAGTTTCCAAAGGATGGTTCAGTTAGGGCCACATGCAGGTTGCAGCTTGTGCATAGTGATGTTTGTGGGCCCATGCAAACTCCGTCCTTGGGCAATTACCTGTACTTCGTGACATTCATTGATGATTACTCCAGGCATGCATGGGTATTTCCGCTTAAAGCGAAGTCCGAAGTTTTTATGTGCTTCAAACAATTTCTGGCTATGGCTGAAAATGTCTCAAAATGTACTATGGGCACCCTCCGTTCCGATCGAGGGGGGGAGTATATGTCTCATGAATTTAATGCATTTCTGGCTAGTCGTGGGATAAAACACCAATGTACAGTGCCTTATACACCTCAGCAAAATGGTGTTGCTGAGAGGAAAAACAGGTCACTAACGGAAATGGCACGATGTATGGTCAAAAGTCAAGCTTTGCCGCATTCTTTTTGGCTTGAGGCCATCATGTGTGCCACTTATGTACTTAACAGGTGTCCTACGAAAGCTTTGCAGTCTATTACTCCATATGAAGCATGGCATGATAGAAAGCCTTCTATTGAGCACATGCGTGTTTTTGGCTGTTTGGCATATGCTTTGGTGCCACAAGTGAAGCGCAGAAAATTGGATGATAAGGCTGTCAAATGTATTTTTGTTGGTTATAGTGCTGAAAGCAAAGGTTACAGGTTGTATCATCCGCAAACAAAACGTATTCTGGTTTCACGGGATGTAGTGTTTGTGGAAGACTCTGTTCAGCCCTTGCTGTCATGTACTAGAGACAGTAATGTAAGCTCACAGGACATTTATGACACTTTGTTGCCTCTTTTCAGTGGTGGAAATACGAATGTAAGTTCCAATGAGGCAAATGTATAGCCTATGGGGGTTTCTGAAAATGTTTTAGAACAGCCTATTACTGATGCAGATGTACATGATGTACTTGATGAGGAAAGGGCTGAAAATGAGCAGGCTAGAGGTATGCCAAAATGGCTGGTGCACACTTTGCGTGACAGTAAATTGGATGCACATTTATCTAGTCGTACTCGTTCAGGCTCTCGCCATGCATCTTATGCATCAGATTGTTATGCTTTGGCTGTGTCTAGTTTACATGATGTTGAGGAGCCTCTGTCTTTTGATGAAGCACAGAATTCAGAAAATTGGATTGCTGCCATGAAATCAGAATATGATGCACTTATAGAGAATGACACATGGACTTTATGTGATTTGCCTCCTGGAAAAAAGGCCATTGGTACGAAGTGGGTTTACAAGTTGAAACGCAAGCCGGATGGTGAGATCGATCGCCATAAGGCTCGACTTGTTGCAAAGGGTTATGCACAACAAAAAGGCATAGATTATGAAGAGACTTTTGCTCCCACTTGTCGTATGACTACTGTGCGTTTTCTATGTGCATTGGCAGCTCATTTTGGTTGGGATGTACATCAATCAGACATTGTTACTACTTTCTTGAATGGTGACATATTTGAGGAAGTTTATGTAACGCAGCCTCGCGGTTTTGTCATAAAAGGACAAGAGGACAAAGTGTGCAAATGTAAGAAGGCTTTGTATGGGTTGAAGCAATCTCCTCGTGCTTGGTATGAGAAAGCTGACACTCATTTGGTTAAACGAGGCTTTCGTAACAGTCCAACAGAAAGCACATTGTATGTAAAGCGTGAGGATGATGTATTTCTCATTGTGGTTCTTTATGTTGATGATTTGCTGATCACTGGACCAAATGAGAGACATATTGCTGAATTTAAGGCTGATTTGAATGCTACTTTCAAGATGAAAGATTTGGGGCTATTGCATCATTACTTGGGTATACAGTTTAAGCAGTGTGATGGTGGTATTGCCTTGTGTCAGAAAAGTTACATAGAGACATTGCTATGTAAGTTTGGACTTGAGCATTGCAAACCTATTGCCACTCCCATGGAAACAGGTTTGAAGTTGAGTCTACATGATGCTGGCGATCCTGCTGATGTCACTCTTTACCAAACTGCTGTTGGCTGCCTCATTTATGTATGCAACACGAGGCCAGATATTCAGTTTGCAGTCTCGCAGGTCAGCAGATTTATGCATAGCCCAGGGTCTAAGCATTGGCAGGCTGTCAAGAGGATTTTCCGCTACCTTAGTGGCACTTTACATCTTGGCTTGTTTTATCCCAAGGGGGGATCATTGCCGCCAGACTTACATGCTTTTTCGGACTCAGATTGGGCTGGTTGTTTTGACACACGAGTGTCCACAAGTGGTTTTTGTTTCATGCTTGGCAGTTCATGTATATCATGGTTGAGCAAGAAGCAACCTACTGTGGCCACTTCGAGTTGTGAGGCTGAGTACAGGGCAGTCTTCACAGCTACGGTTGAGTGTGTATGGCTCAGACGCCTTATGGCTGACTTGGGTGTTGGACAGGACACTGCCAACACTATCTACACTGACAGTCAGAGCGCATTGGCAGTTGCGAGGAACCCAGTTTTTCATGCTCGCACAAAGCACATTGAGGTGCATTACCACTATGTCAGGGAGAGGCTCTCAGCAGGAGAGATCAGCTTGGCTTATGTGCCAACACAGGACAACCTTGCAGATCTTTTCACAAAGGCATTGTCTCGTGAGAAGCTTGAAGCTTTCCGCAAAGCTTTGGGCTTACTCCCCTTTGTGGACTGACCCTGTCCTCAGGGCATGGAACTTCCCTTTACTCATGTGCCAGCTCTCGTTCACCGCATCACTCCAGGGGGGATTTGTTACCATATACATGTGGTAGTGATGTGTGTGAACACACTAGGACCGCCGGGGCATTTTTTCCCTCTTTAGGAGTTTTTTTCCCCCGTGCATTGTATATACGCCCATCACTCTAGGGCTATCTATCTTTCCATTGCACACTAAGTAACACACTCTCTATTGTGTGCCTTGAGCTTCCTTCGTCTTCTCCAAGCTGTGTGTGTTTCTCTGCAACCCTAATTCCTTGTTACCATATACATGTGGTAGTGATGTGTGTGAACACACTAGGACCGCCGGGGCATTTTTTCCCTCTTTAGGAGGTTTTTTCCCCCGTGCATTGTATATACGCCCATCACTCTAGGGCTATCTATCTTTCCATTGCACACTAAGTAACACACTCTCTATTGTGTGCCTTGAGCTTCCTTCGTCTTCTCCAAGCTGTGTGTGTTTCTCTGCAACCCTAATTCCAACATTATCAAGTGTTTTTAACTAAAATTACTCTAGCCTAATTCTCATTGGTCCACCTCTATGGCCATCCAATAGGATTTGAGTGCACCTTGGGGGCAACTGGGGGCTAGGGAGCTGACATGTGTTCCTTATTTCCTTTGTGTAAAGGGGCTTGCATGAGTGTGTGTGTGTGTGTGTGTGTGTGTGTTTTTTTTTTTTTTTCTCTCTCATCCCCTACTAAAAGGGCTCGCCCCCATCAATCTAGGACCACTTGAAGACTTTTTGTGCACTCACAAAGCATCCAATGCCACTAAGCTTGATCATTTGGACTTACCTTTGAATTTTGGAACCTTAGCATTTTGGAAGTCTTAATGGACTGAACCCTAAGGTCTTTGGAGCCCGTTGTTGCACATTGCTCTTTTGCAGATGCTCCCCCCTTTGGATCCCCATTTTCCTTCCCTTGGATCCCTACTGTGGCCGGTTTGCCAGCTTAACCAATACTCTAGCTTTTTCTCCCCTGGTACTTCCCCATATTAAATGATCAGTTTAACATGAGAAAATCATTTAGGAGAATTAGATATTAGTTATTATGACATTACCTCTCTCTTCAAATCATAGTCGTCTTGGACTATGGGGTAGAGAAGATAAAGTCCATTTATTAGTCCTTTTTCTAGCGGGTGGAGGATCCCTATATTACCCTATGACATCGTTCCAGAATGGATGACTAATCCATTTGGCGCTTGAGAGCCTAAGGCTGCAGCAAGCATGTCCACACATTAGTCCAATCAATCTTCCATAGTAGAGTGACAAGCTCTACTTGGTGTTTGGGAGACGTCGTCTCCGCAAACTTGATTCTAAGCATACATACTACTTCATTTTTGTGCACAATAAAGAAGAAGAGAGTATTATAAGACAAAAACTTTGTTCATTTTAAATATTTATACATTTGCTTACTCTATGGAAGCATTGTAAGCATTGACAAGGTTTATGCTATCCTTTAATTGTATGCCTTGCATCCATCTAGCATCTTCAAAAGGATAATTCTTAAACTTAATAAGAGCAGGGATAGAATAGGATCCTTTAGTATGCTAGCTGGCTCGGAAAGGTCTAAATGGCAAAGTTTGTGCAAAAAATGGGCGATGATCGACTTATGGGAAATCGGTCCACGGAACAGCACGCCTGGGTTCACCTACACAAGCCTCCAGTATGCCCGCACTACCTTCAAGCTAAACAGATGCTATTGCTCACACCAAGATGACTGGATACCGTCGTTGATGGAGATGAAGGTAGTCCCAACAAAAAGCCTTTCGGATCACATACCTCTGCACATACATTTTAAGAAGAATACAGGGGAGGAGCATACCCCAAGAGGTGGGAAAAAACTGTTAGTAACAGGAGCACACCTATTCAAAGACCCTCTTTTCAGGAATCTAACCAAGAAAACACTAGGTAAGCTCAAAAAATATGTCGACCTCAACAAACACAATGTGTGGGACCTCTTTGCTCGGAGCATCCAAAACGAAATCAAAACCTCGGGCCCCCGAATTAAGAAAGTTAGGGAGGTACACCTTCTGCATCTTACAACGGAGATACAGTTGCTTACCTCCAAAAAAGCCAATGGCCTTGCTACTGAGGATGAGCACAAACGATGGCTTGAAGCCAAATCTAACCTTGCTATTGAGCAGTTAGAAGATATCAGAAAGGCAAGGCTTCTCTCTAGGGAGACTACCCTTCAACCTGAAGCCTCTAATCAAGCTCATTATTTTAGGGCTTTAAAAATCAAGAAGAGCGGAGGCCACGATTGCTCGCTCGATGATGAGAAAGGGACAACAGTTCATAACCAGGATGAGATGGCTGGTCTGATGCTGACCTATCTTAGTCAAATCATTGGACGGCCAGAGATCCAGTCCCAAGAAGTGGAAGAAGCTAGAGGGTCCTTACTTCAGAGTGTCAAGAAGAAGATTCCGCACTCAGAAGCTAATTTGTTGGAAAGGGCATTTTCCGAAGACGAATGTTCACTGGCATTGTAAGCCCTTGGCAAGGAAAAGTCCCCTGGTTGGGATGGGATGACTGTGCAATTCTATAGAGAATTTTGGGACACTCTCAAGGTCCCAATCACAAGGTTTGCCAATAAATCCATTGTCGAAGGGTCGTTGGAGATAAGTGTAAAGAGAGGGCTTATCAAACCCATCCCCAAATAGATCTGTTGTTCTCAATTGAAACATTGGCGCCCTATAAAGATGATGTCGGTGCCCTACAAAATTATTGCTAAAGTTGTAGCCCTTAGACTAGCCCCCTTACTAACCAAGATCGTCTCTCCCCATTAGCATGGGTTCATCAAAGGAAGGTCCATTTATGATAACATCTTGGAAGTATGGTGGGCATCGAGTACGCAGTTGTCACAAAGCAAGAGTGTGTACTGCTACAGTTGGACCTGGATAAGGCTTATGACAAAATAACGTGGACATATATAGGAGCCGTCATGGAAGCTCTAGGCTTTGGGCTGTGCCTATGTCATCTGGTAAGTGTATTGGGAGTTCAAAGCCAGTTAGAGCTCCTTTTCAACGATAGAATTGTGGACTCTTTTGAGGTCAAAAGGTCTATTAAGCAGGGATGCCCTCTGGCCCCCCTTGCTGCTCGCCATAGGATCACATCCTTTAATCACGACGCTCAAAGCTAGAGCGGAACGAGGGGAGTTGCAAGGCCTAGCTTTGCCAGAAAATAGCCAACTCCTAGCAAAACTTTTTGCAGACGATTCTCTCCTCTTCTTGAAGGCGTGCCCCCAGGTCATCAGGAAAGCTCTGGAGATTGTACAAATATTCTCAGTAGCTTCGGGGTCCCAGTGTAATATAGAGAAGTCAAGGCTGATCTCCCTATCGAAAAATGACTCATTTGACCTTCTAACTGGTCGGGGGAGATTGTCACAAAAGGGAATATCTTCAGACATCTGGGAGCCCCCTTGGGGGTGGACGTAGCTCACAAGCAAAGATTTGAGTGGGTGCTTGAAAAAATCAAAACAAAAATGAGTAGGTGGAAGAATGCTCTTCTCCCATTCCCAAGTCGGATAAAAGTGATAAATGCCTTTATGATTCCTTATATTGCCTTCACTAGCCCGCTTCCTAAGATGGCTAAGTGTCACTGGAAAGAGTTCTTAAAACCAGTGAAAAGGTTTTTATTGTAAAACAACACAAAATCCTCCAGGCCATGGCAATGTGCCCGTTGGGAATCAGTTGCTCGGCTGGGGAATCAAGGAGGCCTCGGAATTCTGAACCCTGTGGCCCATGCTGAAGCTTGTTGCACCAAATTTGTTGTTTCCTTGGCTAAACAGGATCAAGTTTAGGTTATCATGATCAAAGATATGATAGAAGCAACTAAACTTGGCGAAAGGTGGAAAGTGGAGAGGGGTGGAGGTTCATGACAAGCTGTTAGCCCCGACGTGGACTACCCTAAGACTGGGGGGCAGCTCAAGAGAGTGGTAAGAAAATGCAATAGAGCAGCAAGAGTCTTAAAGTGGGGGAAAAAAACCAGATACTTCAAGAACTCCATTTTGCATTGGTCCCCCTGGCTTTCCAAAGTTGTAGATTCGCCACAAATTCCCTATTGGATAGAGACAGCCAGGAAGCTGAATAATAAGGGTCTGAATCGTCTGGGGCACTTCTGGGACAGTGACAACAAGAAATGGAAAACCATTGACCTTCTGGTTACCCAGTACCAACTAAATAGCTTGGAGGTCTTGATGGTCCACAAAGTGAGGAAAGAGCTTGACAATATAGTGATGCCTATCTGTGATTCGGAGTTTGACTGGAACGCCTAGAAATGGCCCGGAAGCAGTCTCTTATGGAAACCCTATCCTAAAGCGGAGGAAAGGTGGGAGCAAGTAATGGGGAACATCTGGAAGCCAAAGGTTCCGCAGAACATGAAGGTATTTTTATGGAAGGTAATTTGGGGTGCTCTATCGATGGGGGTTGAAGATTCAAGAAAGAGGGACTGGGTCAGATCGATGCTTGGGGTGCACGTTGGCTAGTGGATATCTGAACCACCTTTTTATGGATTGCCCAACTATCAAAGGCCTCGTAGGGAAAATATGCAAGTGGGTCCAAAGAACATGGAAAATTGGTTTTTACAAGACTGATCTATTCCTTGGAGGGAAAAATTCAGGTGGTCCTGCCATCCTCATTAGCACTCAAATCATCAGGTACTTCTTCTTACATAATGTATGGCAGACAAGGAACCACCGTGTGTTTGAAGGAGGTCTTGAGGTGGCAAGCTTCGCAGAAATTATACAAGAAAGCAAAGTGATAATATGGACGCTCGGGCGTTAGCAACACTCGGACGATTGGTCTAGGACTAATTGTGCCTTGTGGTCAGCAAAGGGTATGTAGGACGGGGGAAAATGTTGGCTATCGGTAATTAAAAGATCTCAGAAGAACATGATAATGGACCTTATGTATCAAGGATAAGGGGGCGGTTGGTTGGGATGGCTGCCCTGATAGGGATGTAATTTTTGTCCCTGGAAGATGTCATGGCTCAACACGAGCATGACAAGACCTTGTAATTATTTGGGTTGATTAATATAATTCACTCACAATTGTGATTTTTTCTTGAAAAAAAAAAAACTTAATAAGATATTGTCGCGGATAGTCTTACCGCCTCTTAATACCTTGTCTTCACGTCGGAGAATGGACTCGAGCTGCAACACCTCTTCTTGGTCCTTGATCTCCGGTGGGTCTTCAATAGTTGGTTCTTGAGGCGGCTCTCCTTTGTAAGGGTTTAGTAGGCTCACATGAAAAGCATTGTGTATGAGCCAATGGTTGGGCGGAGAAAACCATTCGCTTGGGCGTGGCATTTTTTTGAGCGAAAGTAGGGAGAATTATAACACAAAAAAACTCTTTTGCATAAAGCCCTACCATAATGTCAAGTGCAACCAGTCCAAAAAAATGGTCAATCCATAGAAGGTGATCGTTGCAACAATATAAACGCCAAATGGATTAAGTAACACAAGCTATCAAAACGATGCAAGTATAATAGGCGCTCATCCTACAATGGCAATTGCAGGGAATCCAAAAAAATGGCCAATCCATAGAGGACATGAAAACCTTAGCTCAAGAAGCCGATGCTATGCTAGCACTTTGGCCCCACACAATCCCTGGAACAACTCTACTTTTGTCAGCTCTGCCTGATGCACAAACTCATGAGCTGCAGAATCCAAACCAAGGACTCAAAAATACACAAAGTACATGTGTTTGCACGGCACAAACGTGAGACGTCTGCTGTCTCTTTTTTGGAAATCCTCACAAGTACATTAACGAAAGTCTACAATGGTCACTGCATAAGTAACCCCATTTTGAACTGAGCCTGGAGTGCTAACATGAGAAACATGCAATGCATTTGGTACCAATATAACCTCTCTCACTAGATGTGCTTCCATGCTTCGGCCCACTTCTATCCTGTCATTGAAGTCTTTGGTTAATTTTGTCCTCCACTTTACATGATTTCCATCTCTAATTCTAGCACGGAAACTCCACATTGCCCACCAAGATGGAGGTTCTATTATGTTGTCGTATTATCGCCCTAAAGCACAAATCCATTTTTGTGCAGCATCTCAACCTCCCATGGAAGCACACACGTTCCCTCTTCCATAACCCACATCCTCGGGGTTGGGCTAGGAGGTCCAATAATCATCCCATCGATATTCCATGCATGAGTGTTACTATCATTGCAAAACCATACAAACCCCTCAATAATTCCCTCTGTTTTGGTACCCACAGTGGGATATTTTCTCCTTACCCAAAAGCAAGGGGCAGGAACATCAGTTTTCACATTATCTAAATTGTTGTTTATGAAACTACCACAACGTACTTTCTCTCCAGGGAGAACACCATAGCATGTCATTTTTCTGTGAGACTCAGTGCGCCTAATCGCCCAAACAATCCGAGGCACCTTTTTCTCTGGCCAAAGACTAGGAGCAGTGGAAGCATTTGGCTGGCTATGTGGTACATTGTAAACTAGAGTAGTGACAATAACAAACTCTGGTCTATGAGAGTCTTCTTCAAGAGTTTCATCGGCATCAAGAAAGATTGAGCGTGAGTTTTTCACACTCTTTTCCCGTAATATAGCTCTATTCATCTATGGACTTGGTATTTGCATTTCTAAAATTGCTGACTGAGCTACATCAAGAAGTTTTCTATTCAATGTTGACACTGACTGATTGCTCATAAATCCGGCTGCCAGGTTTGCCATCATTGGTTCTGTGGATGATTGCATGCCCTTCAAGTAGGCATTGTAGTGCACACTTTGAAGAACTGCTAGTGACATATCTACACAAGTGACTTCATACAGACCAATGTTATTCTTATAACCAATTGAAGCACGCATATTTACATGTTTTGCAAAGGAAGATTTGTTCTAGGGACAAAAGCACCTGTCTCATCTTGAGCAACAAATATGTCTCCCCAATGTGGCACTCTAACATCCCACCATGACAACCATGATGGAATCTCATCCAAAATAGCATGGCCCGTTTTCCAAAACTGTTTGAGTTCATCCTTGCATACTTGTGCTACATGTTCAGAAGGTGCATGTAACCATTTTTGACTCAATATTTTATGCTCTTCTTGATAAGAGGAACGTACACACTTGACAGTGTGCTTAACCATGCTTTGCTCCCAATGAAAAACACATGATCTCTCTTTCTGAGGCATCTTTTTTTTTGCTCCACCAAAGTAGACAGTATGAACCGCAATCCAGTTTGCATTTGCTTCATCTGCCATAAATCCTCGAAATTCAGGCTTTTTAACACCATGACCAACTACAACCTTATTAAGCATTTTACAAAACTCTATCTGTGCATGTTGTTTGCCACTGTAAATTCACATATTGCCAATGTTAATAGCTCTCTTACATATGGGTCGTAAACATGCACCGACATAGTAGGCCAACCCTCCACACGATGTACATGATCAAAATGCACCCACATATCTTGTAAATTTCCTCCAGGACGCATACAGGTCACCAAATCAACACCACTCCCTGGTCTCATAGTAGAAATTTTAAATATATGAGGTGTTGTCCAGGTCCAAGCTGACCTGGAAACAGAACACTGTGGAGAAAGGGATATCTTGATTTTTCCTTTAAAGTCAAAATAGACTCCAAGCCAAGAGGTGTAACTCCTTTTGCCCGTTTAGCTGACTCTAAGGTTCTTTGAACACGCCGCTTGTCTGACAATGGGGTTACAAAATCTAGAAAACAAGAGAACTCTCCATCTGTCAATGGTGAGTCACCACCAACTACTTGAGACACAAGCTTGTCCATAATTAGGTCTTCTATAGTTTTTCTTTCAAGCTGTTTGGCAGTTGTTAGAGTATCAAAGGTAGCTCAATGCATCAAGGCATCAGATATTGACTGGTCAGCACCTCTGCTCTTCCCCTCAACAACAGGGTGTTTGTGAAAACCTAAATGAAATACACATCTAGTAACTCCAGTCTTTTCAAATGGAATACAATAATATATAACCACAAGGCAAGGGTCAATGCACTCTGGAATTTGACGGCAATGAAAGCATATAAGCTTTCCATTATCAACATCCAAGTGGCCTTTACTAGGATCACGTGCTAATTTTCCTCGCCATTGAGACTCATTAAATTGTCTCCTTCCTTGATAGTATGGACATTCTATATTGGAGCATCTCAAATGCCCTCCACACCGACTAAAACGAACAGTACCATTAAATATATCATTACTGCAGGTAACATATTCTGTCCAAACAGACCCATCAAATCTTTGCTCCATCCCATACATAGCAAACTTATCATTTTGAGGAGAAAGCTCATATGCAACATACCCATCATAAAAAGCAGGCATTTCCAAAACCTTAGTCACACTTGTAGCAGAAGAGAGTGCAATTTCTAGATTGGTTTGTAGAGGAAGAGAACGAATAACATCAAGTACACTTCTGATGCATGCTGTGCCATCTTCAAAATTGATTGGAGATTCTTTTGAGCCAGCATTTTATGCTGATGGCTGTTCGTTGCAAAGCACCTTGTAAAACTGTGAATATTCGTGATCCAAATGGTAAAACAACTCATTTGTATCATTACGTGTAGGTTCAATTCTAACCTGCTCACCTTGTAGTGTAAGTGGGCGTAAAGAGAAATTTTTGTTCTCTAGCTCAAAATGTTGTGTTAAAGCTTCAACAGTGATAGTGTGCTACTGACTTTCAAACATCAGCACAAGCTTCTGCTTATGTTTGGGACCGAAGATAGTGATATGACGCGCTATTGCATGGATTGAACAAGAACTTGAAGAGTAACAAAGTCGCTTTTTGTAGACAAAAATGTCTTGGAAAAGACAAAATGTCAATATTCAATCACATGTACCACGCTCATCCTGATATTAAGTGTGAAAAGTCCAAAACTTAGGGCAAAAAAACGTTGATTTATTTGTTTTTTTATTCCACTCGGCACGACAAGATATGTCGCAAGTCTCAACATTATATAATTACACCTTCATGCTAAATGTTTACTGAGTGCCTACACCTATATGCTCAACTTGTACTGATTTCTCTAGGTGTCTAAACCTATTGAAGGCATGAAAGTATTTTCATTGCAATGTAAATGTCCATCGACATATTCTCATTATACACAATTTGTGTTATTGCACTATTTCACTCTATTTTGTAGCGTAATTTTTCAATTTTCCCTTAGTCACAACCGGCACGATATTGACCCGAGACACATTTTCCCCGACCACATCTCATAAGAATGAGATTAGATAAAATAGGCATTTTAATGTTTTGACTTGAGCTTAGTGTTTGAGCTTTTCTAAGAGCCTGCACATAGAAGAAACAGGGTCTGCTCGTCGTCTGCAAGAAGCATCGTCCACGATGGCGCCAAAACATTGACCCCCCACAAGGTAGATGCCCCTAATGCCTGACTAAAAGCGCAATGGGACATTGCCCTAACTAGTACTGCATTGGTGCGGGACTGTTTAGGGTAGAGTCCTTGGTTTTTTTTGTAATGAATTCTGCTCAATGCTGAGACATGAAATTTTGTGCATTGCTTGGTAATGATCATCTACTTTGCATGACTTTGTAAGCCTTTTGGCTCTGCATATGTTAAATTCATGCTGCTGAATATGCATTCTTGATTACCTTATGGTTAATGCAAGAAAAAACGCTGCTTTTGCCTGGCTAAAATTGCATTGGGACACTACCCTAAGTGCTACCGCGTCGACGCGGGACTGTTTAGGGTAGAGTCCCTGGTTTTTTTTGTAATGAATTCCACTCAATGCTGAGACATAAAATTCTGTGCATTGCTTGGTAATGATCATCTACTTTGCTTGAATTTGTAAGCCTTTTGGCTCTGCATATGTTAAATTCATGCTGCTGAATACGCATTCTTGATTACCTTATGGTTAATATAAGAAAAGATGCCTATTTTGCCTAGCTAAAATCACATTGGGACACTACCCTAAGTGCTACAGCGTTGACGCGGGACTGTTTAGAGTAGAGTCCCGGTAGTTGTGAATTTTGCTACGGTAGGGAGATGAATTCTGAGCATTGCTTAATAAAGAGATGGGAGAATGAATTTTGAAGCTGATGTGCTGTAATGAACTCAGTGCATTGCATAATAAAGAGACAGGACTGTGAATTTCATGCTGCAAAAGACGCATTCTTGATTACATTAAGTTTAATGCAAGAAAAGATGCCCCTTTTGTCTGACTAAAACCGCATTGGGACACTCCCCTAATTGCTACCGCATCAGCGCAGGATTGTTTAGGGTAGAGTCCCGGTAGATGTGAATTTCACTACAGTAGGGAGATGAACTTCTGAGCATTTCTTAATAAAGAGACAGGTCTGTATTTTGAAGCTGCCAAATTAAGTTCATAATAAGGTTAATGCAACAAAAGAGGGAATCTGGGATTTGCTTTGAAGCTTTTAACTCTTTGATGGTCTCTTGAAGCTAATGATTGGCATCTTTCAAGTGTTGTGTATCAAATCTTAGTTGGTTTAAGAATCTTGCAGCATCACGAAGAATGGATGCTTTATCAATCTTCGGGGGCTTGTTTTGCTCGAGCACTACACTCAGCTCCACAAACCTGCACATGAAACCCCGCAAACATACTTACTTGGAAATTTTTGGATTGATGGGAGAGCGTTTAAGGATATTGTAAAGACTGAATCGGGAATGTTTAAAGACTAGGTCCAGCAAGATTTTCAATGTTTGAATTAGATATTTTATGGTAGTTTTGTTCAACAGGATCGTGGCATAACCAATCCCGCACCGACGCGGCATGTTTAAAGATCGAGTCCGGCATGTGTTAGGACTGTGTCTGGCTTGGTTTATTAGGCAAGGTATAATGGTTTTTGTCTAACGGGATAGTGGCATAACTAGTCCCGCGCCGATGCAGCATGTTCTAGGACTGTGTCTGGGCATGTTTACCTTTGCATAAGTTTGTATGACCTTTAGTTATCAAACATGAATTTTTAATTGAAATGTACAAACGTCTTTATTATAATTGTTAATAAGGTATGTTTAATAGAAAGTTGTTAGTATTATTTTTGAAGGGATTGTTTTTTTATGAATGTAGTCCCTCTATTGTTAGGGGAGGTCAAGAAGATGAGGCACGAGTGAATCAGTTTGAAAACCTATTTGTAGTGATCAAGTTAGCTCGGTGTGGCGGAGACGGAGTTGCCTGATGAGAGCGATAGTCATGATATTGGTTTTGGTTCTTTGCATGAAGTGGACCAAGATATAGCTACAGTTGAAGCTGTTATGCAAATAGTGCCATTTAGAATGAGAGTTGAAATACGTCCAAGTGTTGCAAATGAGGATGATAACACATTGCACTTGGACCAGGGAGAGGACATTCTAAGTAAAACAAGAGTTTTTAGTTTCTTTGAATGTCCTCCCATACCTCTTTGTAGACTTATACCTCATGCTAAAGTTCATGGTTTAAGGTCAGATGTAAGTGGATTGAGTGAGGTATGCATTTGCCATTTGCCAGAGAAGGCTACATCAAAGAGAAGGGTGCATTTATAGTGTCATTGTCTACATGTCAAATGGAAGAAACTTTAGTCACAAGTATGTTATCTTAATTTTACCTTTGTTCATTTCTTTTAATGATCATAAGTAAATGTATGTCTTTTTTTGTAAGATGTTGTTATTGCTGAATTGTGTACAGTAATTGATACTACAAAGGTGTCAGAGATTGCATTGTTGACTAGTCTTCAAAGAATGAACTTGTAAGTAAAATCCTAAATCAAGTGCATATTTATGTATCTACATTATTTTTGCACTTCTTTAAAAAAAAATTATTCATTTCTGTAGATTGAACACACATGCTTTGGTTACCTCTCACTTGAGAGATGAACTTGTCAATTGCTCAAATATTTGTGTGGCCGATCATGAAGATTATCTCCGTGCACTACCAGAGGTAGATCAAAAACTCATTGACACTCTCCAAAAAGAGGAACAAAAGGGGAAGAGCCTTGGCATCCTCTTACACAGACATATCTTCTCGTTTGTTATTTGATGTAAGTGTACTACATTCTTGAATTTAAGTATAATTGCGTTATGATTTTAATGTTTTTATTGAATACTTATTGAAAGCTTCAAATATCAAAGGAGCTCCAAAGTAAGATAGAGAGCAAGAAAGATACTCTATTGCCATAGGATCTGAAACAAGAAGAGAAACAAATAATCGGAGAACTGTACATTAAATATGGAGATCGTGTTGGAAAGGTATGGTTCTTTTGACTAGGTTGTATTGTTTGTCTTTAAGTGCTTTTTTAACACTAGTCTGGTAACCTAACAGGACATAAAAGTTTCCTTTCAGGGTTTTGGAAAAAATTTCCAAAACCATAGTAGATCCACTCATTTTATAGGCACAAAAAAGTTGCATTTTTGCCATTCTGCAAACCTATCATCAAAGTTTCTATAGTCACGCTCAATATAGATACTTATATACATGTTTTCTTAGTTCCCTTTGGGCCTTTGGATTGATCAAAAGGAGCCATGGAGCATTTCAAAAGGATAATGGATCTCTTACTAAGTGGAACCTTGGGGACAATGATAAAGTGCTAAATACAACAAACATGAAAAAATTGGGTTTAGCATTATGACCTCTAGAAACCCATAGAAACTACTCAATATCTAGCCAAGTTTGTAGTTTATGATTAGATATGGCTACTACCTACAAAATTCACACAATTGGTCTACGAAACTAGCAATATTGAGAAAGTTATACTTGCTATTCTAAAATTCATGTATTCTTCAACAATCGAAAAACTCAACCATCATCATATACTATGCTATATAGCGTATTAGGTCCCCCAAAACTCAAGGAAGATTAGCTTTATGTTATACATTCCACTTTCACAATCAAAATTGAATTTGGATATCAAGAAAGCCACCAAAAAATTCATAAAAGTGCTAAATTTGGCCAAAAAACAAGATTATGCAATTCTTGTAAGTTGGTCATAACTTTCAATTTTAACACTTAGTTCTCCCTAGAAGCATCAAAACATGTTGATAACTATGAAGGCTTATCCTCTAGCACTCTAAACCTCATAAACGTGAAGTTTAGAGTGGTGTAGTTGCAATTTTTTTAAAAAAAGTAAAAAACAGGACCGTTTTTTCACACAGTTTAGGTTAAAAAATGTTGTGCAAGAGTAAGGTTAATGGTGAGATTGATATTCCAAAAAAATTGTCAAGTTTTTTTCAGCTCATAAGGCAATTTTGTGGATATATATCACCTAGAAATTCATTTTCATACTCTTCAAATAATTCAAGCAAAATGGTCACTTAACAGGACGAAAGTTATGTGACAGATTTTGAATATTGTTGATCCTGGATATGGTAAAGAGTGGTTTGATGAAGTAATGAGTTTGAAATGGGGCCAAGAGAGCTGGGCGACATCAAAAAAGCTTAATTTAATTGCTCTTCACGATGCAAAAATGAAAGATAAGATCTTATGGCTATCATTGTTGGAGTCTAGCAAGATTACATGAGTGGCTTATGGATTGACTTGAGGTGACCATAGATTCCGTAGGTAGGTAACAAGAGTTTGGGTTTCTATCTTTAGTTGCATCTTTTATAATTTATCTTTTTGTAAATTATATCACTTAATTGTTATAGTTGGTTGAAAAGAGAGGGTGCTATACAAAGAGTGCTTGATGGTGCTGAGATACTTTTGCTTGACTATGTGGATATTCTGGATGGAATCACAATTCCTCCAGCAACTACATTGGAGCTCTACTATGGAGAGATGATAGTAGAGGCTCGTAAATTCATGTTTCCATTAGAAATGTCTTTGGAGGGCAGAAATAGTGATGCTGAGTTGCAAGCTCTTAAGAAGATTGACTACTATCGAATGGCTTCACAAAGATTGCTATATAGGTCAGAGTCTGGTCTACAGATGCTGGTGGATACAGGAGAGATGGTAGGCTTGTTCCATGGGTTGCTGATTTTCTGTTTTTTGACTTGCCTTTTGGAGGTGTCCTACATTCTACACCCTCACAACCTCCATGGGATACTTGCACTAAGGAGCACGTGAGAGCCGCCATTCATTTGATGCACAGTACATTGGCAAATTCTGGATGGCTTGTTGTTTTGGGATCTATTGTAGGTATCAATATCTTCTATACTAAGCAAACCTTATTGTTGCTTTATTTGCATTTGTTTAAAATCAAATTTCTATATGGTAGGTGATACTCTTAATGGATTGAGAAGATGAGTAGAGCATCTAACATGGTTATTCATTGTCTAGTGATTGTTATTCATCATTCATCTTATGGATTTGTGGATGTGGGTGGAGATCATCAAGAGGTTGGTTTTGTTATTTTAAGTGCCTAGCGTATGTAATGATTAAACCGTAACATTCTAAGTGTTTGTCATGTTTCTTTGCAGTGTGATAGTTCAATGATTTTCTTCATTCATAGGCAAGGTGCACCACCTCGGTTTACCTTGACAAGAGTATGCCATTATTTTGTGCAATGGGCATGACTCCTATAGATACCATTATGCGACACTACTTGCCAGAGTCCGCTTACACAGTCATGGATTCTAGGCTTGCATGGCAAGGATGCATGCAACGTACCTCTTACTTCATTGCTGGTCTTGTTGAGCTCTTATGTAGCTGAAGGGCCTTTGTTTGGAGTTTGGTTGTGGGACTGCTCCTGTTCTCAAAGCATGTCTCTCTTTAGGACGTGCTTGTGTAGCAGTGGATAGTGATGACGCTTTGATCTTGACATATGTGTCACCTCTTCTTCATCCCCATCCATACGACAAGACAGACAGGAGGCCTCAACTTCTGCAGATGTGGTGGATGAAGAGAATAGACCTCCTGTTGGGAACCCATTTGATCATTTGTGAGCATTCCATTTCTTTTGTTCATGGACATGTTTTTTTTTTAGTGCCTCTCCTTACTTAGATTTTTCTTTTTCAAGCTATGTATGCCACCAACAATATTTGACAATAGTTAGCTGGCTATTGATGTGGTTTTAAATGATTTTGCAAAATCGTTTTTTGCACTATTCAAAGTCCATTTATTTGCTTTGATATGTTGATTTTTGCTTAATTGAAGTGCCTTGCCAGTGTACATTGAGGCTGAGGCTAAAAGGATGGTGCCAGATCCACGATACAATGTTCAAGCCTATGATAAGCCACATAAAAGACATGCCTTCATCGATGATGCGTGTGATTCATGCTAAAGTATCATATTTTGTACTTGATGAAACCAAATGCTATAATTAATTTGTTGTTCAAAAATGATATTAGTGTTCACTAAAGTATTGCTAATGACTTGAGAATGGCAACAAATAATTCCTTCTCTTGTGATATCATGATGAGTGATTCATGCAAAAGTATCATGTTTTGTATTTAATTTGATGAAACAAAATGTTATAATTACTTTGCTGTTCATAAATGATGTTAGTGTTCACTAAAGTATTGCTAGTGACTTGAGAATGACAACAAATAATTCCTTCTCTTGTGATATCATGATGATTGATTTATGCAAAAGTATCATGTTTTGTATTTAATTTCATGAAAAAAATGTTATAATTACTTTGTTGTTCATAAATGATGTTAGTATTCACCAAAGTTTTACTCGCTGTGGTCTCTCTCTCTCTCTCTCTCTCTCTCTCTGGATATCGATCGGTTTTTTTGTTCGCTCGGCGCTTGGTAAAACTCTTGTTGGGCAGCTTGAGTTGATAGGCCATCTCATTGATTGGCCTAAGAATCTGGAAGGGACCATAGTACCTTTTTGCTGACTTAGCATAGTACTTTTGGTGTCCCGTAGGATTCTTGCCCGTTGTGTGCCTTAATCGAGCCTTGGGAAATTTAAGTAAGACCCAATAATTTTCTTTAAAGGCTTGGACTCTTCTGTGCTTATTAGCAGCAACCTTTTGCCTTTGCTATGAGATAGAGATAGCATCCTTAATCTTTTGGAAAGATTCTTGTAGGTCTCGGCGATACTCATATGCAGCGAAGATCTTCCCGTGTACCTTAAGTAGCAGGGGACTTTTTTATCTTCCCTCAATTACCTCAAAAGGTGTTTTTCCTGTGGAAGTATGTATAGTGTTATTGTAGGCATACTCCACTAAGGGTAAGTAGTTCTCCCATTGGGACCTTTGATCCACTTCCGTTACATAGGCTTTTAGTAGATCAAGAACTGTTAGGTTAGCTATTTCAATTTGGCCATCCATTTGCGGATGATAGGCTGAAGAGAAGTTTAGTCTTGTCCCTAAATTCTCAGAGAGGGGCCTTCCAAAAATTACTGGTCATTCTAGGATCTCTATCCAACGCTATGGACATTGGCAAGCCATGGTACTTGAAGATTTTTGAAATGAAGAGGGTTGCCATTTGATGGGCTTTGATAGTCTCTTTGGCAGGTATAAAATGAGCTTGTTTACTAAACTTATCTACTATCGTCCATATTTCCATATTCCCATGGATAGACTTACGCAATCCAAAGATAAAATCCATGGATATGCTCTCCCATGGTGAATTAGGGATTGGCAAGGGTTGAAGCAATCCAGGTTGCTTCCCTCTATGAAACTATGTCTTTTGGCATACAGTACATTTAGAAACATACTCTTGTATGTTTGCTTTCATGATAGGCCAATAGAAATATATTTCAATCCCTTTTTGGGTAGACAGAATCCCTCTATGCCACTCATAAGGAGGAGCATGAGATTCATACATTACTTTCTCACGTAGTGAGTTAGTAACGCATAGTCTATTGCCATAGAGAAGATAACCATCTTGTAAACTAAATGGTTCCTCTTTCTTCCCTAATGCAAGGGCTGAAATTACATCTCTAAAATTGGGATCAATAGCATACTCATCTATCATAGAAGATATATCATTGTGAGTTGCTATGGATACCGCATTCACCCTCGACCGTCTTGAGAGTGCATCGGCTACTTGATTATGCTTGCCAGCAATGAGAGCAATATGAAAATGAAATTGCAAAAGGAAATTTGCCCACCTCATTTGTTTGTCGGAGAGTCTGTGTCATGAAGTACTTAAGATTTTGGTGATCCGTCCGCAAAATGAAAGGAGTCCCCACTAAATAGTGCTTCCATGAGTCTAAGGCATGTAGAACTGCGAGGAGTTCCTTTTCATATATGCCTAGAGCTTGCTCAACAGGGTCGAGCCTTCGACTTTCATAGGCTACGGCGTGCCCTTCTTGGAGCAAAACAGCTCCAAGGCAATCACCACAAGCGTCACATTGGACCTCAAATGGCCTTGAGAGATTCGGCAGTGTAAGCACAGGTTGAGAGATAAGCTTTTCTTTAAGCTTTGCGAAAGATTTGTTCTCCTTGGCAGACCATGTATACCTGACGTTTTTCTTTGTTAGGTTTGTCAATGTCCGAAACCCACACCATGAGGCTAATTACGTGCTCTTCTCCTCATGAGACTCCACCCTGGTAGGCTTACAGCCTACCCATCAACCTTGTTGAATTGCATGTGGCTGCATTGACATGGACAACTCTCAGGTTATTTGCTTTGCTCACCGGCCGACCTTGTCGACGACTTCATCCCATAATGCGCGTAGAGCTCCTAAGATGGCGGCTTGGGCACCAGACCGCCTATTGGAGGAGTCAAGGAGCTAGGATGAAGGTAGAGAGGAGTTGTAGGATTTGTGCAACGGTTCCAGACTGTAAGTATATAGCAATTGAGAGCACCTGAGACAGGGGCTTGGGAAGGTTACCACAACTCGCAGTATCAGACCACCTCTCATATGAGGCGATGACTTAGGACGACAGTAGAGAGCAGCAACACTGCACTAGCAGAGACTATATGAGGTGTGATAGCAACATTTTTACAATGCTTTACACCTTCTTTCTCCCATGGAAAGAATCTGTGTGTGTACTGCATGTGACGACTTTAGAGAGAGAGAGAGAGAGAGAGAGAGAGAGAGAGAGAGAGAGAGAGCAAGAGAGATAGATTGTCTCCATTCCAGAGTGTGTGGGTCTGTACCGATGGCGATCGCCAATGTTCCAGCCTGGGGGAGGCAACTAGAGAGAGAGAGAGAGAGAGAGAGAGAGAGAGAGAGAGATTGTCATTGTCATAAATACTTCATTACGTATGCTTGTGTGTTGGTGTGTGTGTGTGCGTGCGTCTGTGTGTGTGTGTGTGTGTGTGTGTTTGGCACTGCTAACATTGGGCAAGCTGGTGAGATGGAGGAGCTCTCGAAAGAGAGAGGAGGGAGAGAGGACATTGTTGTTGCCACATGACCACATAGACAAGCACTCTCTCTCTCTCTCACAAACACACACAAACACATACACACCTCATGCTGGTGCAAGCGACCACCAGTGTGTGCAAGCAACTCTCGACCTGCTAGAGAGAGAGAGAGAGAGAGAGAGAGAGAGAGAGAGAGATTGTCATTGTCATAAATACTTCATTACGTATGCTTGTGTCTTGGTGCATCTGTGTGTGTGTTTGGCACTGCTAACATTGGGCAAGCTGGTGAGATGGCGGAGCTCTTGAAAGAGAGAGGAGGGAGAGAGGACACTGTTGTTGCCACATGACCACATAGAAAAGAACTCTCTCTCACACACACACACACAAACACATACACACCTCATGCTGGTGCAAGCGACCACCGGTGTGTGCAAGCAACTCTCGGCTTGCTAGAGAGAGAGAGAGAGAGAGAGAGAGAGAGAGAGAGGAGAGAGATTGTCATTGTTATAAATACTTCATTACGTATGCTTGTGTGTTGGTGCGTCTGTGTGTGTGTGTTTGTCACTGCTAACATTGGGCAAGCTGGTGAGATGGAGGAGCTCTTGAAAGAGAGAGGAGGGAGAGAGGACATTGTTGTTGCCACATGACCGCATAGACAAGCACTCTCTCTCTCACACACACACAAACACATACACACCTCATGCTGGTGCAAGCGACCACCAGTGTCTGCAAGCAACTGTCGGCCTGCTAGAGGTGTTCCTACATGTGCTACCATTGATGGTGAGACAAGGAAGGCATAGGGGGGGGAGAGAGAGAGAGAGAGAGAAAGAGAAGGAACCAAACCCGAAAGAAAGAAAAAAGTTGGTAGGCAAGCAAAACAGAAAGATAACAAGAGCAACAGTAGTAGAGAGAGAGAGAGAGAGAGAGAGAGAGAGAGAAAGATGTAGTGCGCACATGCATCGTTCACGTATGCGATCATTCACTATTGAACGGGTGACGATTGATAGTAGATCTTGCGCACACGAAGACAATTGATTGAAAAGTTCAGAGTTGATTATCTGATCAGAGTAGCATTGCAAAAGTGCGTATGACTATGGCTGGTCCACGCCAAGGTCATGGTAGCTTTTGTAGGTCTGCTACTCTCTAAGTGTCGTTCCTTCCATGCGAACAAGGTGAACCCTTGCTGAACGTGCTGAAGGGGGGGCTCCATTATAGTGCGACAGTTGCACATCCAGTACCTTGAAGATAGGGGTATGGTGGGGCCAATTGATATGGCAGCTGCTTTTTGGCCAAATGTAGAGGTCAAGGGCTCCAGGTGCACACCATAAGATAGACAGATAGATAGATAGAGAGAGAGAGCGAGAGAGAGAGAGAGAGAGAGAGAGAGAGAGAGAGAGAGCATTGATATTATTGTTGCAAGGAAGGGGAAGGCACATGAGCTAATGAGAAGAGAGGAAGATGCTTCTGTTGAAACTCAGGGACCATTTTCCTATGAGGAACCCTTTTTTTGGTGTGTAGCCACACACGCATGTGGACTTTTGCGCGAAGGGGTAGATGGGAGACACATCAAACGAGAGAGAGAGAGAGAGAGAGAGAGAGAGAGAGAGAGAGAGAGAGAGAGAATTATTGTTGCCATATACAACCACACACACAAGCACTCACTCACACACACACACACACACACCTCCTGCTATGTGTAGGCGATTCTTCGTGGCTGTTGCAGAGGGCTACTACCCATGCCACCATTGAGGGCATTACCAGTAGCCAAGCACGCACAAATATGATCCATTGTTTTACAAGGGTTGCTTGTGTTGGCACGGAAATAGACTTGCGGCAGTGCTCTATTGGCTCGCTTGGGGTCAAGGTAATTATAATTAAGTAGCGTGTAGTTCGTTTGTGCCTTGCTAGGTGGCAGTGTAGAGAGAGAGAGAGAGAGAGAGAGAGAGAGAGAGAGAGAGAGAGAGAGAGAGAGAGAGAGAGAGAGAGAGAGAGAGTCTCCAGACAAGTGAGAAAGCGGGTGATAGTGGAGTAGAGAGAGAAGCCGGTTTGTTGTGCGGATGGGGAGAAGAGAATACACAGCTCTGCTTTGAATGAGAGAGAAAGAGAGGAAAGCTATTAGGAGTCTAGAAGCCGACAGGTGATAGAAGCTAACAAATCTATAAATTATAATCTATACTTTTACATTGTAATCTAGACTGTCATATAATGGAAAAGTGCTTGCCTTTACACGAGTCCAAAATTGCAAGGTCTCGCACCCACATAATTGGGTCTGTGTGTGTGTGTGTGTGTCACACACACACACACACACACACACACATCCTTAGTACATGGAGGGCTCCTGTCTCTGGTCCACGTAGCACGTTGGGCAGCCAGCGACCCTACATGATTGAGCACATGGGCATGCAAACAAGAGGTGCAAGGCAGCGAAGAGACCATCATTTGCAGGCAAAGAAACCAAATGATTTGATTGACCCCACCACTTGCAAGTCGGTGGCAAGAAGAGGTAGCCCTTGAGCTTTGGGCAAGCGGCCAACCAAAAAGTGGTTTCCCCACCATGAAACTAGCGGTCAGTTGTCCATTGTGCTCATTACAAGAGAGTTGTTTTCCAATCTCTTTTCTTTCTTGTGCATTAGAGTAGATAAGTGGGACCAGCCATGCATGCACACACACACACACACACACACACACACACACACACACACACACACACACACACAGAGTTAGCTTGCTAGAAGAGGTAGCCCTTGAGCTTTCTTGGTGAGGAGCCCGCCAAAAAGAGATTTCCATGTCATTTAATTAACGGCCACTTGCAACCAATAAGTGATTTCTACATCACGAAATTGGCGGCCCATTGTGCTTATTACAAGAGACATTTTCTAATCAATTTTCTTTATTCTGTAGTAGAGTAGGTAAGTGGGAGGCAACTCTACATGTTGGGGGGGGGGGGGGGGGGGGGGGGGGGGGGGGGGGGGGGAGAGAGAGGGGGGGGGGGGGGGGGGGAGAGAGAGAGAGAGAGGAGAGATAAGAGAGAAAAGAACAAAAACAACACAATAGACAGAGAGATTGGAAAGCGATCAAGTGGTGTTTTTGTTTGTGAATGCATGTCTTCATGTATTTGTGCGCATGTGTGAAGTGACAGGTAGGCATTGTAAGGAAAGTAGCAGAGAGGGGTACTGACCACCAACAAGGCAGTGTTTCACTAAAATGCAAATGTGAGCAAGTTGCCATGGTGGATGGTGGATGGTGGTGGTGGTGGTGGTGGCGAAGAGCTATATTGAGGTGGTAGGATTAGACTATGAACAAGACACTTTTACTGTGAGAGAGAGAGAGAGAGAGAGAGAGAGAGAGGTGTATATGTGCATGAGTGTGTGTGAGAGAGAGGTTCTATGTGTTTGTAGGAAAAAATAGAAGTCATATCTCTCACACACACACACACAGGTATATATGTGCATGAGTGTGTGTGAGATAGGTCCTATGTGTTTGTAAGCAACAATAGAAGGCATATGACAAAGTGCATCGGGAGGGTAGGGGACATGCTACTTGTGTAAGAAAGAAATGGTAGTGGGAAGGTAGGGGAGGTGTTACACACAAGGTGATGCAAAGGGTGATCAAAGGTGGACGGATGATGAGGGCTTTGTTGAGAGAAAGGCCGATTAAGGGGTGCTTTGGTTGTTATAGTGAGATAGAGGTTGTAAAGGGCATAAATGGAGTCTTAAAGCAAATGAGGGCTTTGTTGAGAGAAAGGCCGATTAAGGGGTGCTTTGGTTGTTATAGTGAGATAGAGGTTGTAAAGGGCATAAATGGAATCTTAAAGCAAATGAGGCAGCACATAAGCAAAACAATAGGGGGAGTGAGTCCCTGCTCGAGCTCACGTAGTTCCATCTGGAGAGGCCTAACTTTGGCAAAACATACATACAAAAAGTGACTGCCAAATACGAACATGATACTCAGTTGCCATTTGGGTGAATAAGGTCCATCCATTCAAAGCTTGGGTAGGCTTTTCCAAACCATTGAAGCTTTGTGATACCTACTTGCTATTATCTCCCTCTCCTTGATTGTCAATCTTAAAACTCTAACACTCTCTCTCTCTCTCTCTCTCTCTCTCTCTCACACACACACACACACACACACACACACACACACACATTCATACTACATACTACAAGTGTTGTGAGGCTTAGTAATTTATGTTTTTTAATTGACTATTACTGTTAGAGCATTGGCTTGGCTATATTTGAAGGATTTTTCTACGAAGTCACTTTACATTCTGTAGGTGTTCTCACTTACAAAATTAAAATTTAGAGAAAAATTTCAAATTTTGTTAGTGGGATAACATTAAACCTAGGTTTTTTATCAAGCATTGCCATGTTTGCCACAATGGAAGTTGAACCACCTTGACCCCTCACTTATGGTGAGCATTGAGCTGACACACAATGGTTTTTGTGCGAAGAATAATAATTGAGTATGACCTGTATATGTTCCAATTTTACACGAGACACATTTCCAATTGTGTATCAATAGTACACCTCAAGCTTTTGAGGTACTTATGAAGGGTCTCACATTTCTGCTGACAGCACTATGCTGATGACAATCAATTTTGTTGCATACTGATTTATACGTATTTCTAGCCTCATTCAACAAAGAAAATTGGTAAGGGTAGATATAGCATTTTGTAAGTTTGCCAAAACTAAAAAATGACACCCATGTCAATATTTTTTCTTAGCAAAGCATCGATTAACCTCTCCCTGTGTGAATGCTCTCCCTATCGTAAGCCCAAGGAACCTAAAAGACCTAGCCTCGTCCAGCAAAGAAAAGTGGTAGGGGTAGATAGATTTGAGCAAAATAATTTTGGCTTTTTTTTTTTGAATTTTTACACGATTTTGTATTGGTTGATAATACACAAACCCCAGGTCTTTGTGAACATTACATTTCACCAAAGAAGCAAGATACGTATCTTGATTGGACTAAATAAAGGTTTTGTGTCGACAATGGTCCTTAACTTTTAAATGTCATATTTAAGGTACCAAGACTTGCACTCAGATGTCCACATCGATGCATAGTGCACACCACTACAACCCATTATGTTTTTCCACCTTTGTAAGGTGAGAGTGATGGAGAAGGGCCCATTGCTAGACCTTTACCCTCTCTAAAGTTTACCTTTATTTATCCACATCCAAGTTGGTCCTCCCCTCCCAATTTTGGGAAGGAGGTGAATTAAGGAGAATCTGAAAAGATCCTCCCAAGGCTAAGGAGAAAAGTCGATAAAGGCAAGGATCTGGAGAGATGACAGGTGGAGAGAGAGAGAGAGAGAGAGAGAGAGAGAGAGAGAGAGACTTGTTGTAGGTGGAATGTGCGCCATTAAAAAAAAAAAGAAAATTATCAAAATATCCCTTTAATTTGTAGAAATTCCCAAAATGCCCCTCATTTAAAAATTCCCAAAATTCCCTTGTTTGAGATTTTTTATTCTTTATTCTTTTTGACAATCGAGATCCGTTTTTGAGTGCTTAGGATGGATTTTATTGGAAAAAAAAGGCAATTGTGTCTAAAAAGGCAAACCAATTAAAATTCTAATTTTAGCATCTTGTATTCCAGTCTTCTTATGGGAAGCTCCACATTTTTTTATTTTTAATCTGATGGATGCCTCTGTGTGTTTGCCCCTGTCTTGGAAGACAGAGACTTTCTCTACTTTCATACTACTGGGTCCACTCCACTTTATTATAGCGAATCTGAAAAGATCCTTTTCCCTCACTTTTCCTGCACCCATCTTTGCAAAACCAAAAGTCTCCCTCACCCCTTTCGGATCCCCCGTGCAACCCCCTCCCCCCCCGTCGGATCACGACACTTCCCTGCCCTTCTCCTCCGCTCCCCTTGTCGCATCACGGGTACACGCCCACCCTCCTCCTGCGATTTTGTGCAAGTGCCTGAGCAGGTTTGGCCTTGAAATGGACCACTGTGCCTCGTGCATCGTCATCCCCTGTCCCTCCCACTGACTATGTAGACCCATCGCATTCAACCAAACTTGCGCAATCAGGCGCCTCTCGAGATCCCTCCATGCTTTCTCTGCCAATGCCCCCTCCCTCAAGCTTGCAAATGGCTTGGCTCCCCTTCTCACCTCAGAAGGTATGGACTCTGACCTCTCTCTCTCTCTCTCTCTCTCTCTCTTTCTCTCTCTCTCTCTCTCTCTCTCTCTCTCTCTCTCTCTCTCTCTCTCTCTCTACCTCCGCCATCTCCCTCTATCTTCACCTCACAGAATCGTGATGCTTTCATTTTTCTGGAGGACACACACGTGCAAAGCGATATTTTTCTTTCTGGTGTAATATCCCGATTCACAAAAATCTATCTCCGTCTCTCAATGATCATTGACGCACAACAATGACAGCGTGTCTCTCTCTCCCCCCCCCCCCCCCCCCCCCCCCTCCACGTGCCATTTTCAACTAGATGCAATCTTGATTTTTGCAAATTTTATTTATTTTGTTCAAAACTCACAATTGTGAGTAGCTTATATAGACAACGCGAAAAAATTACAAGCTCTTGCCATGGTCAAGCCGAGCCATGATAGTTTCCTTGGGTCATCATTACATCAGCTAAATGGGGAGCCACCCCATGGCAAGAAATAGATCCACTCTTTCATCCATGAGAGTCAGTCATAACGGCGCTAACGGCCTTGCTCCAGACATTAGAGACAATCTATTTCCCAAAGGCAATGATTGTCTCCTTACTTTCTTGAACTATCTTCATGAACTTAGCTGTTCCAATGTGGTCTCAAATATTCGAACGTTCCTTGCCTTCCAAACATTCCAAAAATAACAATATCTCACTATTTGCGTGACTATGAGTAGCGCTTGACTCTTGAATACCTTTCCTCCCAAGCATAGGTCATTCTTGTAAAATCCTATTTTTCGAGTTTTTTGGACCCATTTGCAGATTTTCCCTACTAGGCTACAAATCCCTAGGCACTTCTTGAATAGGTGAGTGAGGTCTTCCCTAGCTGATGTGCATTGTGAGCATCTGTCTGGACCAATTTTCCTAGCGAGTATCTTGACTCGAGTCGACATGGCTCCCCAAAGCATCTTTCACACAAAAACCTCCATTTTATGTAGCCATGGCAGGCGCCATATATTGTTTACAAATTTTACTTTTAAAAGCACGTTTAGCTCACCTACTACTTGGGTATTTTAGCCTTCTTATGTGAGCTCCTTTTCATAAAATTCATGGAATTTCAAAAAAATGTGATAAGGGCTTCAAATTTGAAGGACAAGAGAGCTAATAAAAAGATAGACCTTGCCTAGATGGATGTATGTATCAATTTCTATGCAATGCTCGACAAAAACCCAAGTTTAGTGTAATCCCGCCTATAAATTTTGAGATTTACATCTGAATACTAAATTTTGAAAGTGAGAAAACCCACAAAATTTAGAGAAATTTAGTGTAAAACCTTTAATTATAGACAATCTACTTTTAGAACTACTAATACGTAAGTTTTCCAAGTTTAGAAAATATTTTTTTCAAGCTCATTCTTAGCCCATATTCTTATTGCTCTAAAACAGCCTAGATTTAGCGTAATCCCACATACAGCCTACAAAATGTGAGAAAACACAAAAAAAAAAAGTTGAAACCTTAAAGCCTAAGCGTATCTTTAAAGTTTTCAAGAGGTAGGTTTTCAAATCTTTAATTTGTCAAGCTCTGAAATTCCCAACGCTCACCAAAATCTTTCTTTTAAACCAATGGAAAAAAAAAAGGGTAAAGTGAAGAAAAGTCCAATGAACTTTAAGTAGACTAGTTTGTGACCCGTGCGATGTTGCAGGTAAAGAAAAGCATAGCTTCTATTCTTGAAACACAATCCTCCCTCTGCAAGTGGAAAAATTACAAAGTTTTTTTGATGTTGTCATTGTGCACAACTTAATATACAATCAATGCTCCATTATGTTTGTATACAATCTTTGTCCCATACACAAGTAAGTTTCTCTATCTAACTAATGATAGTGGCACCAACACGATAGAGAAAAAGGTACCTTCACATCATTGAATGCACTACTAAGGGTACTATTGACAGAAATTATCACCCCGAGCCCCATCCTCCTCTCTCTCTCTCTCTCTCTCTCTCTCACACACACACACACACACACACACACACACACACATATATCATGAATTTGTTTGCCCATGTTAATGTCTTACATAATTTTTGATACAAGCGCACATGATTTTCTTAAGAGAGTGTTTTCTTAAATGATCTTTGTGTTTATTTTTCTTAGAAAGAACATCTATCATGTTTACGAATAGTGTTTAAGAAGTGCAAATTGTATCGCATCTCCTTAAGCCCTTTCAAATGTCAATTTTGGGTTAAACATGAAGTCATTTTAGGGCATATAGTGTCAAAAATGGGATCTCCACATATGAGAGAAAAATTAAATCCATTGCTGATTTGCCACCACCTACAAACTATAAAGGAGTTCAAAAGTTCATGGACCATGTTGGTTATTACCGACGGTTTATTATAAACTTTACCAAGACAGCTCGTCCTTTGTACAAGCTTCTTATTGAGTTTCACTGGACCCCGGAGTGTGACCATGCTTATGAGTCATTGAAAAAGACCTTGACAAGCGCTCCCATTCTACGAGTGCCCGATTAGAATGTAATTTTTCATGTGCATATTGATGTATCGAACTTTGCTATTAGATGTGTTCTAGCTCAACCAGGAGAACATAAATTAAACTACCATACAAACAAGAAAAAGTTTTCATCTCCAGTTGTAAGTTCACTACCTACAACAACGTTGCAAATAAAATCATGGGAGAGTAACTTACCACCCTTGCAACTACATAAAAGGTGACGACATCATTCCAAAAAGTATGACCTATCTAAGGAAGGGGGAGTGTTTGCTGACATCCATCATTCACTTGCTCCCCTCTAAACCGTCCTTTGTGACCTCTCAATCTCCAATCTTAGGAAATGTATATATAAAGCCTTACTCACAAAAACCAAAATAAAAAAGTAAAAGAGTAAGAGTCACCAAACAAAAATCTAAAAACCTAGAAGTTCTATATATGACCCAAAATCATAAAAACACATTATACACAAGGACACGACCTTTTGACACGACCCTTATAATATTTGCACTCTAAACATCATCTATGTGTGTGTAAGATATGGCTAGTATGATAGAGTCATCCACTCCTACCTTGGGTGAGAGGTACCCTCTTTACTTTTCATAAGTGTTTCACATAGTCTTCCAGTGCTTGCATGTGAATGGGATTTGGTAGGTACGCTAGCATGTGAGAGGAATTTCGAGGAGTTAGAATGGTTGATACGTCTATTGACCACGACTAACCCATACTTAGTAGAGAGCATTTCTCCCATTGCACAAGCCTACCCTTTTGACCAAGATGACTATAGACGTCTAGTGACCTTCTTAGTAAACATTGGTGCCTCTAATGATGAGCAAGAGTTACGTGATTACACGGATAGCATGTATGGTCTCACAGATGATGACTTTGTTTTTCTCGAGGATGACGAGGATAGGGGTTTAGCCTTAGGGTTCCCCCCCAATCTCTACAATATCTTATTCCCTTGACTCTCTAGGGGGAGTGCAAATAATTAAGTTAGGGTTCCGTATGTTGTTTGACTGTGTTCAATAAGGGTTGGTGCCTCTTCCCACTGATATGCCTCCTAGAGGTATTCTTTGTGTTTCCTAGTGTGTACATAAACGTATTGATGTTGTTAGGATTTGGAACATGTAATCTTTCTCTCATTCACTCTTCAAATCAAGCACGATCATCAACACAAACAGGTGTTTCTTAACCATTAGCATTGCCCCTTGTCTTTGTTTTTGCATCCATGTTTGTTTGCTTTAAAAGTAATTTGTAGAACAATATTCCGTACATTTTCTTAGATTAGACATTAAATTCTATATAATTTTCTGTCATAATCTCTTATCTAGGTTTCAGAATCAAGCAGCTTGACTAAGCTAGTTTGACCAAGTTAGGAGTTAGAGATCTTCTCGTAATAGCATGGGGAATGCCTTCCTAATAATCAATGGTTACTTTATGCTCTTAATCCGATTTAGGCATCATTGTGTGCAATGTACTAGGGCTTTCTAGTGGACTTGGTCCCTATTGACCTTTAGTTCAAGTATTATAAAGGGAGTTTACCAGTGTTATGAGTCCTGGGGAGGGTAACAGTGTTATATGACCCCCCAAATTTACAAAAATAAAATGCTGAAAACGAACCAAAAAAATTTTCAAAAGTGCCACAATGTAAAATCTTAAGCTGAAAGAGAAATCCCAGCTTAATTTGGTACTTCACTCACAGATATTACCTATGGTACTAAGGCCCTAAAGGTTCCCAGTGTGGGTGCTTTTCCTTGAAAAGCAAAAAACCAAAGACATACAAAATAAGCACACACATCAAAATTTAATCAATGTGAAAAAACTTTGGGGAGTCGAAGAAAAGGAAATAAGTCAGGAGATGATTTCATGAGCAATTTCTTTTATCGTAGCTTAACTACAAGGTCTTCTAGGTATAGCCTCTACTTAGCCCTCGGACATGAAATACTTGGCTCTCGCGATTAAACAGCTTGATTGACTAGAGAGAATTGAGAAGCTTGCGCATGGTATTAATAGTTGACCTCTAGTGCCTTTCGGCCATTAAATTAGCGATCCCAGACTTGTTTATTTTTTTAACTTTACAATTGTTTATGTGTTTGATTATATTACAATTTAATGTTTATTACTGACAAATTGTTTAACATTTTATTACCAATCAATTTGTCTGCCTACAATTGCATATGCTTCTTAATTGTATATGAGAATGCAGTTATTGTGCCAATTTTTATTGATTTTGCAGTGATTGAAGAAGGCTAAGGAAATTCAATCTCGGATGCTCTTCCACCTCGACGAACGGGCTTTATCTCAATAGCTTTTAAGGACGGAATCTACATCAGGAAGGGGGGCATGTTAACCCTCACGAACAGCCTATCACCTTCGACGGACTCATATTATTTATTTGATTGAGTCATGGACCAAGCTTGTCGTTTCAATAGGTGTGTAGGTGATCTCCAATGAGAGGTGCACAACTTATCTTATTGGAGTACATAAGGAGTCTTTTTTGAAGGGTGGATTTTTGGGTACA
This sequence comes from Adiantum capillus-veneris, assembly GCF_014529385.1. Lineage (NCBI taxonomy): Eukaryota > Viridiplantae > Streptophyta > Polypodiopsida > Polypodiales > Pteridaceae > Adiantum > Adiantum capillus-veneris. The sequence continues at coordinate 46,302,098 of NC_140936.1, read as the reverse complement.
AATTTGGACCATTAGAAAAAGCTTGTCGATTAATGCCACATGACAAGCTAATGATAATTTTAAATTATTTGTTATAGCGCCTTGTGAGAGGGTGTTGACATTTGTGTACCTCTGTCTTTAAAGAGGGACCTTGAGTTTTGTGTCAAACATTATTTATAATGTCTTTGGAATATATTGTAATGTAAATAATTTATTGTTACACATTTTCTTCAAAAAAACATAATATTGTATTGTGACACTACATGTTTAAAAATAATAGTGTCACTTTCTATTTTTCTCAAAGAAGCTTTTTATTAAGAATTTCTTGTCAATAGCCTTATGTAGGCCATAGTGAATTTCACCTTGTTTTTACAGTAGTTTTGCAATGATCGGCCACTGTGGGCACCCATGTGTGAATGGGTCGAACTCTTATAAAAGGTCCATTTGACCTAAAAATCCTCATTCTCTGAGTTGTAAGCTAAGAAGTGCTCTTGCTCCATCTCTGTCTCCTTCTCCTTCGTGTGCTCACAGGTGTGTGTGTGTGTGTGTGTGTGTATGTGTGCACACGCGCGCGCGCGAGAGAGAGAGAGAGAGAGAGAGAGAGAGAGAGAGAGAGAGAGAGAGAGAGAGAGAGAGAGAGAGAGAGAGAGAGAGAGAGAGCATTGTGGCGGCATCGACGGTGGCTCCTTCTTGTTTGCAGCACAGGATCCTTCACGACGAAAGCATTGAGCGGTGAGTGACACACCCCTGTCCCTTTGAGCTTGCTAGGCTCTTCTAGTTGTGTGTTTGCAGCCTTTAGAAGCTCGCACAGATTGCACATGCAAGTTTCCAGCTTCGACACATACGGCAAAGTGTACAGCATGTGAAGGAACCATCCACTGTTAATCTCCAGAGCATTGGAATACAATTAGAATTGTTGTTGGAAGCCAACTTACAAGTGCATTAGCATGAAAGATATTAGAATGAAGATCAAAGCCATGTTAGTCAAAACGCAAATTGCCAAAGGTGTACTAGATCAAAAGGTCAAGCTACTACTGGAGAACAATGCGACCAGTAGCAAAGGGTTGAAGATAAGGAGATGACACTTACATAGCAAGAAATGAATCTAAAAAGCTTGTATCAACTCATTAGAATCTTCAAGAAAATATTGTGACAGGAAAATTAGATCGTCATGAATCTTATTGAGTTTGTTCTCGATTCACCTATCTAATTGATCTATGCTTTTTTGGTGAAGTAGAATGGACTTCCCATATTTTTCTCTGCTTTGTACCCCAAGGATAACAAACCAACTGAACAACAATGTTACATCAAGATCGTAGATCACCTCCAAGAATGATATGACCAAAGCAAAGCAAAGTGGATAGCCTGGACGAATATTTTGAACGAGGTCGAGCAGAAATTCAATGTAGATGAACTGAAAACTGGCTTAACTTTTTAGAAATAAGATGTATCAATGGTGGAATCGGATTTGATAGCTGATAAAGATCACCAATGAGTTGCTTCAATTGTTGGTTGAAGCTTCCAAGATTCTAGAGAAAGAACTGGCGAACAAGGCTGCATCAAAACCTCAATTCAAATAGACATGTTTGAAACCAGAATCAAAGCAATCCAACCGCTACCTAAAGGATGGATTCACACTGCTTCAGTTTGTCATAAGTTGGTCATGGCTAGGTTAATTAGGGGTAGACAAACTCTATATGATAATGATACCAAGACCTGGAATGCATTAACGCCTTTTGAAGTGGAGATGATTATTGAGTGCAAGCAACAACTAGAGCAGGAAGCTATTTGTCGATGGTTGATTCAGAAAGACAATGCTAGTAGCAGTGCTCAAGGTGCAGGCCAGCAACTAGCCATTTAGGTTCCACCTAGGGTCATATGAAAACCTACAAGGAAGAAGAATCTAGATAAAAGAAAACAATTACATCCACACAATGTTCAGATATGCAAGCTAGTCCACATGTATAGATAGCTGAGAAGCATTACCTCAGCTAGCAAGAAGTAAGTGAAGGAGTACGAGCGGAAGTGCAACGCGAGAGAGAGTGCGAGAAGAAGAGCACGACGATATGGTGAACTCGCTCTACTGTAATGTGTAGAGCATAGTGAGTTCTTATTAGGTTTTCACAGAAGAATATGTGTACATACCTGGCGGCCCGCCCACTTACCTGGGCGACCACATTGGGCTTTATACCCCAACAACCTCCCACTTAAAGTCCAATGTGGTACTTTAAGTGTGAGAGAAGCTACTATACAAGCTAATATACAAGAGATGTAGAGAAGTGATGTACTACCCTACACCTAACTGCTTGCGAAAATGCGCAAAGCTCTCTGAGGGAAGTCCTTTTGTAAGTAGATCAGCAGGATTTTCTGTGGTGTGAACTTTGACAAGCTGACGTTGCTTATCCTCGAGCATTTCCCTGATGAAATGATACTTCACATCCACATGCTTTGTCTTTGAGTGATAAACTGAATTGCGAGCCAATTGTATAGCACTTTGACTATCACAATATAACACAGGCATCTCTTCTTTGATTCCCAAATCTGTTACTAGTCGATTAAGCCAAATTGATTCTTTGCATGCCTCTGATGCTGCAACATATTCAGCCTCTGTAGTAGACTGAGTAACACAATCTTGTAATCTAGAACGCCATGATACTGCTCCACCAGCCAATGTAAAGACATACCCTGACGTAGACCTTCGGTTGTCTAAGTCACCTGCATAATCTGAGTCTGTAAAACCCTTTACACTTAGCTCCTGACTCCCATAGCATATACGCATACTCTTTGTAGCTTTTAGGTATCTCAATATTCCTTTCACTGCCTCCCAATGTTTCTTGCATGGGTTTGACATGTATCGACTTACTACTCCCACTGCCAATGCAATGTCTGGGCGAGTAGCAATCATTGCATACATCAAACTACCCACTGCAGATGCATATGGAATCTTATCCATTTCAGGCTGTTCTTCCTCAGACACAGGACAATCTTGTTTGCTAAGTTTCACATATGGTGGCAATGGAACACTCAGTGCCTTTCCCTTCTCCATATTGAAACGTTGCAAAACCTTGTCAATATACTCTGTTTGAGATAACCAAATCAACTTCTTTGATCTGTCTCTCTCAATGCGCATACCAAGTATATGACTTGCCTCACCCATGTCTTTCATGTCAAACAATTTTGCCATCTTTGACTTCAAAGCTGAAATTTCTTCCAAGTGCTTGCCAGCAATCAACATGTCATCCACATACAAAATAAGGATCAGCCAACTACCATCCTTAGCCTTCTTTGTATAGACAGTGATCCTTAGCCTTCTTTGTATATAGACAGTGATCGAACTCACTACGTTTGTAGCCTTGAGAAAGCATAAACTTGTGGAATTTATGGTACCATGCCCTCGGTGATTGTTTTAAGCCATAAAGACTCTTTAACAACTGGCATACCCAATCTTCCTTGCCTTTCTCAACAAACCCTTCTGGCTGCTGCATGTAAATTTCCACATCTAAATCACCATGCAAGAACACTGTCTTGACATCCATTTGGTGCAACACCAAATCTAATATGGCAACCAATGCAAGAAAGCATCTCAATGTAGTCATCTTGACCACCGGAGAGAAGACTTCATCAAAATCAATGCCTTGTTCTTGCTTAAAGCCCTTGGCAACAAGCCTTGATTTGTACTTTGGCTGACTATCATGAGCGGTGATCTTATACCTGTAAACCCATTTACAAGATAGAGCCTTTTTGCCCTGTGGTAATTTAACTAGCTTCCATGTCTTGTTTTTATGCAGAGCTGTCATCTCTGACTGCATGGCCAATTGCCAATTCCCGGAGTCCTTCATTTGCACTGCTTCCTTGTAACATGAAGGCTCATTGCAATCAGTCAACATGACATAGTTCATAGATGGAATAAACCTATCAGGAGGTCGCGTGACACGTCTAGATCTACGCACAATAGGTGGCTCAGGCTCAGCCACAACCTGTGGTTCCACTCTATCCTGTCCTTGCTCCTCTTGAGCCCTGACATTTTGTCTTGCACGTGCAGGTCCATTTTCTTGGAAGACAACTCTTCTAATCTCCTCAACCCTCTCTGGTTTAGAATGATATTTGGATTCATTAAAGTGAACATCATTGCTGCGGACAACCTTTCTGGATTCGGGATCCCAAAGTCTGTACCCCATCTCACCAGAATTACCATAGCCTAGAAAGATGCACTTTCTACTCTTTGGCTCAAGTTTGTTCCTAAATTCCTTTGGAACATGAGTATATGCCTCACAGCCAAAGACTCTGAGATGCTTGTAAGAGGGCATTTTGCCTGACCATACCATCTCTGGCACTGAATCCTTCTGCAAAACCTTGCTAGGAGATCTATTTACAAGATGAACAGCTGTTGATACAGCTTCAGCCCAAAACCCATTTGGCAGCTGTGCATTAGACAACATACTTCTGACCTTCTCTTGTATGGTCCTATTCATCCTCTCAGCAACACCATTTTGAGGAGGATTGTAAGGAGCAGTAAGTTCACGTTTTATACCTTTTGACTCACAAAAGTCCTGAAAGGCCTTTGAAACATACTCTCCACCATTGTCAGTGCGTAAGCATTTGAGCTTCTTGCCACTCTGATTCTCCACAAGTGTCACAAACGTTTTGAAAACACTAAATGCTTCATCCTTGTGCTTGAGACTCCCCCTAGAGATAGGTTAGGCATAGGTCCACACAAATCACTATGAACAAGTGCCAATTGTGTATCTCTTCTACTGCTTCTATGCTTATGTGGCTGCTGTGTTTGCTTACCATACAGACAATGTTCACAGAATTCAAAATCATTAAATGAAAAACCAGGCAAATAACCAGAACGAGACAAGATTTCCATTCCCTTCTTGGACATATGTCCTAACCGGCTATGCCACCAAGAAACGTTCGGCTGCTCGGTTACATTGATTACATTTTTAGAGAAATTTGATACATAAATCATGTAATGTCCTCCAGACTTAAGTCCTCCAGACTTTACTCCATGTGCTACTGTGATAGAACCCTTGGATATCTTCCACATGCTCTGTCCAAAAGTGGTGACGTAGCCAGCATCATCAAGTAAACCTGTGCTGATCAAGCTCTTTGTAATTGCGGGAACATGTCTCACATTCTTCAGCGTGAAAGAAGAGCCATTCTGAAACTTCAATTGAACATCTCCAACACGTAAGATCTCACATGTCTGCCCATTGCCTAGCCGAACATGATCTTTAGTGGTCACATAAGAGGTAAACCACTCCTTGTTTGGAGACACATGAAGTGATGCCCCTGAGTCTATAATCCAGTCACTCAATGCATTTCCATCAGATGCTGTAAGAAGAGCTGAGTCCATTGTATTCTTCAAGAAGTAGATGTCTCCTGACACTAGACTGTCATCCTCTGCAACAATTTTTGTCAAATTTATTTCTTGAATCTTCATTGAGGACTTGTTCTTCTCACCATGGTCTTCATCTTTCTCTTTGCCTTTTTCTGTTTTCCATTCTCTGCAGTCTCTTTGCATGTGACCCTTCTTGCCACAATGGTAGCATTCTATGTCACTCTTGCCTTTAGCACTGCGGGACTTGCTACGAGACTGATTCCTCTTTCCACCTTTGTACTTTTCTTTGGTCCTTCCCCTGACAACTAAGGCTGTTCCTTTGCCTTTGTCCATTGTCTTTCTATTGGTTTCTTCAGTAAGCAGACTTCCTTCTACACCTGCTATGTTCAAACCATCTAGAGGTGCAGAATTACTCAAAGTTGTGCGAAAAGTGTCCCAAATTTCCGGCAATGTGATCAACAGGAACATAGCTCTAACAGGTTCATCAAACTGACACCTTGAGCTGACAACTGACTATAGATTGTGTTGAATTCATTCAGATGATTGGACATAGGTGTCCCTTCTTTCATCTTCAAGTCAACAAGCTTCTTAAGCGAGTATACCTGTGAAGCTGCACTCTGCTTCTCATAAAGATCACTCAGCTTTAACCATGCTTGATAAGCCGACATCTCGTCTGCTACATTGAAGTAAACGCTTTCTGCCAAAGTCAGCATAATGGTACAAAGTGCCAATTCATCCATTTCGCTCCATTCATCTTCGTCCATATCTTCTGGTTTTATCCCCTTGAGCTTTATAGGTTTTATCTGCTTCTTTTGTACCAACACGTGCCAAATCTGCTTCTTCCACAATGGGAAATTGGTTCCATCCAGCTTCTTGATATTGTAAAGAGCAGTGTCCTGTGATCCAGCCATAGCTACGCTTCACAGTAGTTTACTTTCCTGGGAAACATTTGGCAGAGTTTCCCCTGTAAACTGACCTCTGAACCAATATCAACCTGTCAAGTGAACCAAGAAAGCTTCAGATTCTGCAGAAATTTTGGCAGAGTCTCCTTTGAAAATGGCTCTGGTGTACTCAAAAAACAGACCAAAAAATAGCTCAAAAAACACTGTCTCTCTGACACTGTAAGCTGTGGGTAAACCTGTCCTGCACCTGTACTGTCTCTCACTGTCCTGTCACTGTCCTATAAGCATAGACTGCGACAATGCCTCAACGGCAGTAAAGCAAAGATGCAATCCCAACTGTCTAACTAACAGTCAATACATCCTAGCTGCCTATCTAAGGGTGCTCGAGGGATCGCTCCAAGACTTGTATCACCGAAAGGATCTCAACATTTGAGAATCCCCCAGCTCAATAAAACCTCACTCGACCCTCAACAAAGGCTGCAGTAAATCTGACAGTACATAGACTTCCCACAAAGTCATACATCCACAAATTTCCCACTGTATGTTGTAACCGTTGCAGCGGTTGTTTGCTGCGTGACTCACAGCCAGCAAACCCTCAACAGACATACATCATCTCTGGCAATACATCCCATGTGGAAGTACCTGCAATGTCAGGATGAAATCTAGAATATCAAGCAGCAAACACAAGCTACCTGATGAACTAGTGGATGTCGCCTACAGTCTGTGTGTAGATGCGCCCGTGTCATATGTGACACGCCTCCAAGAACTGCGAGCCGTCCTTCGATGTGTAGACAACCACAAATCAACACTCTGGGAGTGTCGATATCCTCAGCACCTGCAGTCGTAGGCCAAGAAAAACCCAAATTTGCAGAGTCAGATCTGCACCCGCTGAGACCACGTAGTCGAAAATGGCCTGCGCAGACCTTTGTCGAAGCCGAACGGTGGCCGAGATTTGGGGCCGTGTCTTCGCCTGTCAAATTTCACTCCAATCTGAGCTGGTGACTCTAGCCTCCTGCAGTGCTACCCCGAGCCTCAATCTGAGCTCTGATACTAGTTGAAGGAGTACGAGTGGAAGTGCGACGCAAGAGAGAGTGCGAGAAGAAGAGCACGACGATATGGTGAACTCGCTCTACTGTAATGTGTAGAGCATAGTGAGTTCTTATTAGGTTTTTACAAAAGAATATGTGTACATACCTGGCGGCCCGCCCACTTACCTGGGCGACCACATTGGGCTTTATACCCCAACTATAAGGTGCACCAAGCTCAGCTTTTGATCTATTGCGAAGGAGCGAGCTGGAAGGAAAGTGGGTGGATTCAATTCCATTCCCTTGGGATATCAATCATTCTCAGTAGCATACCTAAAATTTTCAGTAGCATACCTGAAATTTTACAAATATTCCAAAATTCAAAGAAATGGGGAAAGGAAATATAGACAGTGAGAACATACCCTAGTCAAAAGGTAAGACTAGAAGTGAGAGCTGCTCAATACCAATCTCAATTACTATGGTAACTGCACAGTGGATGAGGCCCAATCCCACACCTATAAATAGGGCACATTACTCATTTGACGGGGTCTGTTGTAGTCTATTTCTACTCCTAAGCCCCCACCACTACATTCAATTACGACAAGCTTTCTAAAAATTCAAATTATTTCATATTTTTAATCTCTCCCTGCCTTATTCTTCCCCAACTTGTATCCAAAAAGGAAATTCCAAGGCACCTCTTTTTGGTACCACCTCCTTTTACAAAAATATCGTATCTTCTTAAGCAAGATAGAGAGCTAGAAGAATAAGGCATCTATATAATTGCATGATCAGAGAAAGAAGGAGAGAAAGGAGCTACAAGATTAATTAGAGCTCCACTTAGGCTTTAATTCCCATGCCAAATTCCATCTCTCTGTTACCATATACAGGTGGTAGTGATGTGTGTGAACACAGTAGGACCGCGGGGCATTTTTTCCCTCTTTAGCAGGTTTTTCCCACCTGTGCATTGTATATACTCCCATCACTCTAGGGCTATCCATCTTTCCATTGCACACTAAGTAATACACTCTCTATTGTGTGCCTTGAGCTTCCTTCGTCTTCTCCAAGCTATGTGCGTTTATCTGCAACCCTAATTCCAACAATTGGTATCAGAGCAGGTTGCATCCTCTCGAGCTTAGTCGCCAGTAGCTCCAGCATACACCTGCTCACTTTCTTCAATTTCTGTGAGCTTTGGGAGCGTTCGCAGATTGACAAAATTTTTGGATATACTCGCAGAGTTCAGTCTGCTCAGATTTTTGATTCGGGCTCATTTCGGCCTTCGTTTCCACTATAGGCAAGTCTACACATGCAATTTTGTCATTTAGTGCAAAACTTTTGTTAGTGCCATTCTTTGCATAACAAGTCATATACAATCTACTATGGGTTGTGCTATATAGCACGTGCTGGTCTCACTCAGTTTCTCCTCATTTCGGGTACAATTCACATCAGGTGTAGGCATTTTCCATGGCTGACAACAACACGGATGTGCTCAAGATGTTTGCCACTGAGGACATATTGGATGGGGACAATTACCCTATGTGGGCTTACATGATGCAACATGTCCTTGTGTCAAAGGGCGTTTGGAATATTGTGTAGGGCATTGATGTACGTCCTGGTTCTGAGGATGTGGGAGGTCTTGCTGCAAGGATTTCTGCTATTAGAGTTGTTTTGCCTACGACAGAACAAGCTCGTTGGGATGTAAAGGATGCGCAGGCTCATGCATTGATTGCGTTGTCTGTGAAGCGCACCATTACTCCTCACATTCATTCAACGAAATCTGCAAAACAGGTTTAGGATATTCTGGCTGGGCTTTATGCAAGTCGCAATCAGGCTAAAATTGCATTGTTGCGTAAAGAGCTGGAGTCCAAGATTATGCATGAGTAAGATGGTATGGACACTTTCCTTGCTGGTGTCAAGGATATCAATGAGCAACTTATTTCTACAGGTGAAGTCATTTCAAACAGTTCCCTTGTGCAGACTCTTCTTGATGCCTTACCAGATTCTTACCAGACTTTTGCTAGTACTTGGAGACTTATGACCCAAGGAAATCTTAAAGTTGTCAAGTTTGATGCATTGTGCACATTGCTGTTGCAAGAGTCACTTTCCAGAAAAAACAAGACTAGACAGCGTGCAGTTGAACAGGCTTTTATTGCTTCTCAAAGAAAGGGTGGTAACAGCAATGCGGCCACTTCTTATGGTTCTTCTACGAGTGGAAAATCACTTGTTCCTAATGCTTCTGCTGACATAAATTCGTCTGGAAATTCTAGTGATAAGGGAAAAAAGAAGATGCGCTACTATTATTGTAAAGCTAATGATCACTTGATCAAGCAGTGTCCTAAGTTGAAGGCCAAAGAGGCTAAGAAGAAAGAGGGTGGTTCCACTACAAATGCTGGTTCCACTACAAATGCAGCCATTGTTGAGTCTTCTGTGAAAGAAAACTGTGATGCTGCTGTTGATGCAGAATGGGATTTTAGTGCAGAGTGCACTTACAATCCTGTTTTCCATGATGCATGCATGTCAGTTGCTGCAGATTCACCTATGTTGTATTTTGACAGTGGTGCTACAAAGCGCATTACCTCAGATCGTGAATTGTTTACCTCTCTTGAGTCTATCTCTCATGGGAATTGAGCCACTTGTGCCAACGATGCCTCTTATCCCATTCAGGGAGTTGGAAAGATTGTGCTTACTGCGGAAAATGGCAGTTCTTTCACACTTGTTGATGCACTCTATGTACCTGGGATCAAGAAGAATCTTGTTTTTGTATCTACACTTGCTAGACTTGGACTTGTAGTCAAATTTGTGGATGATAGATGTACAGTTCATGATCTCAGTTTTGGTGATGAAATTGTTGCATCTGGCCTTTTGTGTCGTGGACTGTATAAGCTCACTTTGTATGACAAGTGTGGACAAAATTTGGCAAATGCAGTTGCAGATTCAAGGGCTATTTTAGATGCAAAACTTTGGCATGCACGTTTTGGTCATCTGAATTTTGCCAGTTTGCTGCGTTTGCAGAAATCTGATATGGTTGCTTCTTTGCCGCCTCTTGAAGCACCTATCAAACATGTTTGTGAAGGCTGTATTTTGGGTAAGATGTAGCGTTCGAAGTTTTCAAAGGATGGTTTAGTTAGGGCCACATGCAGGTTGCAGCTTGTGCATAGTAATGTTTGTGGGCCCATGCAAACTCCGTCCTTGAGAAATTACCTTTACTTCGTGACTTTCACTGATGATTACTCCAGGCATGCATGGGTATTTCCGCTTAAAGCGAAGTCCGGAGTTTTAATGTACTTCAAACAATTTCTGGCTACGACTGAAAATGTATCGAAATGTACTATGGGCACCCTCCGTTCCGATCGAGGGGGAGAGTATATGTCTAATGACTTTAATGCATTTCTGGCTACTAGTGGGATAAAACACCAATGTAAAGTGCCTTATACACCTCAGAAAAATGATGTTACTGAGAGGAAAAATAGGTCACTTACGGAAATGGCATGATGTTTGGTCAAAAGTCAAGCTTTGCCGCATTCTTTTTGGCTTGAGGTCATCATGTGTGCTACTTATGTACTAAACAGGTGTCCTACAAAAGCTTTGCAGTCTATTACTCCATATGAAGCATGGCATGATATGAAGCATATGCAGTCTATTATTGCATATGAAGCATGGCATGATAGAAAGCCTTCTATTGAGCACATGCGTGTTTTTGGCTGTTTGGCATATGCTTTGGTGCCACAAACATATCGCAGAAAATTGGATGATAAGGTTGTCAAATGGATATTTGTTGGTTATAGTGCTGAAAGCAAAGGTTACAAGTTGTATTACCCGCAAACAAAGCATATTTTGTTTCACGGGATGTAGTGTTTGTTGAAGATTCTGTTCAGTTCTTGCTGTCATGTACTAGAGACAGTAATGTAAGCTCACGGGACATTTATGACACTTTGTTGCCTCTTTTCAGTGGTGGAAGTTCAAATGTAAATTCCAACGACTCGCATGTACAGCCTATGAGGGTTTCCAAAAATGTTACAGATCAGCCTATTACTGATGCAGATGTATATGATGTACTTGATGAGGAAAGGGCTGAAAATGAGCAAGCTAGAGGTATGTCAAAATGACTGGTGCGTACATTGTGTGACAGTAAATTGGATGTACCCTTGTTTATACGCGTTCAGGCTCTGGCCATGCATCTTATGCATCAGATTGTTATGCTTTGACCGTGTCTAGCTTACATGATGTTGAGAAACCTCTGTCTTTTGATGAAGCATATAATTCAAAAAATTGGATGGATTCCATGCAATCAAAATATGATGCACTTATATAAAATGACACATGGACTTTACGTGATTTTCCTCTTGGTAAAAAGGCCATTGGTACAAAGTGGGTTTACAAGTTGAAACGCAAGCCGGATGGTGAGATCAATCGCCATAAGGCTCGACTTGTTGCAAAGGGTTATGCACAGCAAAAAGGCATAGATTATGAAGAGACTTTTGCTCCCACTTGTTGTATGATTACTGTGCGTTTTCTATGTGCATTGGCAACTCATTTTGGTCAGGATGTACATCAATTATACATTGTTACTACTTTCTTGAATGGTGACATATTTGAGGAAGTTTATACAATGCAGGCTCGCGGTTTTGTCAAGAAAGGACAAGAGGACAAAGTGTGCAGATGTAAGAAGACTTTGTATGGGTTGAAGCAATCTCCTTGTGCTTGGTATGAGAAAGCTGACACTCATTTGGTCAAACGAGGCTTTCGTAAGAGTCCAGTAGAAAGCACATTGTATGTAAAGCATGAGGGTGATGTACTTCTCATTGTGGTTCTTCATATAGATGATTTGCTGATCACTGGACCAAATGTTGTTGAATTTAAGGCTGATTTGAATGCTACTTTCAAGATGAAAGATTTGGGGATGTTGCATCATTACTTGGGCATACAGTTTAAGCAGTGGGATGGTGGTATTGCCTTGTGTCAGAAAAGTTACATAGAGACATTGCTATGTAAATTTGGACTTGAGGATTGCAAACCTATTGCCACTTCCATGGAAACAGGTTTGAAATTGAGTCTTCATGATGTTGATGATCCTACTAATGTCACTCTTTACCAAACTGTTGTTGGCTGCCTCATTTATGTATGCAACACGAGGCCGGATATTCAGTTTGTAGTCTCATAGGTTAGCAGATTAATGCATAGCCCAGGGTCTAAGCATTGACAGGCTGTCAAGAGGATTTTTCGCTACCTTAGTGGCACTTTACATCTTGGCTTGTTTTATCCCAAGTGGGGATCATTGCCGCCAAACTTACATGTTTTTTCGAACTCAGACTCGGCTGGTTGTTTTGACATGCACTCGAGTGTCCACAAGTGGTTTTTGTTTCATGCTTGGTAGTTCATGTATATCATGGTTGAGCAAGAAGCAACCTACTGTGGCCACTTCTAGTTGTGAGGCTGAGTACAGAGCTGTCTTCACAGCTACGGTTGAGTGTGTATGGCTCATACGCCTTATGGCAGATTTGGGTGTTGGATAGGACACTACCAACACTATCTACACTGACAGTCAGAGCGCATTGGCAATTGCGAGGAACCCAGTTTTTCATGCTCGCACAAAGCACATTGAGGTGCATTACTACGATGTCAGGGAGAGACTCCCAGCAGGAGAGATCAGCTTGGCTTATGTGCCAACATAGGACAACCTTGCAGATCTTTTCACAAAGGCATTGTCTTGTGAAAAGCTCAAAGCTCTCCGCAAAGCTTCGGGCTTACTCCCCTTTGTGGACTGATCATGTCCTCAAGGCATGGCACTTCCCTTTACTCATGTGCCAGCTCTCATTCACCGCATCACTCCAGGGGAGATTTGTTACCGTATACATGTGGTAGTGATGTGTGTGAACATACTAGGACCGCCGGGGCATTTTTTCCCTCTTTAGGAGGTTTTTTCACCCGTGCATTGTATATACGCCCATCACTCTAGGGCTATCCATCTTTCCATTGCACACTAAGTAATACACTCTCTATTGTGTGCCTTGAGCTTCCTTCGTCTTCTCCAAGCTGTGTGCGTTTATCTACAACCCTAATTCCAACACTCTCAAACTCGAGTTTTGCCACGACGAGCGTAGTCTGCACTCTGATACCGCTACAACAAATGGAGAATGGAGCAACCCTGCAAACACAAACTGAGAGAGAAACCATAGAGAGAAACATGTGTATCTTGCAATCATATATATGTGAAATCTGTCAAACCACACAAGCGGAGAAAAAAAGAAACCAAGAGAGAGGAAGAGCATAGTCATGTGCACCTCTTATGGTGGAGTGCTACTCATGCATGTGAGAAGAGACGAGGAGAGGTAGAGAGGAGAAAAGAGTTACACAAAACCAATACTCCCCCACCATAGGTCCTTCAATGAACCTGCAATGTGAGCCTATTTCAGAAATTACACAAATAGAAAGAGGGGAGAGAGGTCTCTGTTAATAATAAAATAATCTTTAATTCAAATATACATCCTGTGTATGATGTCCTAGAGGTCCACTTCCACCTATCAATCACATAAATAATCCCATTAGTTAATGTATCCCAAATATGATAGCTCGACATGTCTCCACATAGAGACCATTACTGCATTTACAAATGTTGTTCATGCAAACGTGCGAGCTTATGCTAGTTGTAACTCTTGCCTAAGCTAGTTTAAATGTACTTTGTGTAGCCTTAGTTCCAACCCTCTTTTGAGTGGCATATCATTATTCAAATCTTAATTCCTTTTCAAGATGACAGTGTTGAGTCAAAGAGTGCCCTCCATATCAAAAGTAGTAAAATACATACACTCGGAAACTATCGATACTCAATTGAGCAAGCATAAATTACATAAAGCAACCAGATTGCACCCAAGCATATCCATTCACACCCACACCGGTGTGGACTGATACGAACTTTATGTAAAATGCCAGCAATACTTGCAAGCATCTGTGTTGGCATGGATACTTGTGGATAGGGCTTAGTAACAGCAAAGGGCCAAAATTCCACGGAATTCTGTTTACATCATGCCGCAATTCAATAGTTATGGACAATGCTAGTCCTAAACGAGCTAAAAGTCCTTAAGCCCTATAGAATATGCTCTATTTGAACATAAACTAACCCTAATTCTTTGAATCCCCAACCTCTTGACAAAAGCTGTGTACACCAGCAGGTATGTAGAGAAAAAAAATTTGTAATAATCTTTTTGTATTCAACATTGCACCAAATCTCTTTCCTTTACTGAAGTGAAAATCTTACTCTTGTTGTGGTATAATCCCTATCCCTATCCTGATCAAATCTCATAAAATCTTTGCACCTCCTTCCCTAATAGTCCCTCTGGTCATCTGTGCTTTAAATGAGAACTTTACTAGCATTGCTACTTACTTATGTCATTCTTGTATGTTCCTAAGTAGATCTATGTCCTCTTAATCAAACAACTTCCAAGCTGCATAGCCCTTTTCTGAGGCGTTTTATATCAATGGGCTGGGCACCTGGACAGGGAGAGCATATCAAAGAACAAGATCTGCAAATTATGTCAGCAAGAGACAATCTGAGCAGCACTTCAAATGTGGGTTCCAGGTTGACTAAAAGAACGACGGCACCACTTTGAAGAACAAGGGAGGACCCATAGGGAGACATTACTCGTCAAGAGTCATACGCTTAAGGACAGTTTAGTGGAGCCATCAACCCAAAGTCTCGACCAACAGAAACATATCATTGTTTTTGTTGATTCTTGACATGTTGCTGTTGAGTGCAAGGCCATCATCTACCAAAGGAGCACAACTATGACAGCTCCACCACATCGAAGGCCTCGTATTCTAGGGCCTCAGTTCCAACAAAGTATAGAAAGACAGAGTGAAATATCCTAGCCACACATCAAGCACAAGCAGCAGCCTCTTTTGAATACCAAGTCTTGTATTAAAGGCTCATCGGATAGAGCTTTGAGCCCCCTTCGGACATTAAACAATGCAAGCAAACTATAAATGGGAAGGTATATCACTGAAAATACTGAACCACTTTCAATCCTTTCTAGATACATCATCTTACAAACTAGCGAGTTCAAAGAGCCTGTCCAAAGCTGGATGACTGCTTTCATGTTGCTATACTTCCCTCTTCGCACAAAAGTTCCTCCTATTGGGCTCCACCATTCTCTGTCATATCTTCAACAATTGTGGCAAAGCTTCAAGTGATTATAGTACAGTTATCAACTGGCACAATTGCATCATCCTCAAAATATCCTATAGCATGCACCCTTTCCCATTTTACAATTCTCTCTGCCACACAGATTGTTGCTTTCAAGATGGCCCGCTTGCGGAATATGGGGTCTTGTTGGCTCGTGACAACCTCCACTGCCACTTCACTGCCTTTGTTTCCTGCCTGGTCTTCTGTGCCCATGCCCATCCCTTGATTTCGAATACAGCTCTTGCTGTTTAGTTCATCATCAAACTCGATGAATACCCCATACAATGAACCATGTATGAACATTAGATACTCAATCGACTGGACCATATTATCACCCAGCATATGGACCCAAGTTTTGCGCAAAGGATCAAACCAAGAAACATGGTAGTTCACACAATCCCACCACACGATGTTGATTTCCATGTCTGGGATGACAGGCTCAAAACAATTGCCATTCAAAAGGTAGCCGTCTGATAAATCTGACCATTCCCAATCATCAGGATAGGGTACCTCTTTTATCTTCCTCCAACACTTCCTGTCAGCATCACCAACAAGAACAACTAACATTGATTCGAGTTCTACAAGACCATAGAGTTCCTCTTGAACATGCGATGCAGACTGTGAGCTTGTCTTCAGAAGCACCCTCAATTCAGGAAAATTGCCCTTCACTAGATGCTTGCATTGACCTGTCATCATGTCATAGATGAGCAGCCCTTCCCTTTTCTGTATTTCAGTTTGTGATCCTGCAGCATTGAGCAGAGGTACAAAGATCTTGCCCTTGAAGCTGATGGCACTCAAAGCAACATCCAAATCAGCGAGATACAAATCAGCAAAAGTATGAAGTCTGGTCCAAGTCCAATCTCCGCGAGCCAAATCAATCTTTACCATTATATTTGGCACCCAAGAGGACCAGACAAAAAGAATACCATAGTTTGCCACTAGCAGTAGGCCATGCATTCGAGGGAGGCCTTGCAAGGGTGGAAGCTTCCTCCAGTGGCTGTGAATCCTACCTTCTCGAACAGTGTGAAATGTGGTTTTCCGCTTGCGCTTGTCATCTTCTGTATGGTCTCTAACGAGGAAGAGCTGCGGATCCTTAGTTGTACAAATTATGAAGAGGCCTTTGAGAAGAGGAAGCTGATGCTTACGTGTTTGCGCTGCAAAATATGGGAGCGTTGCGAGGGTGTCGATGGAAGCTCTCCAGTGTTTGGAGAAGGCTCTGCAGACAGGGCGGGCATACCAGGGCAACCTTGAGAGCACATGAAGAAGCACCACCTCGTCGGGAAGCCCCGGGATCAGACTTTCAACACCTCCTCCTGATTCTGCCTCCATCTCGATGTCCATCTGGTCTCGCTACATCTCCACGTCCATCTCGTCACTCCGTCGGCAAGCAGGAAAGTGAAAATAAGATGCGTGCTTCCCTAAGCGTGCCTCGTTTTTCCGCCTGTCCAAGTTTAGTGCGCCTCGTTTTTTGCGGCGCGCCTCATGTTTCCCGCTGGCCAGGTTTAGTGCGCCTCAAGACAACCCCCCCCCCTCCCCGACACCAACTGACACATAACATTAAAGAGGGGGGGTAAGGGGATCGACGACGCGGAAGTGGATACGAGGAGCCCGAGGCAGATTAAACCCGGACGCGTGGCAAGTCAACGCGAAAAGAAACCCAAGCAGCGAGTCGATTTGAACCCAGGGCCTCGTCGCTCAGATTGTGACGCATGGGGTAACCATCCCACCCGCCCGCACATGTTGTACCCATGGCCCGGGTTTTTGGGGTTTTATATTTAAAACATAGACGCTGCCAAGGTTTAATCTGTGGCCGGGTTTAGTTTTTAAGTGCCCATCTACGGCTGCAACCTCTCCGATTTTCGTACGCGCACTTCTCTGCCCTCGATCCCCTAATCCCCCCCTCATTAATACTATGTGTTATTTAGTCCCGAGCCCCCCCCCCAAAAAAAAAAAAAACCCCAACCGTCGACTCATTACTAGTAACCCCCGCATTAACTATACGTGTTACTTAGTGCCAAGGGCGTGCTTCGCGAACATAGTTGGCAGTACCTCAAGGCAGTTTAGGGCTAGCCCAAATGTAATGATCGTTGCTGCTTTGTTAGAGGTGTTTTGCACACAACGGGGCGTGGTAGAGGTGACTACATTAAAGTTGTCTTCTTGCGGATGAAACAAATTCCAATGGCCGAGGTTTGTGTAACTCTGTCCCTGTTGGCAGCGTTAGGGTGAGAGGGTAGAGATGTTCAAGGGTGGCGTGCGCATTGGGGGTTAATCTCTGCTTAGTGCGAAACGTCTCTTAGTTTTAGGCTCGTAGCTTGTTAGGGGGTGCCCCACTGCCAACACGAGAGATAGAGAAGGGGGGGGGGGGGGGGGGCTTCATCCCTCCATTCACTGCACCTAAAAAGGTGCAATTACATTTGCCTTTCTTAGGTGGCCCTCATACTGAGGGGGCTGATCCTAAAAAAGCAGCTGAATTTGATTGATGTGACATGACGTGCCTCATGCCGCACACTCGTCAGATAATTGGGAATAATACACTCGTTTTGTAATTGCAGTTCTTTCAAGTGCAATTCGTGGAGAGGTTAACTCAAAACAGTTACAACCTCCCCCCGCGCCTCCCCTCCCTCTTCCTTTTTGTGTGTAAGTGAAAGATAAGTCACATCAAATGTATTACACTCTCTTGTGGGGTCACATTAATGACCATGGACACATTATCTCCATTTAAATTCTTTTTTTGGTGTAATTTCATGCGGAAAATTGCGAAAAGAGGCTAACTAAACACTTGGTGCTTCAAAGTTTCTCGATGTTGGGCAAGTCTAGGAATCGACTCCTTTCGTAAGAAGCTTTGGGCCACCAGTGTATGCATATATGCTAATTGTGTTCTGGCACAACAAGCATGACATCTCTTTGACTCCAGCTATTGAAAACAGCGATTTCATATCCATGTAATCACGCGTCGGGGGGGGGGGGGGGGGGTTGATCACACTGTTAATTAACGAAATTCTCAATTCACAAGTCTTCACATTCACAAAAAATGACAATGTGACCTGAAGGGACTGGTACAGACCCTTAGCCTGTCAAGCACCGTCAGGATACTTGCGCGGCAGGCTCGACGCATAGCCCAACAAGCTTCAGTTCCCCTCACAATTCCCTTGCCTTGTAGCCCTGAGAACTTCCAAGGTGTCATAAGCTTTGCCAAGCTCTCCCAAGCCCTCACAAGCTAAACAAAAAAACGACATAATCCTTAGCCGAATCTCATTTATTTTCTTGTGTGATTAAGTTGGTATAGCTTTTTGTTACGATGTTTTTATATATGTATTTCCTAATTTCTAAAGTGTGTTGATCTTGCCTTTCATATCGATATCGGTCCTATCAGTGAACCAAAAGTGTCGCTGTGAAACGCTAGACCAATAGTCATTGTTTAATAATGTGGCCACTATGTTCACTACGGCATCGATTCTATTTTGGATTGGAAACATCGTTGTTGAACACGATTGTTTATGCTTTATTTATGGGTAGTTCTATTGATCTTCTTGTTGGCATCAGTTCTATTATTGGATTGGGAGTGTCGTTGTGTAAGCTAATAGGCTACTTTCTACGGCTAGTTCGGTGTTGCTTTTGGCATCAGCTCTACTTTTGGGCTGGAGGTGTTGTTAGTTTCATTGAATGATGCCCTAGTTTTTAGGCTAGTTCAATGTTAATTTCGGCATCATCTTGGACTGGAGTTGTTGTTAGTCTTATTGAATGATGTCATGCTTTTTAGGCTAGTTTAGTGTTGCTATCTGTACGAGCTGTACTATGGGCTGGAATTGTCGTTAGTCCCAGTGAATGATGCCCTGTTTTTTAGGCATAGTTCAGTGTTGCTATCGCATCATCTCTACTACTATTGGGCTGGAGTTGTCGTTAGTCCCATTGAATGATGCCCTGCTTTTTAGGCTAGTTCGGTGTTTCTCTTGGCATCAGCTCTACTACTGGGGCTAGAGTTGTCATTAGTCCCATTGAATGATGCCCTACTCTTTAAGCTATTTTGATGGTTGCTAATGTTATCATTAGTTTCATTGAATGAAGTTTAATATTTGTTAGAAAATTTCAAGTTGTGTTGTCTTTAAAAATCACAAAATATGTTATTACTGTAGCATAGATAGATCCTGTGGAAACGAAGGAGTTAAAAACAAAGATCAGAACTCTCATGGTCACATTTATATGTGCTCTGTCCATGGAGGAGATCACCTCTATATTGGAGAGTGAGACACGCAGAGAGCGCTTATTTGATATCATAATTGAAGCAGTTTAGACACACTTCTCATCTTACGGTGAAAAGGCTATCCGTAGGCTCATGGATAATGTTGTGGGTAATATGAGACAATGCTTAAGAGACTTGGGCGCTGATGCACCAACGGATATGGATCCAGCAAAGCAACAACATTGGGCTAATGTATGGCATGCAAAGAGATCAAAATCTAAACGAGTGCACGATATTGATGTGCAAGATGTCCACTGTCATAAAGCTATAACCATCTTTTTTAATGTAGCCTCCTCTCAGGATGTAGTAGTGGGAAGATATGATGCACAAGTTGGGGCAGACCGCGAGCATTTAGTGTGCACCCTCTTTATGTCCCAGTGCGTCATCAAGCATGGTAGAAAGATCGGCAAAGGAAGCTATGGAGTTGTGTCAGAGTGCACCATCAAAGGAGACACTTGGTTGCCACCCGAAGTGCAATATGTGGTGAAGGACTTCAAAGGAAATGAGGCAAACAGGCGCCAATCCTTTGCTCTAGAGGTGAGTGTGCAGTTGTTTGGGCATCGTAAGATGGATAGCACAAACACACAAAGAGTCATGGTCCCTCATCATTCCTCGCTTTAATGGAATGGATCTAGGCAACATGTTAGAGTGTGTTCCACCATCTAAGGAAAATTTTTCCAACATATTCGTGGCTCAAAAGGAAGATCCTAGATGCCCTTCCATAGAGCAAGAGTTAGAGATGTGTAAGCATATACTTGATTGGGTAGGGTTCTTGTATGGATACCCTAGTGAAGATCATGGCACATGCACATAGCAAAGGAATTATGCATCGTGACTTGCAGCCATGGAACATGATGACTGATTTCATCGAGGAGGGTGTGTCATATGTCGGTGACATTGATTGAGGATTAGCAGTACTAGCTCCGGGCCTTACTCAAAAGTTTAGAATAACACGTGCAATCAACAGAAGGGGTTAATTTACTCTTATGAAGTTACAAAAAATATACATACAAAAAGGTGTTCTAAATTCAAATATTCTCTCAATAAAAACAAAAATGATGTGCTAGTCTATAGCACACAATAATGACCAATGACGAAGTACGTAGATTTGCAATAGTATCAACTGGACATGAGAAGGATGGATACAACTGAGTGAGAGAGAGAGAGAGAGAGAGAGAGAGAGAGAGAGAGCAAGGACACTTTAAAGGAAAGAAAACACTAAAGGGAAAATAAAGGAGAAGAGACACAAATTTACAATGTGAAGTTGACCATCTCTTTATATGGACACAAAAGGTCTTTTGACTTTTCACCTTCATATATATTTTGACTTTCCACCTTCATATGTATTTTGACTTTCACCTTCATTCGCATTTTCATTTACTGAACTCATCATTCACTTACGCACTTAATATGTTTTGAAAGACTTTTTATTTTTCCAAGATTGGGGAGACTTAATTGAAAAGGTGAAAATTTTGGTACATAAGGGGTCTCTTATACCTCAAAAAATGAAGAAAAGGGGGTTTCATAAATATATCTTGAACGCATGTGCTATACAATATCGGTATTTAGTGAACCCGTCCCCCCCCCCCCAAGGCTGTGAGTGGACATTAAGAAGCGAGCAGGCAACATTGCAGAATCCACGGAGCATGCCCTATGCCCATGGAGGGCATGGGCCCCCAAGCTTTGCAACCCAAAATATGCATGCCCGTCCACTAAGACCTATGCAGTTTCTTTTTTCATCAAGCAACTATGTGATTGATGTAAAGATTTTTTAGAGTATTACAATGTGCTTCGGCAAAAGCATAAACAAACTGATTGCGGCATAATTGTCAATATAATGCACAAAAACGATTTTAAGGAACCACCCAGGCAAAGAAAGACTTTGCAAAATATGAGTGACCATTTGGATATGTTAGAGCTTAACTCAAAAGTGTGTTTGTGTCTGCTTAGTAAGATGATGCCTAGATTCTTGTGTATTATGTTCACTTGTGTTGATAGTAGTCTTGTATGTTTTGCTTATGATAATTATCCAATCGGATTTGTAAATATCGGACTCGTAAATGGAATTTTTTTAATAGTAAAGTCCATGGAGTTAAACTGTATCTCTCTCACTTGTACACTCTCTGTCATTACTTATGGACCATGGTGCAAAGTGATTCAATACAGTATGTGGTATATTGTGAAAATTTAAATCAATTGCTAGACTTCGAATTCGCAAATGCAATTTTCTGTATAGTGATGGACTACGAGCACAAAGTGATTCAATACAATATGTGGTGTGTTGTGAAAATTTAAACCGATTTCTAGACTTCAATTTCTCATATGGAATTTTTTGTATAGTGATGTACCATGAGTGCGAAATGATTCAATACAATATGTGGTTTGTTGTGCGAAATTTATAACAATTTCTAAACACCGGATTAGCAAATGAAATTTTGTCTATAGTGATGGACCATGGTGCAAAGTGATCAGTACAATATGTGGTTTGTTGTGCAAAATTTATATCTATTTCTGGACAACGAATTAGCAAATGAAATCTTTTATATAGTGATGGACCATGGTGCAAAGTGATCAATATAGTTTGTGGTTTGTTGTGAAAATTTTAATTGATTTTTGGACACTGTATTCACACAAGTAAAGTTTTTTTTATAATGATGGCCCATGGTCCAAAGTGATTCATTACATTATGTGGTGTGTTGTGATAACTTAAATCCATTTATAGGCACTCTATTTGCAAATGTAAATGTTTTTTGTTGTTGAAGCTTAAGTTTTTATTGCTCATTGAAAAAATTGTAAATGTGTTTCTGCCAGACATGGACGAACGTGAGAAATCCAAAAAAACATACAACCGCTTGCCACACTTGCAGATGCAACTGCCCCAAATAACCAAGCAAGAATTTTTGCACGGACCAGTGAGTGGGCATCGGCCAATGACAAGCAATTAAAAGACATCAATAGAGATGTCACCATAGAGATGATCAAGGAAGCATGGCCGACTGGGTCTAAATTCTCCATCCGTAAGGGGAGATTAAAGTTGGACCAATATGTTGTGCCAAAAATTTGCATGCATGTTGAGGCCATATACCTTGCATACATAGGGAGTACACAACCACATGGATTGTCCCCTGTGGTTTACGCTCGAGGGGTTCACTATATAGATATGTTGTATAGCACATGTATTCAAGAGGTATTTATAAAACCCCCTATTCTACATCATTTGAGGTATATAGAGACAACTTGTGTAACACTTTTCTCAATAAAAAAACCCTCTATGTACCAAAATTTTCACTTTTTCAATTTAAAACTCCCTTTTGTATGTATAATTATGTAAGTTCATAAGAGAAATTAACCCCTTCTATTGAACTCGCATGCTATTCTACATTTTTTTAATTGAACCCCTCGAGGGTTTTCAAAGATGCTATACGCACAATATGTTGAAAATGAGCCAATGGACTTTAGCAACAGGGCCCTCAATAAGAGCATGGTCGATATCTATAGTGAGACGATTACAATATCATGAGAGGAGCTAAGATATGCATTGGCCGGTGCCGCTATGCAAACACATGATGTTGTGGAGGAGTTGCAAACATAAATTCATACCTCCACAAAGACAACGACGACAGGTGATACAAGTAAGGTTACAAAGAGGCATCAAGCTCCTTAGGCATGAGCTCCATGAAATGGAGGAGTGGTGTCAACAAAAGTCGATCATAAGCATGATCAAGCATCCTAACACATTGTGGCCACCTCCAGGTTACACAGAAGACATTGTGGGTCCTTTCCCAATTTGCACACTTTTTCCATACTTGGAGTGGTCACTACAAAATAGCTTGCGTCCATATGTACCGTTGTCCATGTCTCATGCAAAACATGGTGAATAAAAAGGAGTGCCATATATGCAAGGCTTTAATTGATGAGCTTGTGTATTCTATGTTCAAAATGGAGAAAGACTATCAACGCTTAGAAGTAGCCATTGCAAGAGAGAGAGAGACTCTATTTTGGACAACCTAAATTTATCTTTATAGACATCATAACTTGGAGTGAATTGCAACAAATGTTTGAATCATACCCTTGCAATGAAAGCTAAAGCCTTTTAAAACTTGTAGTGACTTTTTGGACTCATATTATATGATATTCTCGTTTACAAAACTTTTGGTTGCAAAATAATATCATTGTGTCTAATGTGTTTTGCAAACTGCCTTGTGGCACCGGGGGCACTTTATGTAGTTGTTTCATGATGAGTATATAGCATCATATGTCCTTAGGGCCATAGGATGCTATATGTAAGTGGTTCACGATGAATATGTATACATACTATGGCCTTAGGGCCATATGATTCTATATGTAGGTGGTTCACGATGAGTATGTATACATCCTATGGCCTTAGCTAGGGCCATAATATGCTTTATGTAGGTGTTTTGTGTTGAGTATATATATGTCATGTGACCTTTAGTCCATATGATGTTTTATGCAGGTGTTTTGTGTTGATTGAATATACATTCTATGATCTCAATGCCATAGGTAACTATATGTAGTCGATTCATGATAGGTACATAGCATCTTAGATTCCTATGGCCTTAGGACCATAAGATGCTATATGGAGGTGTCTCACAATGAGTATGTATTCATCTAGGATGCTTTATGTAGGTGTTTTGTGTTGACTATATATACATCCTATTGCCTTTAGTCCATATGATGTTCTATGCAGGTGTTTTGTGTTGAATATATACATCCTATGACATCAATTGCAAGACCTAGGGTAACCGAACATAGGATCCTCCTCCCTACCGCCCCTTATATAGGCCTAGCTCCTAGCTCTTGCCCTAAGCGGACCCCTAGTCCGCACTGGTCCAGTCCAGTCCCTTGGCGTAGGTCCCTGACCCCCTGACAAGGGTCCCCGTAGGACCCTTGTCCTGACATTACTCCCCCCTTAAGGAAGATTTTTCATCCTCGAAAACACAAGTAGTAATATCTTCTTAAGAATACTGATGTTTTCTATATTGACGTCCCATACGTGAGCCAGTTGTCTGTATGACCGATAATTGGTGCCGTGAGGAGGTTAAATGAAACCAAGAGCAATCTTGATTTTCAACATTGTTGTCCTTTTGCAACCACTTGGGTCTAAATGGTAACTCCATTTATAACTCACTTGAGTACTGTAAAGGAGTAACCACAACTAAGAGTTGTCCAAAGGCATAACTAGTTTTCAGATCTTCTGAAGGTACTGGAATAATGCAAGGAAACCTTGGCGTAACTTTCCATGCAGTTGTGAGCCAGATTTCCTACTCGCGTGAGTATCTTGAAAAGTTCATAGATAGGGAGTGTCCTCTTGCAGCACACCTGGTAAGTCCTTAACGTATGAAACTATTGAAACAATATCCAACCCCACCACAACAGGTGTTCAAAGTCGAAAACCATACTTAAGCAAATTCTAGAATAGGGAGAAAATCATCTATTCAGAAATGCGTTGTGCTAACGTATGCTCTTAGCAAATCCTTTAGCAGAAGAAATATTTGTAAGTTGCCCATCCAACACGAGATGAATAGTAGCAGTAAGAGTGAGGTGTTGTCCCCCAACCACTTATAGACAGTCTTCCCTGACTGTCCAGAAACTAGGACTCAATCATTGAGTATCCAACCATATTTTTTATATGGAGTGACGACAACCAACTAGGTTGAAAACGGGTGGACTGGAGTAAGCTCCTAGAGTTTAGACCATCCAACCATAGACACCCATCTTGAGCCAGTGCCTTGTATGGCAGGGTGTAAACTCATAATAAATCTGCAGGAGAGATTGCACATGAGTGCTACCGTTCTCCGAGTGATGTTTTCCGAGCGATCCTAGTTTCCGAGCAAGTCTTGGCGGAAGGGTACTCCTATTAGACAAGGTGGTCTTGTATGCAGTTATCCATGAAAACTACAAAGCTATAAATTAGATCACGTTCTTGAATACATATTGACAACAATGAATTTTGGTGCTTGAAAAGGACATAGAGAACTTTACCTACAAGAGGATACATGCTGCATTGATCAATACAAATGGAATGCCTAAATCAATTGTTTATTTATATACACCCTAATCTCATGTCTAGAGAGAGAGAGAGAGAGAGAGAGAGAGAGAGAGAATGCAAGATTGCAACAATAACAATACACATTTAAATGGAAGACTCTTGGATACTAAATTTTTGTTATCAAAAAGACATCACAGATTATAGCTGAAAATAAGGATTTTATGTACGATCAATGAAACAAAATGTAACAATAATTTACAATGATTCACATTCATCATCAATGTAAAGGTTTTGAATGTAGCGATGCTCTTACCGTTCCATGTCGAATCGTTTGTCTCTAAACATGCTCTTTGCCATTGCTTCGGCATACACGGGCAATTGACTTTGCATGGAAGGAATAAACAAAATCTTAATACATATAAAGAAATCCATACAAAGGAAAAATATTAACATATTCAAATATAACATCTAATACATAACATTTCCAATGTAAAATGTGTTTCCTAAATCGTGAGCAATCCATATATTGTCACCAACCATGATAGAACAAAAGCATATCCAAATATGGTAATACAAGCCAAACAACACATAAGCATATATTGGAATACTACTATTTACCTAGAGTTGGCAATAATTTTTATGCCAAAAAATTCATACAAAGGGAGAAGATTAACATATGAACAACATAACATCCAAGAACATAACATTTCCGAAGTAAGCTATGTTCCAAAACCCATGAGTTTTACATAAATGTCAATCTGTGACAAAACAAGGGCATAATTAAACATGGCAATATAAACCAAACATCACATAAAAACAAACCACACTTGAAAGAAGTCCATAATAGTATTAGTCTCAAGGGACAAGGGCCTCACTAGTCATACGGATTGAAACCTGCAAGTGGATCCACCTCATCATCTGCCTGCGGCCTACTAACATCATCATGGCTGCCCTGTTGCATGTAAGCCAAAAGGAGAGGCTCTACATATGTGGTCATAAAAAATGTATCCACATCGATAGATGCACATACTCTACCAGTGTGCATGCATGTCTTAAGAATAGGCGCAGTACCACATCCCATCTCAATGCACACACCACCTCGACGACAGTACATGTGTACAAAGCATGCTAAAAATGTATGAATCCTCTCTAGTCCCCCACGCCATTGCTGCCCGACAAGGTCCAAAGCACGCAAATCATCCGGAAGATAATGGTAGGCGAGGGTATCTAAAGGATGCATGCCGAAGGACTCAAAGAGAGGTGTACTCTCTGCAATGAAAATAGGAGGATCTGCAGCTCAACGTCGAACCATAAAAAGCATTGATGTAGAACACTAGCAACAAAAGATAATAATATCCAATTAAACCTTAATTCAAGAAACACATGTAGTTTTGAGCATTTGAATAGAATATAATCATCACTATACTCACATCTGTGCGAATACCACCAATCTCTTTGAATCCATTTGTAGAATGGTGAATGACAACCACTCGTCTCACTATCTCCAAATCGTAAGCGCGAACATAGCGCTCAATCCACCCAATTGTGAAATCACCTATAATATAATTGCATCATCTTAGAAAAGTTTCAATAAGTAGAAACATACAAAATAAACATAAATATTAACAACTATTAACTTTAACAAATACCTACCATAGAGGCCATCACCAATAACCATCCCAAATCTGCCAAATTAGATGCTGCCAAAGCAATCCCATAGCGCACATGGTCCTCAGAAACAAAATCCCAGGTGGGACAAGGATCGTCACCACCTTGAGTGCCTCCAAATGGCAAGTCAAGAAAAGTGAAGTCAGCTGCCCAATCCACAGTCTTTCCCCTCTTTGTGTAATTAACCCCTGAAGGCTTATTTTGCTTGATGAACTCTTGCACACTATAGAAGGTATCATTTTTTCTTCCTCCCGTAAAATCCTTCCCAATGGTGATGTAATCACCAACCACTACAATGCTTTTGGGATTCTCAACATGAGGCATGTATCCCAAATAATGCGTTGCAAGATAAATAAATTGTGTAGTCCTTTTGGAAAGTATCTTTTGACCTTTTAGAGTATTCCCTTCAGGATCACAAGAGCATGATATCAATATGTTTTCCTCTCAAAACACATACAGATAAGAGAGAGAGAGAGAGAGAGAGAGAGAGAGAGAGAGAGAGAGAGAGAGAGACTCTGTGTATGTGTGCAAAGACATAACTTGGATACTTGAGAGACATACACAATAGAGTAATGTATGCAGAAACATGATATATATATATATATATATATATATATATGTACTTACATGCATAAACAGACATTTATATATCTATGTATACGTATGCAAGTAAGTAGGTATATATATGTGTGTGCGTGTATATAAACACTATTAAAAAATTCACTAAAGAATCAAAATAGATTTGGATCTTGAAATTCAAACCTTGAATGCAATCCTCTGTTTCCAGGTCCTCCATATGATGAGAAATATCAAAGGACTTTTGGCTTTCAACATCAATCCTTTGTTTCTCAACATGCTTCTCTTTTTGTTTATCTAAACAACAATAGAATAAAGAACAAAACGTTATTGAAAACCAACAAATACATGATACATGATTCAAAATTTTACTTATACAAAATTTCAAATTATCATACTCTTTCTTTGGTCCACTTCTTTTGGAACCATACTTGATATTTGTGAATAGAGCTCCTTCTCTCTATTCAAAACATGACCTCCTTCAATATCTATCCACCATGGACAATTGTCAAGCTCCCATCGTGTACATTGATGCATAGCACGTGGGTACATACAAGTCTCTTCATTCAGGGTCAATAGCCATTGCTTTGCCCTAACTGGAATACTTGGCACATGACCTTTTCCTTGCAAGCAAACAAAGTACCTACCATGGACAATGAAACAATTATCAAAGACATAATTTTATCTTTGTTATGAAATTAAAGTAACTATCAAGTAAATTCATTCACACATCTTCACCTAAAAAGTAGCCTCATAGAAGCTTTCAATATCATATCCTCTTTCTTGAGAGGTTTATCATTGCTCTTCTTCTCCTTTGGCTCTCCTCGAACCTCAAGAGGAAACAGATATGTCCTCATCTCTATCTTCACCTCTTCATAGAAGTCAAACAGGGAGAGATAAAGAGGAACAATTACCCCTCCCGGCACATCCATAAAATCGACCAACACCTACGTAGCTTTATGGTATATCTTCTCAAGCACAGCTTCTCTTCTAAGCCAACTTTAAGAAGAAAACATAAATTCATGTATTATTTTTGTTAGCCTACAAACCATGCAATCTATACAATCATCAAAAATATTAGGAACTCACTGTCTATAAAGGTGATCCCCTCGTGCAAGGCCATACATAGATTTTGTTGCTTTGTTTGCCTCCAACAAAGTCAACCAAAAGATTTTTGACTCCATTTGAACATCACATAAAGCCAATAAATTCAATTTCTCAAGCGTTGCAAAACTTTCGGGCCCCCACTTGAGAGACCATACTTTTGACCTCCAAGTATCTCCATGCTTGGGATCAACAATATTAAGGATCTAAAATTAACGTAGTGAAGTCAATAATTTATATAAGAAAAGTAAATACAAACACATAGTTGTTCATTGAGAAAGACTCACCTTTCCAATCCTATCACCATATCTTGAAGCCAACTCTTCATTCTCCTTCTCTTCAAACAATCGAAGCTCTTCATCTGACATTTTTAGTCTTGCCTCTTCAACCTTCTTGTTTAGTGCTTTACTTATTTGCACCTAGAAAAACAAGGGAAGGAGTCAAATCCATTGTGACAAGCATAGCAATACTAAATTCATGTTAGAAATATATGCTACTTAAAACTTACATTAAAAACTAGCTTTCCGAGATATCTACGTGTAAGAGGATACCAAGGCTCAACACCCTTGGTACTCTTCTTTCTGATACGTGAAATCAACATTCTATCTCTCTCAGGTAGGTCTTTTAGGTACTCCCCATGATCAGCAAAACAAATATTTGCACAATTTACTAGTTCATCCCTCAATGTTGTGGTCACCAAGGCATGTGTATTCAAACTACATGTTCAAAAGCAAGAAAAATTCACATAAACATAAATAAACTTGAGAACTATCATAACCAAAAAGATAAGGAAGGAGACTCACTAGTTCATCCTCTGTAAACTTGTAAGAAGTGCAATCTCACTAACCCTGGTAGGGTCAATAATAGTACAAAGCACACGACAATGCTTCACTTTTGTTTCTTTGAAGCATTCTTTAATAGGAGATGTCCATGCCATGGTACGATGGTTGCCTTCCCAAACATAGAACATGTGACCCATTAGTTCCTGAAGTTCAGGTTTCAGAATGAGGTCAGCTTCAAACTCTTTGTTAACCTCATGCCAAATAGGATCCCAATCCCTCTGTATTGCTTCATCCACAATTGAAACTTCTTTGTCCCTCGTCCAAATGGAAACAATAAATGCTCCTTTCTCTGCCACATAACCCTCTCTAGCAAATGCTATTTTCAAGCCCGAAAGATCATCACAAAGACCCCTAACCCTTGCATAAGGAATTAGTCTACAAAGAGGAATGGGTGGACAATGGTGACAGCTGAACATCCTTGTTTTCTGAACAATGTCCTCTCTCATATCCATGTAAATCTTGTTCTCTTCATTGGATGGCTCTACAGATGGTACCTCTGGCCTAACAACATAAGGGACAATCATCATACTTGCCTCTTGTTGAGCAACCCCTGAAGCATCTAGAGTTTGGCTCTCAACCTCCTCCTCAACATCATTTTGCTCCAGCACTCTGCTTATGTCATCTTGACTCTCCTCTTGCATTGAGTCTACATTAAGTTGAGATGAACCTCTGGTTTTCCTCAATCGCTTACGACCCCCTGCAATAGCCGGAGGACTGCAAAGAGAAACAAATAAAAAAGTCTTTGTTAGAAAAGCATCCCAAATTTTAAAAAAAAATTTGAAAAAAACACCCCAAAAGCAGGCCGTGCTGACGCGGCCTGCTTTTGAGGTGTTTTTTTGCAATTTGCATGCCATTTATACTCGCAACTTAAATTGGCCAAATGCAATCCTTTTCTAATTTTCATGACTAATTTGTTGCAGCTATAAGACTGCAAAGAGAAACAAATAAAAAAGTCTTTGTTAGAAAAGCATCCCAAATTTAAAAAAAAACAAATTGAAAAAAACACCCCAAAAGCAGGCCGTGCCGACGCGGCCTGCTTTTGAGGTGTTTTTTTGGCAATTTGCATGCCATTTATACTCGCAACTTAAGCATTCTACCGCCTTAAACCAACTCATTCTTGAACTACATTTTCAAACGTATAATACAAACATGGACACATACTGAATTTTGAAAGCAAATCAATGCGTTGCACGATTCATAGAAATTTGCAAGCACATACAATATTCAAGAGCAGTGCTTAAAGAAAGCTGGATTTCATTTTTCCACTGCTAATAACCACAAAACAGGAAGATTAGCCTCTTCCTTGAAGAAACACTCGTTCTCAACTTACAAGGCCACAACTCTGGAGGAAGAGAAACTAAGCATGCTTAGAGTAGTGTGGAGGCACCATGACTGATTGCACATACTTGCATTCCAGTATTGAGGGTGTAACCTCACACCTGTCTGAGATAGCATCACATTGCTCTCAACACCTGAAAACAATGCTGGCCTGTCTTCAGATGCCCTTCTGGAAACCCTGCTGTTGTCATCAACAATGTGATGGAAGTGTGCAAG
This sequence comes from Adiantum capillus-veneris, assembly GCF_014529385.1. Classification (NCBI taxonomy): domain Eukaryota; kingdom Viridiplantae; phylum Streptophyta; class Polypodiopsida; order Polypodiales; family Pteridaceae; genus Adiantum; species Adiantum capillus-veneris. The sequence goes on along the minus strand of NC_140936.1, from coordinate 46,270,681 downwards.
CCACTATAACACTATAATGTGGTGAAAGATCTTGCCACCATTGGATGTGCAGTCTCATGCCTAGCTTCTCTGAAGGTAAGCTGGAGTTCTTTCGAAGAATGCACATCAGAAAAGGCTTGGGGGCCTACTTTACCTCATCATAGAGACCCAATTCAAAACTTCTACTACGGAAGCCTCCAGCCTGTCCGACCTATATTGTGGCGTAAGCTTATCTGGATGGCCTTATCTGATAACCATCCAATTTTAGGCATAGTTTGGAAATAAAAAAGAATGCAATTTAAATGCAATGCTTTTGATGCGCTCTGCTCATCAAATCCCACTTTTGTATGTCTGGCATCCTGGTATGGTGTAGCATCTGATATTCTTCTAATTTAATTTCACCACGCTTATGGTAAAAAGAAAAAGAAAAACAGAAACTAAAATCTCAGCATCTACATGTCCTAGTCTACATGTTGACCTAGTCTACATGTCCTAGTCTACATGTCCTAGCCTACATGTCCTAGTCGGAAGCCCGATTATGCATAACAACTTCGGCTATGGTCAGTACTAAACTACCTTGCAAAAAGGGTTGTGTACTTAACTAATGGACTATTCCGGTCATGCACGTCCTTCGGAAAGGCTCATAAAAGTGTTGGACTTAATCCCCTAGGCTTGTCTACTCTTACCTGAGGTGTCCTTGAGTTAGCAAGATGTGTGCATGTGCCACTCAAGGACGACGTGCACATGACAGTCAGGGACCAAAATATATGCTAATGATGGTGTTTGGACGCTTGTATCAACCATTACACCGATGCTTTTACACTCAGAAACTATTTATTTCTCACAAGATCTTTCACAATTCATGCCAAAAATTGTCATTAGGACTAGATTATTAACCATAAGGCCTTGTTCCATTGGTTGCACTACAAAGTGGCCCGATCATAAGCTGCCCCCTCAGGTTATGCAAATGCATACATAGCCTCCTCAGACAGAGAGAATGAAGACACAATGCAAAAAAACACCCCAAAATCAGGCCGCGCCGGCGCGCCCTGCTTTTGGGGTGTTTTTTTGCATTTTGTTTGTAAAAACACACACACAAATGGTCTGCACTGCAAGGTGATTTCGCACATAACCAGAAAAATCTGAGGGATTTTGCAGAGAAATTGCCACATTTAATCATTGTGGCAAATTCATTCAGTTCAAGGGGAGCTTTGAAATATGCAGGTGAATTCCTGCGCAATCTGACCACAAACAGGACTCCCTACATAAGAGGGTTCACAAAGCCAACATATAACCAACTACCCAACTTAAGTTGGGTGTTACAGCACCCACTACTCAGTATTTTGTGTTATAAATGCCCATTGAACGTCTTTAGATGTTGACTCAATACTGAACCAATTCTCAATTTTGTGAGGGCTATCTTCAGGTTTCAATCAACTTTATAAAATAATTTTCATCTATTGAGAACCCTATGTTTTTACACATGCCATTTTTTGCAAAACCTTGCAAAACAGACACACAAGCGTCCCTATTTGGTTACTAAACTAGTTTTTAACAGACAGAAACCCCTTGCTTTTGCCTTACTGACCTCCTCAAAACATGCCTCCACAGTTGTGCTTGCACGTGCCTCCACACACGAGCACTGACGCATGCACCCACACTATAAGAACAGACAAGATGAGTAGACCCAAGTCCCAAGTTCAGGCCACACTTTTGCATTACATTTACTAGGTTAAAGAGATGTCGACCAAACTCGGTTTCTGCTTCAATGTCACGGAAATCCCTGAGGCAAACACACCATTATTTCTCAATGGAGTCATTCAAATCCAGTCTCTGAATTTCCCAAAAGTTTCAGGTAGGGGTGTCCAACATGCATGACGCGCATAAATCTTAGTTTTGGTAGACTGTAAGGTTCACCATTGCAAACCTCTCAAGTCTTGGTCACTCTTTGCGCAAAGGTTTGAGAGACTAACAAAGGAAACGCAATTGTTGCATCACAATGAACCTGAAGAGAAACTGTGGCAGCTTATGATCGGGCAGCTTATGCAAATGCATACATAGCCTCCTCAGACACAGAGAATGAAATTGATTAACGCATACAGTAGAAACTTAAAACTGAAATCGACTAACGCTGAAATTGATTAACGCTTCATACAGTAGAAGCGTGGGAGAAAGCGAAAACTGAAAACTGAAAGCTGAAATTGATTAACGCTTCATACAGTAGAAGCGTGGGAGAAAGCCAAAACTGAAATCGCAAAATTTTGATTCCAAAAAACACCACAAAAGGAGGGCGCGCCGGCGTAGCCTCCTTTTGATGAGTTTTTTTAGCAGAGAGCAGCTATGGCAAATAGAGAAGCTACGTACCTCTGAGGAGTTTTTTTCGATTTCTTCATCTTCGCATCTTCGCTCTGTTCTTCCCTTTCGACTCAGAAAAGCCCCAACTTTAGAGAAATTTTGAGATATATATATATATATATATATATATAGAGAGAGAGAGAGAGAGAGAGAGAGAGAGAGAGAGAGAAGAAGAAGAATAAGAGAAATTTAACTTCGTAGGAAACTATCCCAAGAGACCTTAAATATCTATCCAATGAGGAGAGTTGAACTAAATACATGTTATTCAAGAGGGAAATGGCATAACCAATCTACCACACTCGGGTGATAGAGAGAAAGAGAGAGAGAGAGAGGCACACAAGATATATATATATAGAGAGAGAGAACTAGAGAGAGAGAGAGATCTAGTTATTTTTATGATGGCAAAAATTTAACGCATTGAAATTTTAAAATTATGTGATCATGAGATAGAGGTGCATTTATGACGGTTTCACTAGATTTTTGTGCCGATTTTTTTTTGCAGAAAAAAGGAATTCTCGATTAATAGAAATTCCCTTCAGTTGGTTCAACTCAGAGTTGGTTCAACTCAGAGCTTTAACGCCCTGTTTTTACAATCGTCCCCTTTCTTCAATCATCCATGAGTAGATTCATCACCATATATGGTCCTTCCCCCCGACAGAAATTAAGTGTTAATTTTCAGAGCAGGTTTGTGGAAATCAAGCTAAATCTTCTTGAGGAGCATTTTGACTTAGAAGGGGTGCCTTTGTCACTTAAGCCTTTGTCACTCAGCCATGAACAGTTAAATTTTGGGCCTGTTTTGCTCTCCACTGGTGAAGAAGGATTTCTTCTTGATGCAGAAATACATCAATTCTATAAGATTTTTATTGATATTGCTGTACATGAGACTCCTACTTCTGTTGAGTTCATTCCTAATGAAACACAAAAAACTCACAGTGTCATTGATATGATTAAACAACTGCCCTTAAATAGTAGCTTGCATGTAGCTATGTAAAGTGCTACAGAGATTGTTAAAGCTGAAGAACTACCCAAAGTTTACGATGGGTACATTGCATTTGAGCTCCCTCCTTGTGAAGAGAAGTCAACAATGCATGGCATGGAGCAGAAGTATGATGGTCACTCTTGGATGGAGTACGTCACATGCAACTCAGATTGTTTTGATGGTGTTGTGCGCTTGAGTCGTTGTCCTGGACACCTTCGGTGCGTCAATATTGATTGTCCTCACTACTCGAGACTACATTATCAAAATGAAACACACTAGAAAGGAAGAATGAAAAAAAGTTGTCCTGTTGGTCTTGTAGGGCTTCAACATGGTAATATTGTTTGCAAACACTGCTCACAAATGCCCGAGTGTGTTGATTTGTGTCATGCAATAATTTACTACTGTGTGCCTAGAGATCATTTCAACACTACAAGATGTGCGATTCATCTGGGTAATCATAAGCACCCTTATGAAGAGGGTGTCAGCATAGCCATCGAAAAACAAATAGAGGAGAAGGTTGCAGCACGTGCAAAGCTAAATCCTTTCACTACTCCAAAACAACTTGAGGGTGCCGTTACTCAAGATCTTATTATGGACATGCTAATGAAAGACAATCAAGAGGGGAACTCAGAGATTGGTGAGGATGAACTTGCAGACATTCTTGAGTATGCCACTCCTCTCTCAAATAAAAGGAGGATAGGAAGATGTTTAGAGTATGCCAAAAGAGAGAAGAATATCACTACAATGGGCCTTGAAGCTATGTTGGACTTGAAGAATCGTTGTCGCTACCCTTTCATACACAGTGTGCTGTTCCCAGGGCAGTTGAGTGATAGACATCAACCACATGTTTTTAAAATATCAATTAGGGGACTTGATTTGATTAATAGAATGAGACCTAGTGGAAACTTGCAAGAAATGTGGGTTCATTTTGATCACATACATAGAGTTTCTGGTTGGCCCACAATGTCTGCACACGTATATGACCCTTATGTGCATTCTCTTTTGACTATTGCCACATGTGAGTTCAAGGTCGAGGATCGCTTTGCTCGGACTGAGTTTTGGAAAAAGTTGAATTCTGTGGTTCATGAAAATGGCTTTGAAAAACCAGAGTTTCGTGGATTCATGGCAGATGAGGCAAATGCAAATTGGCTTGCAGTGCATGCAGTTTACTTTGGTGGGGCAAAAAAAAGGGTACCTGAAAAAGAAAGGAGTTGTACTTTCCATTGGGAGCAAAGCATGGTTCACCACACACGTAAGTGTATCCGTCCTTCATTTCAAGAGGAGCATAAATCCTTGTGTCGAAAGTGGCGAAATGCACCATCCGACGTGGCTGCAGACAGCTGCAAGAATGAAATCAGAAAATTTTGGCATGCAGGTCATTCAATCAAGGGCGAGATACCATCATTGGAAACTTGGCTTGCTTGGTGGGATGTGAGAGCATTCCATTGGGGATCTTGGTTTGTGAGTCAAGATGAGTCAGGTATTTTTCTGCCCACCACTAATCTAGCAGAGGCTAAACATGCAAGTATGCGTGCTGGAGTTGGTTTTAAAAGCCAGATATCCCTTTATGAGGCCGTAGGATTTGTCATAAAATCTAATATCTAACTAACCCAAATGATTTTCTCATATTAAATTGATCACTTAATGTGGGAGAATAAACGGGAACAAGTGTTAAGATATAGGTATGTGCTTATAGATCTATCTCAACACGGGGCCAATGGTAAAGGGGCCCAAAAGGGAGATGGTCTATCAAAGAGCAAGGCTAACCAATGGAGCATAAGACCTTAGGGTTAGCTTCATTGAAGACCTCCAATAAATGTGTGTAAAAGTCCTTTGACCTTAAGTAAGCTAGGGCTGAGCTTGAGGTGGGAACCCGGCCCAAGCTCGAGGTGCTTGTCCTGCTTGAGGTGCTTGTCATGCTTGAGGTGTTTTTCATGCTTGAGGTGCTTGATTAAGATGCTTGAGGTGCTTGACTGGCTCCATGCTTGAGGTGCTTGACTTGCTGCATGATTAAAGTGCTTGAGGTGCCTTGAGAAGCTTGCCTGAGATGCTTGTGGGAACACCCCCTAGTTCAAGTGCTTTGTCATGCTTGGTGAGTAAGGTGCTTGATCACCTAAAAGTCAAAAGCATTCCTACAAGAGGGGGCGCGAGCCCTTTTCCTAGGGGCTAGAGAGAGAACACCCACTCACACACACAAGGGAAGCCCAACTTGAAGAGGCAGCAAGGACACATGTCAGGCCCCTACCCATGTTACCTTCATGTGTTGCTTGAAGCCTATTGGCTAGGCTTCAAAGGGGTCCAATGATAAATTACATGAATTATCTAATTGTTTTAGCATTTATCAAGTCCTCTCTCTCAAAGGGGAAAGGGGGACACTTGTCCCAAGGCTACCCATGTTGCTTGTAATGGCTCCTGCTTGTGATTGGCTAGGCCTGGAGGGGTCCAATGAGCTTCAGGCATGAGCTACAAGGGAGGGTCGACCCAAGCAAGCTAGGGGGGTTCCTAGGGGGTATACTCACCCACACACACTCACAAGCACTCTCATTGTGTAAAATGCAAAGTGCAAGAGCTCCCTATCCAAGCAAGTAGAGGTTGAGAGCCTACACCAACACTCTTGGCTATGGAGTGCAAATCCAACCAAGAGCCATGCTTCAATGCTTAAGCTTGCCATCTCCTTCTTCTTCATTACTATGCTATTATGTATGCTAGCAACAAGAGTATGATAAGTGAGGAACTAATTCTTTCTCCTACGAAATGTTTCTTCTTCCTCTTCCCTACCCTCATTCCCTGCTAGCTCTCTCCACCTTCGAAGGTGTTTGAGGTCTTGGGACTGAGGCTTGGGATAGTTAAAGCTTTCTTCTAGTTTATGTTATGTTTGTGGTGCATGAAGCCTTCCATCTTCATGGCATCACCTAGGTCACAAGGAACACAAAGACTGTATTGTAACAAGTCTCTCTTTATGGGAGAAATCATAATACAAATGCCTATTGGAGGGGGGACCGGCTCCACATAAATCCGGTCCTCAATTGTTGTCATGTTCTCTAAACTCTCTCTCTTGCAAAAGTATTGTCTATGCCAAGTTAACTAATTGCTATGATTATGTTGCTATCTTCAATTATGTCTACCTGCTATGCTCACAAAATCATTTCTTGAAAGTACTCTCATTAAATTCCGCTATTCTCAAATTGAATAGGCAAATTCCATTACATTGGTATCAGAGCATTTGGTTTCTCTTTTCTTGCTTAAGAAGAGAGGTCCTTAAGTAGCCTATAAATGGTTGATGTTGTTAATTATAATAGAGTAAGTGGAACTGGGATCTAATACCGGTTTTGTTAAGCCCACTATGTGGGGGATGGTGCACACCTCGGGAGCTTTGGACTTAATAATGGAGTCTTTTTAGACTTTCCTACGGCTTTACCATTATTGAGCCATAAGAAGTCCGAAAGGAGCTAGCCCTTGGCAACTCTGCTATGTTAGACCTACTCCTCTACTCTCTATAATTAACCACTTTGAGCCGTGGGTGTAGATACTTAAGAGCCGATTTTCAAAGGCTAAGAGAAGTGGCAACTAAGGTTTTGAATTGCCAAAGCATACACTAAGTACATACATAAAATTTTGTTAACATGGCTGACAATAATCAAGAGAGTAGAATGAACATTGATAGCTTTGATTTTGCACATGAAGGTGCTAATGAAGATGCTCCCATGTTTGTGAATTATCTTGTGACTAGGTTGCAACAAGCTATGGGCAACCCTACCTTGCAAGCCGAAGTTACTCAACAACTTCGTGCCTATGGAATTTCCCTTCCTCTCCAAGAGGAGAGAGAGCTTAGGAGGCCTCTTGAAGAGACCCCCAAAAGAAGACTCTCTCCCATTCGAGAGGAGGAATCCAAAGAGAAAGAAAGCAATGAAAGTCTAAGTTCTTCTGAAGATGTGGCTCCACGAAGAAGGTGGTCTAGACGATCGCCTACTCCTCCCAAGAGGAAAAGAGCAACCCATAGTCCTTCTCCTCATCACTCTCAAAGGCAAGAGAGGAAACAAAGGAAGAAAAGGGCTAGGAAGAGGTCACCCTCTTCTCCTTCTTCTTCACCTTCCTTCTCTTCCGATGAAAGTTATGGCTATTCTCCTAGAGAATACAAGAGGGGAGGGCATCGCAAATCATTTCGTGCATGGCGAAGGTCACAAAAGCTAAAGAAGTTCAAGGAATGAGGAAAGAGTATCTCTTTTCTCACCTACGATGGCACCTTTGGTGCTACCGACAAAGTGTTGGCCTTCATCCAGCAATTTGATGCGGCCTTTGGGGACGAGGGCTTCACAGAGTCCTCCAAGCTACGCCATGTAGCTATGCACTTCCAAAAATCAGCTCGTCAATGGTGGGCTAGCCTTCGTGGCAATGGAGAAGCCCCAAAGACATGGAAAACTCTACGAGTTTCCATCATGAAGCAATTTCTTCCAAGCGATACTAAAGATAAAGTTCTTACCGAATGGCGCGGCTTGAAGCTCCTCTCTCATGAGTCTATCAACAAGTATGTAGATAAGTTTTGGGATTTACATCTCAAAGCTACTGTCTTTCAAAAGATAGACTTTGCCGAGCAAAGACAACAATTCTGTCCGGGATTACCTGAAGAGATGGCCGAATATATCAACTCTCAACGGCCCGGTACTATTACCGAAGTAATCCACCACACCATGGTTGCTTCACGCATCAATTTCCATCAAGGGGCTAGACGTAATGTCAAGCCGATGGAAAACAAAGATAAAAATGATGCAAAGGGGAAATCCAATGCTCAAAATAATTCCCAAGGCACTTCCAACAACAACAACAACAATCGGTCCAAGGAGAAGGGAGTTTACAAAGGTAAAAACAAACTCTCTCCTGAAGAGCTTGAAGCTTTTCGCAAGGACCATAAGTGTTTCAAGTGTGGGGAGCAAGGGCATGGCTATCGTTCTTGCCCCAAGAAGAATACTCGCAATGAGACTCCTAGGGCTTCCACCATCGAAGCTCCAAAAGAGGATGCTCATTGCAAAGGATCATCACTCTCCTATGCTTGGGGAAAGGTACGAGAGCATGATGCCTTCATCTTGTTTGACCCTGGCTCTACTCTCAACTTCATATCAATAGAGTTGGCCACCAAGTTGGGCATTCAAGCTTTTGAGATGGGAGATATAGTAACAGCTGATGCAGCTTTCAAGGGACAACAAGCCTCCGTTACTCCCTTGATTGGGAAGTTGAGGCTTCATGTCCAAAGCTATGTCGACAAAGAAGACTTATTCATCTCTCCCCTCCAACATCAGGATGTTATCCTAGGGGCACCATGGTTTGATCGCATGGCTGCCAACATGAAGTTCCCTGAAAGGAGAATTTACTTCACCTACAGGGGAAAGAACATGTATATAGATGCTAGTGAGCGTGGTCGCACTATTCCACTTGTAAATCCTCTTTCTTTTGATAAATCAATGAAGAGCTCAGTTTCTGCGTACATGATTTATGTCAAAGACTCTCTAAAAGCTAATAATGTTTCATCAAATGAAAATGATAGGAATCAAGAAGAGTTAGACTTGTCTACTTTTCTAAAAGGATTCCAAGATGTGTTCATCGATGATATCCCTATGGACCTACCTCCAAAACGAGGGGATGATGACCATCGTATTGAGCTCCTTCCAGGAAGCTCACCGCCTAACAAACCCCCTTATCGAGTCTCAGAAGCTCAACAAGAGGAGATCATGAGGCAAGTACAAGAGCTGGTAGACAAAGGGATGGTGAGGCCTAGTTCCTCTCCCTTTTGTTCTCTAGTCCTTTTAGTGCAAAAGAAAGATGGTACATACCGTATGTGTGTGGACTATCGAGCACTAAACCATATCACTATTAAAAACAGATTTCCCGTACCTCGGGTAGAAGATCTGTTTGATAAGCTACAAGGCTCTACCTACTTCAGTAGGATTGACCTTAAGAGTGGCTATCATCAAATAAGGATAGTGGATGAGGATATCTTAAAGACCGCGTTTCGCACAACATTTGGTCTTTATGAATATCTAGTCATGCCTTTTGGCTTGACTAATGCACCAGCTACGTTCAATCGTTTGATGGAGAAAATTTTTAGACCATATCGAAAATTCACTGGAGTGTTCTTCGATGATATCATCATCTACTCCAAGTCTTTGGAGGAACATAAGCAGCATCTCCAAGTGATTTTTCAAGCATTGAGGGAGAATAAGCTTTTCTCAACCAAAAGAAAAATGAATTTTTCCTTCAAGAGATTCAATACTTAGGTCACATTATCTCTCAAGAGGGTATCCATATGGATCCATCGAAGTTAGAGGTAATAAAAGCATGGCCTAACCCAAGGAATCTACATGAGCTAAGAAGCTTTATTGGTATGTGTGCATACTATAGACGCTTCATAGCAAAATTCTCTCAAGTAGCAGGACCACTACACGACTTAACCAAGAAGAACGTTAAGTTTGTATGGACTGCTAAGGAGCAAAATGCTTTTGAAAAACTCAAAGAGAAGCTTACTTCCCAACCAGTCCTCGTGCTTCCGGATCTCTCAAAGCCATTTGAGGTCCAATGTGATGCTTGTGGTGATTGCCTTGGAGCGGTTTTGCTTCAAGAAGGGCATGCCATAGCATATGAGAGCCGAAGGCTCAATGGTGATGAACGAGTCTTGGGCATTTATGAGAAAGAGCTTTTAGCTGTTCTACATGCCCTAGACACATGGAAGCACTACCTATTGGGGACTCCATTTATCCTACGAACCGACCACCAAAGTCTCAAGTATTTCATGACGCAAACCAAGCTTTCCGACAAACAAATGAGGTGGGCAAATTTTCTTTCGCAATTTAATTTTCAGATTGCTCACATAGCTGGTAAGCACAATCAAGTTGCCGATGCACTTTCACGGCGACCAAAAGTTTATGCGGTGTCTATAGCTACTCACAATGATCTATCCTCTATGATAGATGAGTATGCTACTGACCCTGACTTTAGAGACATAATGTCAGCCCTTGCTTTGGGGAAGAAAGAGGAACCATTCACCTTGCAGGATGGTTATCTTCTCCACGGCAATAGGCTATGTGTTACCCATTCCCTTCGTGAGAAGGTTATGTATGAATCCCATGCTCCTCCATATGCAGGGCATAGAGGTATTCAACCTACTCTCCGAGCAGTAGAGACGTATTTCTATTGGCCTACCATGAAAGTGGACATACAAGAGTATGTTTCAAAATGTGTAGTATGCCAAAAGATCAAGTATGATAGAGGGAAGCAACCTGGATTACTCCAGCCATTGCCTATTCCAAATTCACCATGGGAGAGTATATCCATGGATTTCATCTTTGGATTACCCAAGTCTATCCATGGGAATACAGGAATATGGACAATAGTCGACAGGTTTAGCAAGCAAGCACATTTTATTGCTGTCAAAAAGACTATTAAGGCACATCAAATGGCATCTCTCTTCATATCTCAGATTTTCAAACACCATGGATTACCCACATCCATCGTGTCAGATAGAGATCCTAGAATGACCAGTAATTTCTGGAAAGGTCTCTTTGAAAATATAGGAACAAGATTGAATTTCTCTTCGGCCTATCACCCACAAACGGATGGCCAAAGTGAGATAGCCAATCTTACGATACTCGATCTACTCAAGACTTATGTTACCGAAGTAGATCAACGCTCACAATGGGAAAAGTATTTACCGCTAGTAGAGTATGCCTACAATAATACTGTACATACTTCTACGGGCAAAGCACCTTTCGAGATCATAGAAGGAAGACCTAAAAGTCCCTTGCTACTGAAAGTACATGGGAAGATCTTCGCCGCCGATGAGTATAGCCGTGACCTACAAGAATCTTTTCAAAAGATTAGGGAGGCTATAGCCATCTCTCAACAAAGGCAAAAAGCTACTGCTGATAAGCACAGAAGAGCCTTAATGTTCAAAGAAAATGATTGGGTCTTACTCAAGTTTCCTAAGGCTCGATTAAAACAAATGAGGGGCAAAAATCCTACGGGCCATCAAAAGTATTATGCTAAACTAGCAAAAAGATACTATGGTCCTTTCCAAATCTTGAAGCCTATCAATGAGACGGCTTATCAACTCAAGTTGCCCAACCATTGGCTTATACGCAATGCCTTTTATGTAAGCTTACTTAAGCCCTACAAAGGAGAGCCACCAATTGAACCAACTATTGAAGACCCTCCCGAAGTTGAAGACCAAGAAGAGGTGCTACAACCCGAAGCTATCCTTCGGCATGAAGACAAGGTACTACGACATGGTAAGATTATCCGACGGTATCTTATTAAGTTCAAAAATTATCCTTTTGAAGATGCTAAATGGATGCAAGGAGTACAACTTAAGGATAGTATGAACCTTGTCAATGCTTACAATGCTACATTAGAGTAAGCAAATGTACAAATTTCTTTTAAATAACTCATGTTTTTGTCTTATATGACTAGTCCTCTTTTTAATTGTGCACAAATTTAACTAGTATGCATGCTTAGAATCATGTTTGTGATGACGACGTCTCTCAAACACCAAGTAGAATTTGTCACTCTACTTTGGGAGAATGAAATGGACTAAAGAGCAGACATGCTTGCGTCAGCTATGTCTCCCAAGCACCAAATGGATTAGTCATCCATCTTGGAAAGATGTCGTAGGGTAAAAATGGATCCTTTACCCGCTAAGTACGATTGACTAATGACTAAGACTTTATCTTTTCTACCTCATAGTCGAGGACGACTATGATTTCAAGAGAGAGGTAATGTCATAAAATCTAATATCTAACTAACCCAAATGATTTTCTCATATTAAATTGATCACTTAATGTGGGAGAATAAACGGGAACAAGTGTTAAGATATAGGTATGTGCTTATAGATCTATCTCAACACGGGGCCAATGGTAAAGGGGCCCAAAAGGGAGATGGTCTATCAAAGAGCAAGGCTAACCAATGGAGCATAAGACCTTAGGGTTAGCTTCATTGAAGACCTCCAATAAATGTGTGTAAAAGTCCTTTGACCTTAAGTAAGCTAGGGCTGAGCTTGAGGTGGGAACCCGGCCCAAGCTCGAGGTGCTTGTCCTGCTTGAGGTGCTTGTCATGCTTGAGGTGTTTTTCATGCTTGAGGTGCTTGATTAAGATGCTTGAGGTGCTTGACTGGCTCCATGCTTGAGGTGCTTGACTTGCTGCATGATTAAAGTGCTTGAGGTGCCTTGAGAAGCTTGCCTGAGATGCTTGTGGGAACACCCCCTAGTTCAAGTGCTTTGTCATGCTTGGTGAGTAAGGTGCTTGATCACCTAAAAGTCAAAAGCATTCCTACAAGAGGGGGGGCGAGCCCTTTTCCTAGGGGCTAGAGAGAGAACACCCACTCACACACACAAGGGAAGCCCAACTTGAAGAGGCAGCAATGACACATGTCAGGCCCCTACCCATGTTACCTTCATGTGTTGCTTGAAGCCTATTGGCTAGGCTTCAAAGGGGTCCAATGATAAATCACATGAATTATCTAATTGTTTTAGCATTTATCAAGTCCTCTCTCTCAAAGGGGAAAGGGGGACACTTGTCCCAAGGCTACCCATGTTGCTTGTAATGGCTCCTGCTTGTGATTGGCTAGGCCTGGAGGGGTCCAATGAGCTTCAGGCATGAGCTACAAGGGGGGGTCGACCCAAGCAAGCTAGGGGGGTGCCTAGGGGGTATACTCACCCACACACACTCACAAGCACTCTCATTGTGTAAAATGCAAAGTGCAAGAGCTCCCTCTCCAAGCAAGTAGAGGTTGAGAGCCTACACCAACACTCTTGGCTATGGAGTGCAAATCCAACCAAGAGCCATGCTTCAATGCTTAAGCTTGCCATCTCCTTCTTCTTCATTACTATGCTATTATGTATGCTAGCAACAAGAGTATGATAAGTGAGGAACTAATTCTTTCTCCTACGAAATGTGTCTTCTTCCTCTTCCCTACCCTCATTCCCTGCTAGCTCTCTCCACCTTCGAAGGTGTTTGAGGTCTTGGGACTAAGGCTTGGGATAGTTAAAGCTTTCTTCTAGTTTATGTTATGTTTGTGGTGCATGAAGCCTTCCATCTTCATGGCATCACCTAGGTCACAAGGAACACAAAGACTGTATTGTAACAAGTCTCTCTTTATGGGAGAAATCATAATACAAATGCCTATTGGAGGGGGGACCGGCTCCACATAAATCCGGTCCTCAATTGTTGTCATGTTCTCTAAACTCTCTCTCTTGCAAAAGTATTGTTTATGCCAAGTTAACTAATTGCTATGATTATGTTGCTATCTTCAATTATGTCTACCCGCTATGCTCACAAAATCATTTCTTGAAAGTACTGTCATTAAATTCCGCTATTCTCAAATTGAATAGGCAAATTCCATTACAGGATTTGACATGTCAATGGCTATTTTGCAAAGTGTGAAGTGTAATGCATACTTGAAAGGCATTCATGTAGGAACAGGCCCTGGAATACAAGATATGGCAGAGAGATTCAGTAGTCAAAATACAAGCCAGACATTGAATAGAAAACTAGCAGATCTTGCTCATTCATCTATGGTTGAAATGGGGATTCAGTCTCCGGAGATGCAACATTCTGCAATGTGTAAACGGAGTGTGCGTGCAAAGCGACCGTTGCAGGTTGATCCAAGAGAGATCCTAGAAGAGGATAGTCATAGGCCAGAATTTGTAACTGTTACTGAGGGTCATAGTTACAAAAAAAAACCAGAAGGTGAGAGAAAAGGAGAATATGTGGAGAGGAGGATTCCAAAGACAGTGTGGGCTATCAGAAGAACCGAACCAGGAAAGAAAATGACTTGTTTTGGACGATTACCAGGGCAAAGTGGAATGTGGAGCATACATTAATGCAGGGATTGATAATAGCAAAGATGGAGTACCTGCACCTTGCTTTTGGGGTCGAAGGAAGTATCCTGGAGGTCTTGTGGGGGGGTTTATTTGGTTTTGTAACTCATCCCCAACACACTCTTGGGAGGTTGATGAGGACCATGTTGTTGGCTTGATTGGCCCTGCTCCAGGAGTGTGGCCAGTGGATGAGGGAACTTTGTTGCAACCACAAGAGATACAAATCCTTGAGGAAAATGTATTTTCACTTGAATCAGGTAAAAGCTCAATCAAATCAACTATAGCAAATGCAACATCGAGCTCTTTGCAAGCGCTTAGTTCTTTTCGGCCAAAATTTAGATATGGTAAGCTTGTTAAGTGGAGAGCAAATTAGACCAAAGAGTTCCAGGTTAGCATTCAGAAAGGAAGAACCTTGTCTATGCTACTGGTTCGTAAGGCCATTGTTTATGCAATGAGTCTCATATTTTCTACGTAAGTACTGAAGGCTCGCAAGCATTAGGTGTCAACTACTCAGTGACTCTGGACGAGTTTCGTCGTTGCACGTGTGAGGGATTTATGAAAAGAGAAAGCAAGCGCTTGACATACATGCCATGTAAGCACTTGTACTATGTGTATTTGCAAATATTGGGATTGGATTCATCATCTCACGAGTTCATTCACCAGGCAGGTCTCACAAAAGTCGAATTATTTCAGGCTCTTAGTGGCAGACGCTGCAATGTCACAATTTGACAATCATGTGTGTGAGCATTAAAGCCAGCTGAGTCTTTTTGTCTTTTTAAGTTGCAAATCGCGACCAAGCAACAACTAGAAACTTTTGGTGTATATTTTACATCGATACGGAGATGCCTCTTTTGCTACTATCTAATGGATCGAAAACTATAGCAATATAAAATCAAAGATCATACATTTTGCTATGAAGCTTGGAGTATATTGCCATCATTGTTTTTACTTTTTGTTTTTACAAAGTGAATCATTGTAAATTATTGTTACATTTTGTTTCATTGATCGTACATGAAATCCTTATTTTCAGCTATAGTCTGTCATGTCTTTTTTATAACAAAAATTTAGTATCCAAGAGTCTTCCATTTAAATGTGTATTGTTATTGTTGCAATCTTGCATTCTCTCTCTCTCTCTCTCTCTCTCTCTAGACATGAGATTAGGGTGTATATAAATAAACAATTGATTTAGGCATTCCATTTGTATTGATCAATGCAACATGTATCCTCTTGTAGGTAAAGTTCTCTATGTCCTTTTCAAGCACCAAAATTCATTGTTGTCAATATGTATTCAAGAACGTGATCTAATTTATAGCTTTGTAGTTTTCATGGATAGCTGCATACAAGACCACCTTGTCTAATAGGAGTACCCTTCTACGGAGTACCCTTCCGCCAAGACTTGCTCGGAAACTAGGATCGCTCGGAGAACGGTAGCACTCATTGCACATGCAGTGCAAAAAGGTGTAGAGAGAATAAAAGTCCATGAATTGGCATGCCGCTCCAAATAAATTAGTGTTAAACACTAGGGCCCATAACACCTAGTGTGTGCATGCATTTAACACAAATTTATCCAAACTGCAATTCCATGACAAAACTTTCCACGGTACGTAAGTGAAAGTCTTTCAACAAGAGTTGGACCATAACAGAATGTGAAAGATTAGTCACACCTAGGTACCAACCCTGAGACATTCTCAGCAACTTAGCATACTTGGCTATATGTAGAAACGACCCTCTGTTAAGGTGGTTTCACAGCACTTGTCATCACAACAAAGCTGTACTGAGTACCCGACAATTTCTGGCCACCACTGAAATTGTTCCTGATATAGTGTGCTCCAAATGGTCTAATAAACGGATGCGACCAGCACGTAGGGACTTCGTCACGAAACATCATTAAGAATTAGGCACCAGTGTCAGTCCCAGAGACTCATATTCACCACATGTGGAATATGTCTCAAATAAGGATGGCCGAAAAAGCGACATCCATCAAGTACAAGATGTACTTGTGTGTGGAGGAACTGCAAAACACTCCACGACAAGAGTGAGAGGGACCCTCATTATCTTGCTCCACACTGGCTAAACCGAACTCCTTGAGTTCCTAGACCATGTCGTATCCCATGTGACCACATGTGCCAAATTGAACCCTACAAGTAGGTTCGTAACAGCATAAGACAGAAAGGTAGATTGGATACTTGGCCCAAAATACTTTGTGCCGACATGCCCTTGGCATGGCTCTGTAACATTCAAGTGTACTTAGACGTCTTGAAAACCCAAGAAAAGCATACTAAAAATGGAATAACACCAAGTCAATAGATGCGTACCTGGAGATTTGAACGTAATGTACACTTACCTGTATTCAAATGGAGAGGAGCACGTCCCCTACTTGAAAAAACAAACAGCATTGCACTGGGAACCCTGGGTGTTGCCTTTGCAATCCAAGCCCTTGGATTAGAATCTACGTAGTCAAACCCCTTGGTAAGACTCTTTATAGAAACTGCTCAACTAGCAGATAACGGTTAACAACATAGTCAACAGTGTACAAAATGATGGGAATCAACTTGAAAAGTGTGTCCGTCCGCTACCGCGTGTGGTAGGTTGCAGAATTCTTTCCTTGAAAGTATAACTGGGAGAGATCATCTGTGATCCTCAATGCAGATCAACCTGTGATTTTTAATGCCTATGGGGTGAGGTAACAATCACCCGCCGGGTCTTACCCCAAAACAGTATGTCCATAGACACGCCGTAGTGCTATAGAGAGAGTAGGAAATCCACAAAATTGAATTGCCGAGCTCTTATGGACAACCATGCTGTCACAACTGATTGCTGCGTCTATACTCTGTGGTAGAGATCAGCTGGGGTGAGCTTAAGATGATCAAAAACTCACTTGAGCGTCGCACTAAAAACATGTAGTGCAAAAATGACACCCTAAACATCCGTAATGACCAGACTCTTGCTTGTCCATAGACGTCGATGTGTACTTTGCGACGTATTTTTTCGGGAAGATCTTGAAAACAATCACCCAAAGAATGCCAATAGTTGGGTCTTACCCTTGGCCTGACAATGGTTCGTAGCCTGTTTGGTGGGTAGGCCTTATGCGAAATAGTGTTCAATCGACGAACCGATGAAGACTAATTTGAGTAGCATCTTAGCCACGTGCTAGTTGTGAGTTAGAGCACCTTGGCTCAAACTGACTCACAAGCAAACCTGTATCAAAAGCTTCTTAGAAGAGTTTCATTTTTTATTTTTATTTTTGAGAGAGAGATGGAGAACGAAAAGAAGAGCTTGCTGGGCTAAGGAACTTTCCTTAAATTTCTAGTGTGTGTGTGCCCAGAATGGGTGCTCTTAGACATCTTATGCCTGACTGGCAGCTTATCCGATAAGCATGTAACAATCGCTTATATAATGCTATCATCGAGAGAGGAAAGAGAAAAAACAAGCCACATCTTGCCCCACTTACCATGTATGGGGTCGTGACTTTACAAAAAGGACTTAATATGGCACTTCGCCTGTAAAATAAGTCAAAGTTCTGTTTAGTGTTGTTGTAAACAATCCCTTTTCTAGTCTGTCCATGAGACAGAGTTGCAAGTGTGATAGCGGAAGCGTAATTCACGAGGCAGTGGAATTGAATCCACCTAAGTAGCATTCCGTGCATCCCGTCAGGTAAGCCCTTGCGGAGAGTGATGTCCTCAACCGTGAGAACCAAAACCAAGTGCCTTGCACAGTGTAGACTGGTAGGGACTCGATGAGATGATATCCTGATTAATGGAGGTGCCCCGAACTTGGTTGCCAACCGCTCTTGACACCGAGTCAATCGGAGCACGAATTAGAAGCCTTGTTCCATGTGAACTGGGCCAAGCATTTGGCTCTGCACAACAAACAATACTGTCCAAAGTAAATGCGAAACGGAAAATTGTAGAACCCGTGTATCATATACAACCTAATTTAGTGATCTTGCCTGCATCTCAGAATGTTCGCGGCGGATCGTATAAGCCGAGACGATGTGACTTGTCGTACCAAAAATGACTATAGCAGAAAAGCAATTGGGGCATAACAGTACCTAATTCAAAAAACTTACAATACGCTGAAAATCCGTATTCAAGTATGACAAAATGGCTAAGCGTAACATGTTCAAAAGCCATATCACGACTGTGCCGTGCACCAAAACTGGAGTTTATGTCAAATCACGAACTCATGCATCATGCTTAAGTTGTCGGACATGTGGTCACTTCTTTTTTTGATGCGTTCCTAAGCAATGAAAGCATAATTTTTGACATTTTGCCCGTTGGAAGTCTGCTTATGAGAGTCACTTCCTGACCACGTTGGTCACGACTAAATCTGTATCGACAACCGATTTCTCTTGTACCTGCTGGACCTCTTTAGTTATAACTGTTGGGCAGACAACCCCTTGGGTTGCTGGTGAGTGAGAAGTTGATTCTGGTAACATATTGTAAATTAATCGTGTGAGGTTGTCCACTTGCGTAACCAATATTTGGACCCATACAGCTAGCGTGCGAAATCGTGTCTCAAAAGTTTGCCAGTCCTGTCGAGTGACGAACTCCCTGGCATCCGCCAAGTTACTATCATCCTCTAGAATATCAAACACGCTGTGAGGAGGAGGTGTAGATACTCGCGGAGAGAAAGATAGACTGCTTGGGTATGCATCATCCGGTTGCCACGTGGGTACCCTCCGTGAGAGTATCCGACCACACAGCATCCACAGGTGAAACAGACGCCAAGTATTCGAAGTCAAACATGTGTTGATCATCAATTTCCGCACTCATGGCAAATCCGTGTTGTGCGAACAAAAGAGAAAATAGTACCTTGGAGTGTAAAAAAGTTCGTAGCCGTATCAAACATAGAGGCCGGTGATGAGCCGTACTAACTTCGCCCGCAGTCGTAAAGAAGGTGAATTTCAAGCCATGGGAGAATTCGTGAAGAGTTGAAATCGCCGAGGAATTTCAAATTGTCGATGACATTGAAGGTGTCTCAAAAGTCGAGCTTCCCAATAAACTCCCTGGCATCGGATGCAGTCCCGTAAGTTGCAAGTCACCGTATGCAGACTTGATGAAGGATCTTGCAAATGTTGGTTGCCGAATTTTGGTCCACAATTTCGAGTCTTCAGGACCCGTGCAGCGTCGAAAACTAGGAGAAGAACAAGCATCAAAATGCACTGTAGATAATTGGAAATTTTGCAAGTGCAAAAATTCTGCCGAAAATAGAGGCCTTGCCGACAAATGGACCCTTGTCGGGATGCCGAGCCTTGCCCGAGCTTCACAAGAGAGAGGGGGGGGTACCCCGCTGTGGGTACCATCCCCTGTTTGGTGAAAAAAAAAATTGGCCTCTAACCCCAAATGGGTTGGGCGCCCATGGGGTGTGAAAAAAAAGACCTCACACAGGAGATGGCAGCCCGACAGGCAGCGCGAGAGCAAGCGGAGGTGAGGGGGAGCGTTGTGAGGAGAACTGGGCGTCGCCCCTGTGTCGAACCCTGCTCAGAATCCCGGGGCGCTCGTGTTGAGCCGGCCCGCGGTCGATATGGAGCAGCTTCACTCGGCGGCTCTCCTTGCCAAGGGCGCTTGCCCACGCAGTCCCGCCTTCGTCGTCCCCTTCACAGGAGATGGTCTCCACGGCCTCAGTGACTTCGACATGCAAAAAGCATGCAAGACCACGGCTGTGCCTTCCCAAATTTAGAAACCCTTTCTCTGATACCAATGTAAGACCTAGGGTAACTGAACATAGGATCCTCCTCCCTATCGCCCCTTATATACGCCTAGCTCCTAGCTCTTGCCCTAAGAAGATCCCCAGTCCGCACTGGTCCAGTCCAGGCCCTTGGCCTAGGTCCTTGACCCCCTAGGTTGGGCCTTGCCCCATAGGACCCTTGTCCTGACATCAATGCCATAGGGAATTGTATGTAGTTGATTCATGATAGGTATATAGAATCCTATGGCCTTATGGCCATATGATACTATATGGAGGTGTCTCACAATGAGTATGTATACATCCTATGGCCTTAGGTCCATAGGGCCTTATACGTAGGTGTTTCATGATGAGTATATATATACATCCTACGGACCAAAGGCCATAGGATTCTATATGTTGGTGTTTCTAGCAAAGTACATATAGACCTTATGGATTTAGGACCACATGGTACTATCTATTCGTGTTTTGTGGTTAGCTACATATACATCCTATGGCCTTTGGGCCATAGAGTGCTATATATAGTTGTTTCATGGATGAGCATATATACATCCTACGGATTTAGGTCCATAGGGTGTTCTATGTAGGTGAAAGAAAGGGCGTCAGGCATCCCAAAGATAGACCCTATGGCCCAAGGTCCATGTGCTCATGTTGCATGCGCAAATATGCACATGTTTTTGCCCACAATGTCGTATATGTGATTTATGTTTGGATCGCAAATTTAATTTTGTAGAATTTGCAAAATGATTTCAGAAAGCGAGAGCCCACCAACATGTAAGGGGGTATGTATGAGCCGCACATTGTGCCATGTGGCGCATCCACATCCATTGATCCTATCTAGGGGCCCCGTCTCAAGTATTCCCATGGATGTAAATCCATCTAATATGTTTATGTATTTGAAGAGACAAAAAAATGGCGGTACGCACCTCTTGCTTGATCGAATGTGTGACCAAATTGCATCAATTTGAAATTCAAATTTAATTTCTTTTAATTAAAGTTTTAGAGTTTAGATCTTATCTCTTTCTTTTTCTCTCTACCACACACACACGCATGCACTCTCTGTATCTCTCTCTGTCTCCTTACCTGGACTCCATCGCTACTCTCTTTCTACCGCCATCGTCGCCATCACCGTGCTCTCTCCCACCTGCTTGTCGTCGATCGCTTGGCCTGCACACTACCTATTCGCACCTTGAAAACTCCCTCTCAGCCCCGTCACTCTCTCTTGGCATGCACAGTTCATTCAGCTACCACTCTCTCTTGACCTGCACAGTCCATCTTCGTCGTCATTCCCTCTCGGCCCCCTGCACCCTCCCTCGTCGTCGCCTGCCGCACTTTCTCTTCCCAAATTTGTGGTGCGTGTTGCTCCTACGTCGTCGGTGTCGCCCCTTCCCCATCCACGCTACTCTTTTGGAAGCAACAAGGCGATGTTTTTTCTCTCAAACACATGTATGTTTTCAAAACATATGTAAACAAATTATTTCAAATCTGTGTAATTAGGTTTTTCTAGTGTCAGTAAACAGGCTTTTGCTTTTGTTTAAAGAATGTTTTCTATGTAAACAAATTTTTGTTTCTATGTAAACAGGTTTTTGCTTTTCTGTAAACAATTTTCTCATATAAACAGGTTTTGTTTATGTGTAAACAGGCTTTTGTTCCAACCTAATTTAGTCTTTCTCTGATTCAAACCTTCTCTAGTTATTCCGTGAAACAAAATTAAAACAAACAAAACCAAATAAATGCCTATATGTGTATTGTTGTTAATGTGAGAGAAGTTGAGAAAGGGGATGTCGTTGTAATGAGAGGTGGTATGAGAGAGGTCGAGCTTGGGATAGTTAAATCTTTCTTCAAGTTTATGTTATGCTTGTGATGCATGAAGCTTTCCATCTTCATTGCATCACCTAGGTCACAAGGAACACAAAGATTTTATTGTAACAAGTCTCTCTTAATGGGAGAAATCATAATACAAATGCCTATTGGAGGGGGGACCGGCTCCACATAAATCCGGTCCTCAACTGTTGTGCTCTCTAAATTCTCTCTCTTGCAAAGTTATTGTTCATGCCAAGTTAACTAATTCTATGATTTTGTTGCTATCTTCGTTATGTTCACCCGCTATGCTCACAAAGTCACTTCTCAAAAGTACTCTCATTAATTTCCGCTACTCTCAAGTTTAATAGGCCAATTCCATTACATTGGTATCAGATCATTTGGTTTCTCTTTTCTTGCTTAAGACGAACGGTCCTTAAGTAGCCTATAAATGGTTGATGTTGTTAATTATATTAGGGTAAGTGGAAGTGGGATCTATTATCGGTTTTGTTGAGCCCACTATGTGGGATATGGTGCAGACATTGGGAGCTTTGGACTTAATAATGGAATCTTTTTAGACTTGCCTACGGCTTTACCATTATTGAGCTATAAGAAGTTTGAAAGGAGCTAGCCCTCGGCAAGTCTGCTATGTTAGACCTACTCCTCTACTCTCTATAATTAACCACTTCGAGCCATGGGTGTAGATACTTAAGAGCCGATTTTCAAAGGCTAAGAGGAGTGACAACTAAGGTTTTGAATTGCCAAAGCATACACTAAGTACATACATAAATTTTGTTAACATGGCTGACAATAACCAAGAGAGTAGAATGAACATTGATAGCTTTGATTTGCACATGAAGGTGCTAATGATGATGCTCCCATGTTTGTGAATTATCTTGTCACAAGGTTGCAGCAAGCTATGGGCAACCCTGCTTTGCAAGCCGAAGTTACTCAACAACTTCGTGCTTATGGAAT
Source organism: Adiantum capillus-veneris (assembly GCF_014529385.1). Classification (NCBI taxonomy): domain Eukaryota; kingdom Viridiplantae; phylum Streptophyta; class Polypodiopsida; order Polypodiales; family Pteridaceae; genus Adiantum; species Adiantum capillus-veneris. Next base: position 46,248,043 of record NC_140936.1, on the reverse strand, counting down.
TTCCCTTTCTCTCCAAGAGGAGAGAGAGCTTAGGAGGCCTCTTGAAGAGACTCCCAAAAGAAGACTCTCTCCCATTCGAGAGGAGGAATCCAAAGAGCAAGAAAGCAATGAAAGTTTTAGTTCCTCTGAAGATGTGGCTCCACGAAGACGGAGGTCTAAAGGATCGCCCACTCCTTCCAAGAGGAAAATATCAACACATAGTCCTTCTCCTCGTCACTCCAAAAGGGAAGAGAGGAAACAAAGGAAGAAAAGGGCTAGGAAGAGGTTACCCTCTTCCCCTTCTTCTTCACCTTCCTCCTCTTCCGATGAAAGCTATGGCTATTCTCCTAGAGAATACAAGAGGGGAGGACATCGCAAATAATTTCCTGCATGGCAAAGTTCACAAAAGCTAAAGAAGTTCAAGGAGGGAGGAAAGAGTATCTCTTTTCTCACCTATGATGGCACCTTTGGTGCTACTGACAAAGTGTTGGACTTCATCCAACAATTTGATGTAGCCTTTGGAGACGAGGGCTTCACAAAGTCCTATAAGCTACACCGTGTAGCTATGCACTTCCAAAAATCAGCTCGTCAATGGTGGGCTAGCCTTCATGGAAATGGTGAAGCCCCAAAGACATGGAAAACTCTACGAGTTTCCATCATGAAGCAATTCCTTGCAAGCGATGCAAAGGACAAAGTGCTTACCGAATGGCGCAGCTTGAAGCTTCTCTCTCATGAGTCTATCCACAAGTATGTAGACAAGTTTTGAGATTTACATCTCAAGGCTATTGTCTTTCAAAAAATGGACTTTGCCAAGCAAAGGCAGCAATTCTGTGCGGGATTACCTGAAGAGATGGCCGAATACATCAACTCTCAATGGCCTGGTACTATTAGTGAAGTAATCCATCACACCATGGTTGCTTCACGCATCAATTTCCATCAAGGGGCTAGATGTAATGTCAAGCCCATGGAAAACAAAGACAAAACTGATGCAAAGGGGAAAACCAATGTTCAAAATTCTTCCCAAGGCACTTCCAACAACAACAACAACAATCGGTCCAAGGAGAAGGGAGTTTACAAAGGTAAAAACAAACTCTCTCCTGAAGTGCTTGAAGCTTTTCGCAAGGACCATAAGTGTTTCAAGTGTGGGGAGCAAGGACATGGCTATCGTTCTTGCCCCAAGAAGAATACTCGCAATGAGACTCTTAGGACTTCCACCATTGAAGCTCCAAAAGAGGATGCTCATTGCAAAGGTTCATCACTTTCCTATGCTTGGGAAAAGGTAAGAGAGCATGATGCCTTCATCTTGTTTCACCCTGGCTCTACTCACAACTTCATATCAACGGAGTTGGCCACCAAGTTGGGCATTCAAGCTTTCAAGATGGGAGATATGGTAATGCCTGACACAGCTTTCAAGGGACAACAAGCATCTCTTACTGCCTTGGTTGGGAAGTTGAGGCTTCATGTACAAAGCTATGTTGACAAAGAAGACTTCTTCATCTCTCCTCTCCAACATGAGGATGCTATCCTAGGGGTGCCATGGTTTGATCGCATGGCTGCCAATATGAAGTTCCCTAAAAGGAGAATCTACTTCACCTATAGGGAAAAGAACATGTATATAGATTCTAGTGAGCGCGGTCGCACTATTCCACTTGTAAATCCTCTTGATTTTGATAAGTCAATGAAGAGCTTAGTTTCTGCATACATGATTTTTGTCAAAGAGTCTCTAAAAGATCCCAATGTTTCATCAAATGTAAATCATAGGAATCAAGAAGAGTTAGACGTCTAATTTTCTAAAAGGATTCCAAGATGTGTTCATTGATGATATCCCTATGGACTTACCTCCAAAATGAGGGGATGGTGACCATCGCATTGAGCTCCTTCCAAGAAGCTCACCGCCTAACAAGCCTCCTTATCGAGTCTCACAAGCTCAATAAGAGGAGATCATGAGGCAGGTACAAGAATTGGTAGACAAAGGGATGGTAAGCCCTAGGTACTCTCCCTTTTGTTCTCCAATTCTTTTAGTGAAAAAGAAAGATGGTACATACTGTATGTGTGTGGACTATCGAGCACTAAACCATATCACTATCAAACACAAATTTCCCGTGCCTCAGGTAGAAGATCTATTTGATAAGCTACAAGGCTCTACCTACTTATGTTGGATTGACCTTAAGAGTGGCTATCATCAAATAAGGATAGTGGATAAAGATATCTTAAAGACCGCGTTTCGCACAAAGTTTGGTCTTTATGAATATCTAGTCATGCCTTTTGGCTTGACTAATGCACCAGCTACATTCAATCGCCTAATGGAGAAAATTTGTAGACCTTATCGTAAATTCGCTGGAGTGTTCTTTGATGATATCATCATCTACTCCAAGTCTTTGGAGGAACATAAGCAGCATCTCCAAGTGATTTTTCAAGCATTGAGGGAGAATAAGCTTTTCTCAACCAAAAGAAAAATGAATTTTTCCTTCAAGAGATTCAATACTTAGGTCACATTATCTCTCAAGAGGGTATCCATATGGATCCATCGAAGTTAGAGGTAATAAAAGCATGGCCTAACCCAAGGAATCTACATGAGCTAAGAAGCTTTATTGGTATGTGTGCATACTATAGACGCCTCATAGAAAAATTCTCTCAAGTACTACATGACTTAATCAAGAAGAACGTTAAGTATGTATGGACTGCTAAGGAGCAAAATGATTTTGATAAGCTCAAAGAGAAGCTTACTTCCCAACCAGTCCTCGTACTTCCAGATCTCTCAAAGCGATTTGAGGTCCAATGTGATGCTTGTGGTGATTACCTTGGAGAAATTTTGCTTCAAGAAGGGCATGCCATAGCATATGAGAGTCGAAGGCTCAAAACTGATGAACGAGTCTTGCGCATTTATGAGAAAGAGCTTTTAGTTGTTCTACATGCCCTAGACACATGGAAGCACTACTTATTGGTGACTCCATTCATTCTACAAACCGATCACCAAAGTCTCAAGTATTTCATGACGCAAATCAAGCTTTCCGCCAAACAAATGAGGTGGGCAAATTTTCTTTCGCAATTTAATTTTCATATTGCTCACATTGCTGGTAAACACAATCAACTGGGCGATGCACTTTCATGACGACCAAAAGTTAATGCGGTGTCTATAGCTACTCACAATGATCTATCTTCTATGATAGATGAGTATGCTACTGACCCTGACTATAGAAACATAATGTCAGCCCTTACTTCGGGGAAGAAAGAGGAACCATTCACTTTGCAGGATGGTTATCTTCTCCACGCAAATAGGCTATGTGTTACACATTCCCTTCGTGAGAAAGTTATGTATGAATCCCATGCTCCTCCATATGCGGGGCATAGAGGTATTCAACCTACTCTCCGAGGAGTAGAGACATACTTCTATTGGCCTACCATGAAAGTGGACATACAAGAGTATGTTTCAAAATGTGTAGTATGCCAAAAGACCAAGTATGATAGAGGGAAGCAACCTGGATTACTCCAGCCATTGCCTATCCCAAATTCATCATGGGAGAATATATCCATGGATTTCATCTTTGGATTACCCAAGTCTATCCATGGGAATACGGGAATATGGACAATAGTCGACAGGTTTAGCAAGCAAGCACATTTTATTCCGGTCAAAAAGACTATTAAGGCACATCAAATGGCAACTTTCTTCATATCTCAGATTTTCAAGCACCATGGATTACCCACATCCATCATGTCAGATAGAGATCCTAGAATGACCAGCAATTTCTAGAAAGGTCTCTTTGAAAATCTAGGAATAAGATTGAATTTCTATTCGGCCTATCACCCACAAACGGATGGCAAAAGTGAGATAGCCAATCTTACGATACTCGATCTACTCAAGACTTATGTTACGAAGTAGATGAACGCTCACAATGGGAAAAGTACTTACCTCTTGTAGAGTATGCCTACAATAATACTGTACATACTTCTACGAGAAAAGCACCTTTTGAGATCATTGAGGGAAGACCTAAAAGTCCCTTGCTACTCAAAGTAGATGGCAAGATCTTCGCTGCCGATGAGTATAGCCATGACCTATAAGAATCTTTTCAAAAGATTAAGGAGGCTATATCCATCTCTCAACAAAGGCAAAAAACTACTGTTGACAAGCACATAAGGGCCTTAACATTAAAAGAAAATGATTGGGTCCTACTTAAGTTTCCTAAGGCTCTATTAAGGCGAACAAAGGGCAAAAATCCTACGGGCCATCAAAAGTATTATGCTAAACTAGCAAAAAGATACTATGGCCTTTTCAAATCTTGAAGCCCATCAATGAGATGGCTTATCAACTCAAGTTGCCCAACCATTGGCTCATACACAATGCCTTTCATATAAGCCTACTTAAGCCCTACAAAGGAGAGCCACCAAGTGAACCAATTATTGAACACCTTCCCAAAGTTGAAGACCAAGAAGAGGTGCTACAACCCAAAGCTATCATTCGGCATGAAGACAAGGTACTACGACATGGTAAGATTATCCGACGGTATCTTATTAAGTTCAAAAATTATCATTTTGAAGATGCTAGATGGATGCAAGGAATATAGCTTAAGGATAGTATGAACCTTGTCAATGCTTACAATGCGACATTAGAGTAAGCAAATGTACAAATTTCGTTTAAATGACTCATGTTTTTGTCTTATAAGACTAGTCCTCTTTGTAATTGTGCACAATTTAACTAGTATACATGCTTAGAATCATGTTTGTGATGACGACGTCTCTCAAACACCAAGTAGAATTTTTCACTCTACTTTGGGAGAATGAAATGGGCCAAAGAGCAGACATGCTTGCGGCAGCTATGTCTCCCAAGCACCAAATGGATTAGTCATCCATCTTGGAAAGATGTTGTAGGGTAAAAAGGGATCCTCTACCCGCTAAGTAAAATTGATTAATGACTATGGATTTATCTCTTCTACCTCATAGTCGAGGACGACTATGATTTCAAGAGAGAGGTAATGTCATAACAACTAATATCTAACCAACCCAGATGATTTTCTCATATTAAAGTGATCACTTAATATGGGAGAATAAACGGGAACAAGGGTTAAGATATTGAGGTGTGCTTATAGATCTATCTCAACACGGGGCCAATAGAAAAGAGGCCCAAATGAGAGATGGTCTATCAAAGAGCAAGGCTAACCAATGGAGCATAAGACCTTAGGGTTAGCTTCATTGAAGACCTCCAATAATGTGTGTAAAAGTCCTTTGACCTTAGGTAAGCTAGGGCTGAGCTTGAGGCGGGAACCCGACCCAGCTCGAGGTGCTTGTTTGATGACTAAGGTGCTTGAGCTGCTTGAAATGCTTGATGATTGAGGTGCTTGATGATTGAGATGCTTGAGGTGCTTGACATGCTTGAGATGCTAGGGTTGTACTTGAGGTGAGAACCCAGTCCAAGCTTAAAGTGATTAAGGGCCAAGCTTGTGGTGGGAACTGGGCCTATGCATGAGGGGCTTGAGGTGTCAAAAAGTCAAAGATTCAATTCCTACAAGGAGGGGGCGATCCCTACATGAGGGGGGATGAGAGAGAACACGCACACACTCACACAAGGCATGCATGATACAAAGAAAGCAGAAGGGAAACTTGTCAAGTTACTCCTCATGTTGCCCTCATGGTGTGCATGAAGCCTATTGGTTGGCCACCTAAGGGGTCCAATGGTAATTTAGGAGATTTAATTAATTGGACCAATCCGGTAAAGGGGTAAAGGGGGACACTTGTCCCAAGGCTAAAGGGGGATGAGTTGCAGTTGCCCAATCCGGTACAGATCTGCAATCGACTTAAACTTCAAAGTGCCATAACTTCTTCACCGTGGCTCCAATCGACGAGCCGTAAAGACAGGCCGGTAGAGCACATCAAGCACTACAATTCTAGATCATAATCTCTCATATGTGGTCACTGTAAGCATACTCATTCTTGGAATCATTGAGGCATCTATTGGCCCTTATAAGCCGCATATGGCATACATTAATCATTAAGCTTGGCATGTTATCAAGCCCTGATCACAACTCAATAAATGTGTAGGCTTCAAAGAAGCTTATCTTGCATTTCTCTACTCTTTTTCTCTTCATGGAAGCGGAGCTGCATGACATCAAAGATGTCAGGGGATATGTGCTCGTTACGTGAGCCGGGCAGGCACCTCGCCTCTGGCTGTGGGAGGTGTGAAAGAGAGAGAACAAGAGACACTGACAACTCTGGCAATCACCGCAATCATCAATTAATTGAATAATACTTTGAGTACAACTTAGTCTAACCAAGGCGGGCTGTTAACACCGTCGTCACTTGGATCATTTGCTAACTAGGAGTTTAAGCTCCCGATTTACTGAATTAACCGGGTCGTTAACGACACGGGGATTAACAATTATTTAATCAATCTCTAGTTGATGACAGTGATGGTAATAAACTCTTGTCGCTTCATCTGCTTCGAGTTTCCTTAGATTTAGCAAGCTTCAAATTTGCCAATTATTTCGCAGCTTCATGCTCCTTATGCTTTGCACTGGCTTAATTGCCGCTCACAGCTTTTAACTTCTTCCTGCTCTTCAATTGCTAGACGAAACTTTATCCCTTGCTTGGTTGCCTTGACTAGGCTCTTCCCGTCCTTCTTGTGCTTCGACCGAGTTCTCCTTCTCAAGCTTGTTTTTGCTTACTTTAAATTTCCCGCCTTAGTTGCTTCACCACTTTTCTCCCGCTCCGCCTTCCTTACTTCACCAAGGTTGAAAGTGAGAGAGAAAGACTTTGTCTTTCCTTGGTTACCCTATTACCCTTGTTCGACTCTTCGTTAATTGCCCTTCGATGCTTCTTGATTGCCGAGGTCGAGAGCGAGAGAGAGTATAGCCTTTGCCTTGCCTCTCAATGCTTTGTAGTAGCCGACGATGAGTCGAGAGCGAGAGAAAGAGAGCCCGAAAACATTTTTCTTCTCCTCAGTCTCCATTTCTTGCTTTCTTGCTCCTCCCGTAAACCCTTCGAGAGATTTCAATTATCCTCCTTGAGGTCGGCATAGAGAGACAGAGAGAGAGAGAGAGAGAGAGAGAGAGAGAGAGAGAGAGAGAGAGAGAGAGAGAGAGAGAGAGAGAGAGAGAGAGAGAGATAAGATTTTATTATCGTCCTCGGAGGTCAAATATGACCTATGGGACCAAAGTCACATGTGATGTAGTATGTGTATGGTTGATGAGTGACTCTCGATGCTCCAAAATTGTAGTGATGAGAGTCGCAATAGAGAACCCACACTTTGGCTGGGAGAGGAAAGTGTGTAGGTCTAAGTTATGGCTGAAAATGTGAGAGAAGCAAGTTCGGATGTGATCAAAAGCTGAGCACTCTAGTAGTGTGTGGTACTTAGACTCTCGAACTTGCAGTGAGCATAATGTGCACAATCGATTTGACTCTTCTCCATTGCCCCAACGCCCTATCTCGCATCGAAGGAAATGGGAGCTAAGCCGAATTGCTACGATATTGCGTATCGCGGACAAGGGAATAGGCTCAAGCATGTAAGTGTGATTACGGTTTCCTCTCTCAGCGAAGAACATGGTTTTGTAGTTGGGGGCAATATAGGTGGTGTAATGTATGAAGCGTGACCCACCGGATTTCTCCCAAGCCGTAATACATTGGCGTTGTAGAAAAGCTTCATTCACTTGAGAGTCAATTGAAGCATCATGTAGCAAGTGTAATGCATCCCATTTCCCAAACCACTTCTTTATGTCTTGCATCCATCCCGTGCTCAAGATCTTGCTTTTATGCGTCTTTTGAACTTTTTTGTTTGCTTCCCATGCAATTGTAGGAAGTCGATGTGAGGGGTTTTGACGCATCTTTATCATGTACTCCACAACCCTTTCCATGCCCATAACCTCAATTGGAAGAGATCCCGACTCAAGAAGTAGGAGCATATATGGTGTTTGTGTCTTAACATGGAGAAAGTTTGTAAGAAAACGCTTTTAGACATTCTCAAACTCTTTCCAAGTAGACTTTGAGATGCTCCCGCCCCACACTTCAACTCCATAAAGAAGAACCGGTGTCACCAATGCATCAAAAAGATACTTCTTGAGAACCCAACACTTGATGTTTCCCGCATTACACATGTTCTCAAATGCATAATATGCTCTCTTTCCCGCATCCAAACGATGCATAGCACATTCATGCCACTTGTGATTGGATGGAACCTCAAGGCCAAGGTACTTAAAGCTCTCAACAACTTCAAGTGTCTTGTTGTTGTACACAATGCATGGCTTCTCCTTATGGTTGGTTTTCACAAGCATAACCTTTGTTTTGGATTCATTTACAATCAGCCCACTATGCAAGCAAAAGTTCTCAAGGACAACCATAAGCTTTTGTGCATCTTCTAAAGTGTGTGCTAGAAGCACTACATCATCCGCATACAACAAAAGCATGATTATCGCATTGCAAATAGTGACCTCTTCAATGCCTTCTTCTTGCATAAAGTCAAGTACCATTTGTTCCAATTGATCGATGCATAGACCAAAGAGACTTGGTGACAACGGACATCCATGTTTAACCTCAATAGTGCTTACAATTTTTTTTTGAAATTGCTTTTCCCATGCGCAATTGACAAATCACCTTCTCATAGATTCGAGAAACCGCAAGCATAAACTCACTTGGCACTTGGAGTTCTTCCATCCTTCTCCACAAATTGTTACGTGGAATCATATCAAAGGCTTTTTTAAAGTCCACAAAATAACAATACAATCGATTGCCTTTCAACCAACTTTCTTCTATGAGAACACGAAGAGTGACAAGATGATCAATGGTGCTATGGCATTGCCAAAAACCCGCTTGTCCCTTTGCACGCTTGTCATTATCTTCAGCCCAATCACTCAATTTCATCTCCATTATGCACTCAAACAACTTTGCCATAAGAGACCCAATCATTATAGTCCGGTAGTTGTTTACATTCTTTACATCCCCTCCTTTATGCAAAGGCTTAACCCAATCAATACTCCAATCATAAGGCATACCATGTTGAAGTGCAAGGTTGAACATATCACACATCAACTCATGGGTAAAATCTCCCGTCCATTTGATCATCTCCGGCTTGATACCTTGAAGATCTCCCGCTTTGCGAGTGGCCAACTTTTCAAGCCCACCGCATACATCCTCAATAGTAAAAAAAGAGGGAATACATGGGAGTGAACCATAAAATGGAAATTTTTCAGCATTTGCTTGCTCATATAATTGCCTACAATGTGTGTACATATCCAAAGACTCAATTTACCAAAATTCTCAACCCGCTTGCCCCTCAAGTTTCTCCAAAATCTTCCACATGCATGTGCCTTTTCTTGGACTTGAAAAAGTTGTTGCTTTACTTCCCATCTTCTTCTCTTCTTTTGAATCAATGCCTCGTATGTATGCAAATGACTTTGATAATTTTCTTTGTCCATTGTTGCATCAAGCTTTATCAAGGACTTTTGAGCATCTTGACATTCTTATCAAACCACCTTTTGCGTGATCTATCTTTGTTGATACCATGGAGATGCTTTATAGCAAAGCATTCTTCGACACAAGAACAAATAACTTTCTTGAAAGCTTCCCATTTAATTTCCAATGGTGCATCATATTGAAGCTTCCTCATCCATAATTTTTGCTCAACCATCTCAATGTACATTGGTGCCTGTTTGAAATCCACACACAGTGATAATTTCTCTTTCCTTTGGCTGATATTATAATGCTTAGTTGCTTCTCCACATGAAAGGTCAATACATAAGGTGCGATAGTCGGATTCCGGGGTCCATTGGCCAAACATAAAACTCTTTATATGATACATGATGGCTTTGGAGAGTAGCATATAGTCAATCACACTGTCCCCATTATGTCTCCTACATGTAAATCCATTGGTTCCACTCCACAAAGATACACCAATGTCAATGAGCATACCCGTACTATTACACATGTGTAAAATTAACCTTCCATAGTGATCCGGCTCTTTCTCATCCATTGAAGAACGATCATACAAGTGAACTTCCTCCAACTCCCTTGAAATGTATGGCATATCAAATTGTTGAGTATACAACAAAAGCATGATTACCGCATTGCAAATAGTGACCTCTTCAATGCCTTCTTCTTGCATAAAGTCAAGTACCATTTATTCCAATTGATCGATGCATAGACCAAAGAGAGTTGGTGACAATGGACATCCTTGTTTAACCCCAATAGTGCTTACAAAAATTTTTGAAATTTCTCTTCCTATGCGCAATTGACAAATCACCTTCTCATAGATTCGAGAAACCGCAAGCATAAACTCACTTGGCACTTGGAGTTCTTCCATCCTTCTCCACAAATTGTTACGTGGAATCATATCAAAGGCTTTCTTAAAGTCCACAAAACAAAAATACAATCGCTTGCCTTTCAACTGACTTTCCTCCATGAGAACACGAAGAGTGACAAGATGATCAATGGTGCTATGGCATCGACGAAAACCCGCTTGTCCCTTTGCACACTTGTCATTCTATTCAGCCCAATCACTCAATTTCATCTCCATTATGCACCCAAACAACTTTGCCATAAGAGACCCAATCATTATAGTCCGGTAGTTGCTTACATTCTTTACATCCCCTCCTTTATGCAAAGGCTTAACCCAATTAGTACTCCAATCATAAGGCATACCATGTTGAAGTGCAAGGTTGAACATATCACACATCCACTCATGGGTAAAATCTCCCGTCCATTTGATCATCTCCGGCTTGATACCTTGAAGATCTCCTCCTTTGCGAGTGGCCAACTTTTGAAGCCCACCGCATACATCCTCAATACTAAAAAACGACGGCATACATGGGAGTGAACCATAAAATGGCATTTTTTCAGTATTTGCTTGCTCATATAATTTCCTACAATGTGTGTACATATCCACTAGACTCAAGTTACCAAAATTCTCAACCCGCTTGTCTCTCAAGTTTCTCCAAAATCTTCCACATGCATGTGCCTTTTCTTGGACTTGAAATTCTTGTTGCTTTACTTCCCATCTTCTTCTCTTCTTTTGAATCAATGCCTTGTATGTATGCAAATGACTTTGATAGTTGTCTTTGTCCATAGTTGCATCAAGATTTATCAAGGACTTTCGAGCATCTTGACATTCTTTATCAAACCTCCTTTTGCGTGATCTATCTTTGTTGATACCATGGAGATGCTTTATGGCAAAGAATTCTTCCGCACAAGAACAAATAGCTTTCTTGAAAGCTTCCCATTTAGTTTCCAACGGTGCATCACATTGAAGCTTTGTCATCCATAATTTTTGCTCAACCATTTCAATGTACATTGGTGCCCGTTTGAAATCCATACATAGTGATAACTTCTCTTTCCTTTGGCTGAGATTATCATGCTTAGTTGCTTCTCCACATGAAAGGTCAATACATAAGGTGCGATGGTCGGATTCCGGGGTCCATTGACCAAACATAAAACTCTTTATGCGATACATGATGGCTTCAGAGAGTAGCATATAGTCAATCACACTATCCCCATTATGTCTCCTACATGTAAATCCATTGGTTCCACTCCACAAAGATACACCATTGGCAATGAGCATACCCGTGCTATTACACATGTGTAAAAGTAACTTTCCATAGTGATCCGGCTCTTTCTCATCCATTGAAGTACGATCATACAAGTGAACTTCCTACAACTCCCTTGAAATGTATGGCATATCAAATTGTTGAGTACATGTTGCAATGTTTTTGTGCGAGCATTCATATCCCCAAATACAATAACATCACCTTCACCTTTGAAATAAGCAATGTTCTCTTCCAAATCAGAAAATGGTTGATCTCTATCCATGCAAGCATAAAAGGGAGAATCATGATGAGGAATGTAGCAACCGGCTACAAAAATGGGTGCTCTTTTTGGTGTCATAATTTTCAGCCATACATAACGTTTGTACTTGTCATCTTTCACAATTGATACAAAATCTTCCAATCCTTTCTTAACCATACATGCTAACCCTCCTTGTCCTCTTCGTTGCTTGAGATTCTTTGACCACATCAATGAATGTACATTGTAATCCTCCAAGCCGTTAATCCTTTGTGTATCATGCTCCCAAGTTTCAACAAGAAGTACAACATCGGCTTTGCTTGTTATTTCATCAATGCTAGCCCCCGCATTCCATGGGTATCCATTACAATTCCAAAAGCATATTTTCAATTGTAACTCGGTCTCATAGGTCACGGATCCCTATTTGCTTGAGAGACTTGCCTCCTACTTGGGCATATTTTCTTCATGAGAGATCTCCTTGTTTTTATTATTCTTTTCCTCATATGCCTTGCGACGTATATTTTGTTGCTTAATAGTGCGATCTTCACATACAAAACATTTTGTATCCCTCAAATAGATCCAACTATTATCAAGGATAATCTTTCGCTTGGTCTCATCCGGCATGGTGCATACAATTGGCCGTTCTCCCGAGCGAGGAGCTCCTTGCTTCCCCACTCTATGTGCTCCATAGACCATAACTCCGGACATGCCAAAGTGGGTTTTGAAGAAATCTTCAATAACAATGGCAAGAGAAGGAGGTGTCTCTAACTTCTCTTCGGGAATTCCACGAATAACAATGTTCTTGGAATGTCGCACCCGTTCCTTCAACTCCTCCACATCCACATTCTCAACATTCTTTGTTTGAACCATAGCTTGCATGAGTGAGGAATTAGAAACCACATTGCTACCACATACATCAGCCCAAGACTTGTTTGTGCATACATTTTTCATGTCGCATACATCCCGGCTCATAGTGTCAAATTTCTCCTCTTTCAATACATGGTCATGCTCTACTTTTCTCATCCGCTCCTTCAAAGCATTCAAGTCCACAAGAGAGCGTTTACATTCCTTGACTTCCTCTTCAAGTTGCATCAAACGTGTTGTTTGCATCTCAAGTGTCCTCTTGAGATTCTCATTCTCAACCACTAGTACCCTTAGTGTGCCATTCTTCATTGCAAGAGCTCGTAAGTCTTCGCCTTGTTTGTTTACGGTCTCTTGCAATGATACCAAGTACGCCATGATCATGGTTTCCGATGTCGTTGGTTGGGTGGTTGTGTTGCTATCTCCACACTTAGGAGATTTTGGATCATTTTCCACAATGGTTGTGGACCTTGTTGAAGAAGAAGAACCCTTGCGAGTGCCGGAAGACATTGTATGTAAAATAGGAGATGAGAATCAATTTTGTTGAACTTGTTCACTTCGGAAATGCTGCTACAAAAACGCCTTCCATAACTCTGAAAATTTATGTCTTTACATCAATGCGTAGAGGACTTTGTGCTCTTCGATTGAGGCTATAGATCACCCAAATCGGAGTTCGGATGAAGAAGTTATGATCAAAAGAGTGGACTGCTGTCTACTAGGTCAAAAAACGGTTGCGTTTTTTTTTAGAGAGAGAGAGAGAGAGAGAGAGAGAGAGAGAGAGAGAGAGAGAGAGAGAGAGATGCTTGCCCTTTCAGTATGCAAGCCCTCTTCCTACTCGAGAACGAGATAGAGATAGAGCGAGAGCTCACTCGCCTACCTATTCTCCTTCTCTTCACGCCCTCATGCCCTCCTCCTCTTCTTCGAACAACTAACTCTTCTCTTCGTTGATCCCTTTTCTTATAATAGCCCTTCTTTGCTTTTGTTTTTTTTGCCCCACCACACAGTCACGACGCCGTGACTGACGTGGCGTGGAAGCAATAACGATGACGTGGTAGGCGAATTTGACCAGCATGAGAGTCGGCGGTACTGATGCCGAATGAGGTCGCCAAGGCTCTCTCTGCACTTCTCGCTTCAGGAGCGAACCCGCTAGAGAAGCGCAGCGCCCGGTACAAGCCCTCTTCTCCCTGCCTGCGCTCATCCCGTTTTCTGAACGCCATGGCCTCCCATTATTTTGTTCACACCACCCTTTTAAAATAGGGTGGCCATTGAACCTCATGTGGACGGCCACTTTGGGCACCACACTTAGCATACATGTCCACTAAAGCCGTCCCAAGAATGATATCTTCTTGTAATAGTCCACTTCTCCCAATCTCTACATGTATCTCGTCACCTTTCTCAACTGCTCCAATGCTCCCACAGGCTTTTAGGATGCAAATGTAAGTAGCTGTATTAGAGGAAATCCCCTCTTTTTGCATCCATCCAAAATAGCTCAATGCTTCATGACCAAGCCCACTCTGAGCATATGCACCAATAAGTGCATTCCATGTGACAACATTCCTTGCTGGGAGGTCATCAAACAGTTTTCTGGCTTTTGTGAGTGCACCACATTTTGCATACATGGTAAGTAATGCATTTCCAAGCAAAATTTCCTCTTCAAGCAACCCCCTATCAAGAATTTCAGCATGTATTTTTGTGCACATCTGTAGGTCCTTTTGTTTGCTACAAGACTTGATAATGTCGAAAAGAGCTCGAAAATCTTCAGTTGTCCTTCCGTACGTCAATTTGGTTTTACCCGATCCTCCTTCCATGCAAGGTGGGTTTCGCTCGTTTCTTAGCCTTGATGGATCCTAAAGCACTTGCTGCTCCTACATATCAAAACCTGAATAAAGCTAAAAAATTCCCGGATGGCACTCCGACCGAGCCGACTAGACTGGCATGGAACCGGCCCCTGGTGAATCTTTAACGGCCAGTATCTTGGCAATCGGAACTCCGATCGCTGATCTGCAAAGACCAACACGCTCCACAAAGTGAGCACTTCAGGCCCGTGTATTCATTCCATTTTTGTCACCTCAGCTGCAGTTGCCCAATCCGGTACGGATCTGCAATCGACTTAAACTTCAAAGTGCCATAACTTCTTCACTGTGGCTCCAATCGAGGAGCCATAAAGACAGGCCGGTAGAGCACTTCAAGCACTACAATTCTAGATCATAATCTCTCATATGTGGTCACTGCAAGCATACTCATTTTTGGCATCATTGAGGTATCTATTGGCCCTTATAAGCCGCATATGGCATACATTAATCATTAAGCTTGGCCTATTATCAAGCCTTGATCACTACTCAATAAATGTGTAGGCTTCAAAGAAGCTTATCTTGCATTTCTCTACTCATTAGGAAATTTCAGAGGTCATTTGGAGGGCCATATGAAGAGAGAGAAAAATAGAGCGCGTCCAATGAGCACGAAGGCTACGTTACGTAGGAAAGTACGTGGAAAGACTCAGAAAATAGGAGAATAGCATAAAACTTTCATGAATCTAGGATTGTAGCATCGTAATTTCCTTCCTTTTACCGAGCTTTTAGGTGCTTGCATGTGGTCCCACTTCTGATATTCTCTTATGGTCATTAACGTACTGGAGGGTGACCATTAAGCCCGCACAAGATATTGGAATTTTAAAACACTTTCCCTCCATTAGAATGCTTTCAAAGTGAATCTCCCTCTACTAAAGCTTTTCTCTGAGAGCTATGGCTTCCGCGTCTTCTCGCCCAAGAAGCTCCAGGTGTTTACTGTCTCTCACACCAACAACCAACAGCTGCACTTTGCCTAGAAGGCCAAGTAGTAGCATATCCTCAATTACAATATCAACTTCAATAAGTGCAGAGAACCAATGGGTTGGACAAAGGATAAACAAAGGTTCATGGGTCCTCATGCAACCAAGAAGACCCAAGAGGTCTAGTGGTATCAACGTTTACCGCTCAGCATGGAAGGCCAGAGTGTTGGATTTCAAAGTTGAAATCGGCAAAAGATCTGTAAAGGAAGTTCTTGTTCATCATGTGTTTACCCATCCAGAGGTGATAGCAAATGGTGGAAATGTATCAGATATACATCAACCACGTTGCAATTGTAAGTACTCTTGACATGTGAACTTACTGATACTCTCATTATAACTTTTCTTATATATTTTGCAATGTTTCTCCCGCTTCTTATGAGCAATGTCTCCATTCTTCACAGCTCAATTACATTAGATTTGTCATTTTTACTTATTGATACTCTTAGTTTAACTCTTCTTATATATATTGCAGATGTTTATTCCTCTTCTTATGAGCAATGGGAGCCTGTGGAGTGCATAATAGGCCTCTTCCATGTTGTTCATGCCCACATTGGTTCTATACAGTATTCAGGGAGGAGCAGCAAAAGCCTGGCTGATGAGGGAATATTTTTTTATGACCACTTCTACCAACTCAGCTCAGGGAATAAAAATGGCATGTTGGTGAAAGTGCCTCTACCAACCGATTGGAACACAGTGGACTGGCCAGTTCCCGAGGAAACAATGGTGGAGGCAATGCGAAGTAAGCTCTACAAGGATATACAAAGGTCTCTACGTAGCTCTATTCCCATCAAACTGGTTAGAATTGCAAACTTTTGTCCTGTTGCACTCTTCATAGAGTTGTTTCATAGCTACAACATCCGTGTTACGAAAACTATGTTCATGTGCAAGTCATTTTAGCAGTCATCCTGTGACAAACTTCTTGACAGAGGATGGTATGTAAAGGAAGAGATTGGTTTACGGTGCGAGTTCGCGCTTGATACTCTAGTTGTCAAGTACATGATTGCAAGCCAATCACTGTTACTCTCGTTTTGGTATATGCGATCACAAATGCTCAATGGTAAGTACATTCCTATGGACCAGATTTCTACAGGTTTGGAAGATAATCCTGCTGTGGATGTGGAAGTGATTGATAAAGAGCATGGCCTACTGTTGGTGGTTACAATAAGGGAGCTATGCAGTCTTCAGCATTTGCGGCATGACATAATTGAAGAGTCAATGGACAGGGACCTATCAGATTTTTCCTTTTTCCTAGCTGGCCGTAAGGTGATGCGGCGAAGAGAAAAAGATATTTTGTGCAAAGAGTTGGATGGTCGGGTTGAAGTAGTGTCAATGTAACAGATATTCTTGTGAACCCAAGTGTATAAAAATGACTTTCAATACATGAAGTTTATTGCCCTGTGAAAAAGTGTGCTTGAAATACATTTCTTTACCATGTCAAATCTCTCTCTCTCTCTCTCTCTCTCTCTCTCTCTCTCTCTCTCTCTCAATGTTAGACAAGACAAAGACATGATAGAAGAGTCATCTTAATTCATTAGAAAGTACAAACTCGTCTGTGAACAATGGACTGAGATACAATTTCTGTAAGTATGGAATCAGAATGTCTTCAAGGTAAAAATCGAAGGAATGCCTCTCGAAAGAAGGTGGTGAGATAGTTGTTCCCGGCGGATTTAGTTCTCCCTTTTCAGGAGTATCATCAATCAGTAGTGTATTAGTTGCATCAAAGGGTACACCAATTTGGCTAAACGGTTTGTACAAAAGAGGTAAGTGTGGTTTTTTAAGGTGGTAGTGGCCCTCAACGGTAACGCATTTTCTTTGATCATACAAAAAGGCAAATCTGACGTGTGAGCGCCGCATACACTGCAAACTATTGTAACTAGTGGCGACAAGTTTTGCCTTTGCATTGAGAACCATATGGCAACTCTGAAGCGCGGAAGAAGAAACTGAATAAATTCCTTAGTTCCTGGACGAACCACGACTCGACAAGTTCCCATCCGAAACGTTTGCAAATCCTCAAAGGGTTCTGTGTCACCGAGAGGCACGCGCATCAGCAGCAATCCATTGACGTCCAAGATAATCAACCTCTGTAAAAGTTGACAAGTACATATAAGTAGTTAGAAGCTGAACATATTTTTCCATACTTGAATAGACATTACCGAAACAACCGTATCTATAGGTAGCAAGGGTCCATACTGGGTCTCTGTAGTGTTGATGTCGTTGTTGCTCTCCTCTGCTTTAGCTTCATCATTCACATCTTCATAGTCATCATTCACATCTTCATCAGGGGTCTCCCCCATGGCTCTTTTTGCCTCATTCAAGGTTTCCTCCAAGGTCTTTTCCTCTCCCTCGGTTGACCGGCTTGCCTCATACATCCTTGCCTGATCCATATCAGTTTGCTCATCCCTAGGCCTTCTTTCCTCATACATATCCTTTTGCTCATCTATAGGCCTGCTTTCCTCATCTTGGGTTTCATCCATAGGCTCTTTTGGCTCCTCCACTGGCTGACTTGGCTCTTTCATTGTCTCCTCTGGTTGTACACTAGCACCTTCCATATGCTCATTTGACCTTTCGTCATCCTCGGCTCTTTCATCTTCTGTTGATATGACCCGCTCGGCCCGTTGTGATTCCACTGTATCGGATGCAGGGGTTTGTCGTGGTGGCACGTCATGTATTGTCATATCAATAGTGCAGTCATCCAGCCGCTATCTTCAAGCTCTCTAGGGCTAGACATAGTAAGCAGGTGTTGTATTAAACTTACCCGGTATCTTTGCAAATAATCATATGTGTAGTTTTTTAAAGCACTCTGCAAAATTGATAGACCACATGGTGAGAATTCTTTTATAAACTAAACCAAAACTGACTGAATGAATTGCCAAATGGTTACCTTAGTCATGAAAGGTTTTAATGCAAAGTAGCTTTGCAGGACATATTCTGCATGGAGAAGACATCTCTAGCCGCAAGAATTTCCATCGGTTTGATTTGGGACAGGTACATCTTTGATTGGGGCCTTGTATAGTTCATACCTTCCACATAGCTTGCCATAGGCAAGCAACAACCTCTTTATACAACTGCACAAAGCAGCGTCAAGATGTTAGCATGAGGCTTCAAATTTACATGGATATCTATAAGAAACACTTTCTGATACAAAACACTTATAGCCTAATTTCAGGGTGGGTTCCTTTTATTGAATTGAACACCCACACTGCTGGTTGGTCAACATCAAGGCATATGAGACTCTAGTAATGGTTGTTCTCATATGGAAAGATGATGACAGTAACTTCCAGCATAGCACAGTGGAAAAACCAACTCTCAAAGGTCCCAGATGGACTGCTCTTTTGTCTAATAATCAATGACATTTGTGGATCAAGAAGAAACACCTCTGTGTGGGTGTGCAGTGGGAGTTGACTTTTGATCAGGTTGCAAAGATTTTACATGAGTCAGCAAACCTATTATCTGAGTTTTCAAAGCTAGCAAGATAGTAACACTTACTTAAGACAAGCATAGATAATTGTGTTTGAAATCTGAGCATCTAGATTCTGCAATAAATTAATGTCCACTTTTGGACGGTTCTTTTGTCTAATAATCAATGACATTTGTGGATCAAGAAGAAACACCTCTGTGTGGGTGTGCAGTGGGAGTTGACTTTTGATCAGGTTGCAAAGATTTTACATGAGTTAGCAAACCTATTATCTGAGTTTTCAAAGCTAGCAAGATAGTAACACTTACTTAAGACAAGCATAGATAATTGTGTTTGAAATCTGAGCATCTAGATTCTGCAATAAATTAATGTCCACTTTTTCCAGAGCTAGCTTTCTAGCTCCATCTACAAATGGTATCTCTGCAAGCAAACCATCCTTCATTGAAAGTAGACTTTCTTGATTGCTTGCCTCTATGGACAGGGTCACGTTGCATTCTGTTTGCCTCTGGGACGCAACTGCTACTTTTGCTTTCTCCTTAAGCTCTGCTTCCCTCATGTCCTCTGTTTGGCAAGCAATAGTCTCTGCCCTTTCCCTTGTATTCACATCATGTGTGACATCTACAACTGTGAGTTGTGGCACTAGCTCAGGGGGGTATAACAAAATTTCCCTCATTTTCTTATCCCTGCAAACATTGGGGACCAGTAGTTTGTCATACCTCCACCTTATTCTTTTCAGTGTCTCACTATCTTTGTCCATTATAGTAACCCTGTGGGCATGGGCTGCAACAATGGTGATGTCACTGAAGTACTCCAGTAGGAAGTCCTCTACTGCTTCTTGTAGAGCCATTAATGCCACCACTTTCCACCTTTTGGTGCCCCAGGTAGCTTCTTCACATATGGACCTCACCATCCTCTGAAAGGGCAGCTTTGGTATGCATAAATATACACATTTCTGTGCCTTTCTGATTTCTCTGAAAAGTCCCATGCAGGTTTGTAACTTCTTCACCCTTGGACCTTTCAGAATTTTATTGGGTTTTCCAGGTCTTTTCTTTGGGGTTGTAGATCTGCTACTTGCCTTAGCTGCTAATCTTGGTCCCTTGCCTGCCTTCCTTGCAGTGGCTTTTGTTCTAGCCATTTCACTGTATACAAAAAGAGGAGTCTCTCTCTCTCTCTCTCTCTCTCTCTCTCTCTCTCTCTCTCTCTCCTTTCTATAGCTTAGCATATTTAAATAGAGAGAGAGAGTGAGAGACTCCCATTACTAAAGGCGCGCGTGAAGCATGTTTTGACCTCAAAAAACACCTCCGCGCGCCGCTAGTATAAGGTAAAAGAAAGACTCACTCACTCTCTCTCTCTTTCCCCCGCCTTACATCCTCTCTCTATAACACTCACACATACACTGGTCGATGCACAATACTAACGGCACGCATAGAGACATGCACACCGGTTATGCCTCTCTACGCGCGCCTTTAGTATATATATATATATATATATATATATATATATATATATATATATATATATATATATATATAGAGAGAGAGAGAGAGAGAGAGAGAGAGAGAGAGAGAGAGAGAGAGAGAGGCTGTGTGTGTGTGTGTGTGTGTGTGTATTTGTGTGTGTGTGTAAGTTATATTTGTGTGTGTGTATGTTTGTGAGTGTGTGTGTGTCTCTGTATGTGTGTGTGTGTGTTTGTGTGTGTGTATGTTATATTTGTGTCTCTGTGTGTTTGTGTGTATGTTATAGTTGTCTGCATCTGTGTGTGTATGTTAGATTTGTGTGTCTCTGGGTTTGTGAGTGAGTGTGTCTTTGGTGTTGACGGGAGCAAAGCGAACCCCGAACCCCGATGGCCTCTAAAACACCAGGGACCGAATGACGTGCCTCGAGTCTATCATGGTAAAGCAAACAGGGGGCACCACCTAGCTTCAGCGGCTAGGACGCAAACAACACACCACCATAACAAATTTTTCATCCAAGAGATATGGATGATTGGGAGTAATGATGAAAAGGAAAGGGAATGAGATCAAGTGAGAGAGAGAGAGAGAGTGAGGGAGGGGGTATAGCGGCTTAGTACTTAGGCATCACAAAAGGATGGCGAATCCGCACACCCTTCACACATACACAAGCTCACTTCAAAACACAAGACTAGGTGGCGATTCCGCACACCTCACATGGGCAAAACATTGCAAGAAAACATACTCACAAAACCTCAAGCTTTATTTAGAGAATTAGGCGATGAAATGGGGAGCATAGGGTAGGGGAATGAGAAGGGAGAGAGTGGTAGAGCACATGGCAGATAGGTGGGAGTTGATGGCGAAGACTCGCACGAGGATTATGGCCATCATCCTTCATTTAGTTGCCCTTCATCTTCCATAGCCAAGGGTGTAGAGGTCATGCTCAAGACAAGCATGGTGATTGCGGTGATGGTGATGGTGTGGGTGTGTATGTGTGCACTAGGCACACACAGTGCATAGTATGTTCTTTGGTGATGTTGTGTGTTTTTGTGTGATGGTGACCCCTCTTTATATAGGGGAGGAGAGGGGAGAAATTCTAGAATTTAGAAATGAAGAAATCATTATCTACATAGGCCATGTGACTGTGGGCCCCACTTGTCTGGCTGTGTGTATATGTGCCAGAACAGCAGTCTCATGAGAGAGAGACTAAGAGAGAGAGATGGGTTGATGAAAAAAAGTGAGAGGTGACATGGAGAATAAAGTAATTACAAGAGGGGAGAGAGGGGAGTGTGTTCAGAGGTGAATCTGTGTGCAGATGTGTGTGAACACAAGAAAAATCAGGTAACCACCGGGTGGGGATGTGTCTGTGGGCACTTTTTTCAGTGAAACTGAGTGTGGGGGAGGTTATTTAGCTACAAGACAAGAGACATGGGGCCCTTTAGAGAGAGAGGGGGGTATTTGGGTCATGGGATATGATAGGAGAGAGAAAGAGGGGGTGGGGTATACTATTTTGGAAGATAGGGTAAGTTGCATGTGAGTTGGTGCATTATTGGTGAGTTAGAATGCATTATTGGTGAAAGGTGGGGTAGCTTGAGGGGAGAGAGAAAGGAGAAAGGACAAGGGGAAGAGAGAGGGGGTTGACCTTTTGAGTGGAGGAGAGGAAAAGGGACACACGGCGGGGCAACAACGAAGAAAAAGGAGGCAAGGTGGGGATGGGCTGCCCCGCAGGCATGAGGTGGCCTATTTTACCTTTCTCATATATTTACATAATCATACTTTATTTTTTTCTTACTTTTTCCAATGTCTTTTATCACTCCCTCCCTAAGAGGGGGTTTTCATGGGGTGGGGACGAGAGAAGAGGGGTATGGGAGCTTGGCTTGTGAAAAGCCCCCATCATTAGCCCTCCCCTTTTGGCTAGAGGCATTCATGTCTCTAGCTCATCTGTTTGATCATTATCGTCGGAGGTGGCGGCTGATGGTGTGTCCTCATCTGGAATGTCAATTGGTGGAGCCTGGTCAAATTGAAGAAAATAAGGTTTAAGTCTCCAACCATTTACACTGGTTTTATGAAGTTTTCCATCAGCCTCCATAAGCTGGTAGCTTCCATTGGCATACTTTTTCCTGATGATGAAAGGGCCTTCCCATCAGAGCAGAAGTTTCTTATCCTTGCGCGTGTCGAAGCGATTGTCGTAGCGGAGCACCAACATTCCTTTCTTCAATTCTTTTTTCCGGAGATGCTCGTTAAAGCTAAGCCGTCTATGCTCTGCTTGTGCTGCATAATAATTTATTGCTTCTTCTCTGTCTAGCTGCAATCTTTCCAAGTTGATGATGTGATCTCTCAAATGCATGTTGGGCTGTTGAAGCTGGCTTGCCATTACTCTGAGACTTTGTAGTTGCACTTCAATGGGCAAGATTGCTTCCTTACCAAATACTAGATGATACGGTGTGAATCCCAAGGATGTACAAAATGAAGTTCTGTAGGCCCATAAAGCTGGTAGTAGATACTTATCCCAGTCTCCAGAATGATTGTTTACCTGCTTGGTAATAATTTTAGAAACCATTCCATTTACCTTTTCAACTAGGCCATTACATTGAGGGTAATATGGTGAAGAGTGCCTCCTTGTAATGCCCAGTTTCTGCATTAATTCTCCTACCAAGTCTGCTCTGAAACCTGGCCCTCTATCAGAGATGATCTCTAAAGGTGTGCCAAACCTACAGCATATGTGCTCGTAGATAAATTTAGCTACCTCTACCGCTGTGATTCTAGTGGTGGCTGTAGCCTCTGCCCATCTAGTCGTGTAGTCGACCCCCATGATAATGTAGAATTTTCCTGAGTTGGCCCTAGGTAATGGCCCAATGGCATCGATACCCCATTTTTCAAATGGGCCATATGAGAGAATAGGTGTCTGTGGTTCAGGCATAAGTGACCTAGTGCCGGCCTTTTGACACAACTTAACGTTTTGCACCAATGGTGTACATCACGGTTGAGGCTAGGCCATATGAAGCCTGCCTGCAAGATTTTCCTACTTGTTATGTCTAGGGCAAAGTGACCACCACAAACCTCGTCGTGACAACTAGAAATTACTCCCGTGATTTCCTGAGAGAGAGGGACCTTCCTGAGTATTTGGTCCTTACCCTTACAGTACAAACCGTCATTGATGAGTCGATACCTTGTGGCCTTCCGCGTCAGCCATTGCTTCTGTCCCTTTGTTAAATCTGATGGGCATTCCCCTGTTTCCAAAAAATGCATGATGTCAGGTAAGGCATCACTGCCTTGAAATAGAGGGAGCTTTAGTTTTATTGCTCCAACCACCACTTCCTGTAGTCTTTCACTTGCTAGGGCATCTGCTTCTTGGTTTTGAGCCCTTGGGATATGGTGTATTGAACTTCTTCAAACTTACCCAACAAGGTTTTTACACCACTTAAGTGAGTCCTTAAACTAGGATTCTTGCATGTCCATGCTCCATTTACTTGCCTTACCAGAAGTAGAGCATCCCCAAATACATTAAGGCGTTGTACACCTTGCGAGACGCACCATTGTAGACCCTTGGTTAGTGCTGCATACTCAGCTTCATTGTTAGAATGTGAATCTAACAATTGGCCCAACGAAAATACCTTTGTCCCTTTGTCATCAAAGACCACTATGCCTACAGCTGCTTTGTTGGAC
The DNA here is from genome assembly GCF_014529385.1 of Adiantum capillus-veneris. Taxonomy (NCBI): domain Eukaryota; kingdom Viridiplantae; phylum Streptophyta; class Polypodiopsida; order Polypodiales; family Pteridaceae; genus Adiantum; species Adiantum capillus-veneris. The sequence goes on along the minus strand of NC_140936.1, from coordinate 46,224,087 downwards.
GCTCGCTTGTAGGCTCCATCAAAGTAGAGAGAGTATGCTCCTTCTACCATCGGTGGTACTGGAGGAAATCGGACTTCTCCTTCCTTAGATTGCTTCTACTTCCTTTCAAAGACTTGGTAGGTCATGAGTCCCCCCAAACTTGCCCTTGTCGTGCTTTCTACCTGTACCGTGTAGTCAAACTCTTGCAGACGAACTAGCCATTTAGTAATTCTAGCAAACACATCCATGTGTTGTACAACATAGGGAAATATTTCATCCGTGGTTAGAATCACAAATTGCTTAGGCAGAAAATATGACCTAAACTTTGTAGTTGCAAATCTAAGAGCTAGGACTAAGTGTTCCACATGGGTGAAACCTTTCTCTCCTGCTGTCATCATTCGACTAGAGAAGTAGATTGGCCTCATGAAAGATGTCATCGTATCCTTTTGGAGTAGCACAGCCCCCAATGAGTCATCACCAACACTTGAGGTGACATAGAATTTTTCATCCCACTTAGGTGGTGAGATAGTTGGCAGAGTGGCTAAGACCTCCTTTACCTTGTTGTAGTGATGTTCGCTTTCCTCGTCCCAAGTGAAAGTTGATCTTTGAGTGAGTTGTTGGAAGTGGTAGAACAAGTTGTGATAGTAGATGTATGAATCTACTTAAGTACCTCACCTTCTGTAGAAAAGAGACTAGTTGACGTGCGGTCGTTGGTGAAGGTAGGGCTATGAGTGTGGACACCTTACTTGGGTCGGCGTTGATACCTTTTGCTGAAATTTCATGGCCTAGTAGAATGACTTTACTCTCCCCAATGTGGCATTTATCCACATTTAATTGCCCACCTAGGCTCTGCAACCTGGCCAAACCTTCAGTTACCTTTTCTAAATGTGAAATACGGGAGCTATATATATACAAAAATCATCAATGAACACTCTTATGGATGTTCCAAAGAACGGTTGAAAAACATATGTGACATATCTTTGGAATGTGGCAGGTGCATTTGTGAGACCAAATGGCATAACCCTATATGCAAAACAACCCCATGGCGTGATAAAAGTGGTTTTTAGCTGATCTTCCAAGGCTATGTGTATTTGAAAGTATCCAGAATAACCATCACAGACGGTATAGCATTCAAAACCCGCTACTTCATTCAGAATTTCATCCAAGAAAGGGAGAGGAAAGTGGTCTCTCTTTGTAGCTGCATTTAGTGGTTTGTAGTCAACACAGACCCTCCACTTACCATTGTTTTTAGGCGTCACCACTACGGGTGACACCCATTCTGAGTTTTCTACAGGATAGATGAATCCCGCCTCCAGCAGTTTCCTTACCTCGGCCAAGAGTGCCTTTTCTTGTATGACCCCCAGTCGTCGTAGCTTTTGTACAATTGGTTTTACCCCTTCCTTCAGCTTAATATGATGTTCCACCACTGTAATGCTTGTGATTCTTTCATAGTTGTCAATGAACAGGTTAGGAAATCCCATCAACATTTGCAAAAAACTATCTTTCTCCTCAAGTGTTAATTCCGTAGACAACATACCCTTCAACCTACTTCCTCCTAGGCCAGGTGATTTGCTCTCCTCTTCATTGGGTTGCCCTTTTGGTGATGGATCACCAGTTGTGCTTACCCTTTGTGGATCCTTCATAATGATACCCATCACATCAATGGAACTGTCACTTTCGTCGGTGGATGTGGTCTCCTCCTCAGAACTGGAAGATTTGCTAGTGGTTTCATATGCCGATGTTTCCAGATTCATTTGCTTCTGCTTGCCAATCCTCATGTCGTAGTAGATTGTCTCCCCTTTCTTACCGGTCATGCGTAGAAGGCCAGTACCCCAGTCCACACCCACACACTTTACTTTTGCGTTGTTTGCCATCTTTGCCTTGCATGGAGAAGGCCTGTCAACCTCGAGTCCTAATCGAAGCATCATAGCTTCGCTCATTACACAGATTTGTGCACCTCCATCAATGTAGGTGTTTCCAACCCTCTTTCCTTTTATGTTTACGTCGACAATTGGAAGGATGTCATCCATGTTGCATCCCGAAATTGCTCCGGCTACCTTTGTTTTGGAGCGTCTTGTACTTACCATTTTAGACCATTGTCGCCTTACTTTAGGTACAAGATGTAGCAGCTGTGGCCATGTAATCTTCGGTCCTTGCTCTGCCACATCCAATGTTAGATCATAGGGCTTAGAGCTTTCCCCTAGCTGGAAGTCGGTGATGCCCAATTTCCGTCGTGGCCTGGATGGCCTCTTGCTAGTTTCTCCTCTCTTGCTTCTCTCATCATCTGATTGTGTAGCTTTCTCCCTCCTAGCTCTTTTCACAGTCATGGCCTCAAGTGGTTCTAAAAAGGTTATCTTCTCCTTACCCTTGTCCCTCTCCTTTGCTCTGGGTGGATCCACTACTACGGCTTTTCCTTTCTCTTCTAGCCTTATGATGTTTACAGGGCGATCAGGTGGTGGGGCTGGTGGAAGAGGTGGAATGGATGCTTGTAGTGGTGTCTGGGGTGGACGTAGAATTTGTGTTGGTGGGGTTGGTGCTCGGGGTGGGGGTGTTCTTTCTCTAGGGGGTGACAATTGGTTCCTCCTACCTCCTCTATTATAGTTTTCTCGTGGTTTGGGACAGTAGTACATACCGTGACCGTCTTCTCCGCAGTTGTAGCAATGATACTCCCTGTTTTGTCATCGTGCTCTTCTAGGGTCTTGATCTCTTTCTTGACTCCTCCCTTGTTGTATTAAGTGGACAGACAAATTCTGCAGTTGGTCAGTAATATGGGCCAACATATCTTGTTGGTCATCTCTTACCCCAAGAGCCGGTGGTGGTGGTGGAATGGTGGTTGTCGTAGTTGCTGGTCGACGTGATGTTCCTGCTTCTGTTGATTCGGTTTCCTTGGCTTTCATTCGCAGCTTCTTGTCTTTAAGGCGAGCAATCTCAACGGCTAACTCGTACGTAGCCGGGAATCTACCTTTCACCTTCTCCTTGAGAAGCGGCCATAAGCCATGCGTGAACCGATCTTTTTTTAGGAAATCGGGTGCAGCTTCCCCCCTAGCCAGTGACTCAACCCACCGTTCCCACAAATCCACAAATTTGGACTCATAGGTGGCATATTCTAAAAGACCCTCCTGCTTCAAGTCTCTCAACTTGTCCCACAAATTTTCTGAAGTGGTACCTCCCCCAAAGCGCCTCTTAAAAGCGGTTTTTAAGGGTTCCCAGTCATCCTTGGTTGCTTGTGGAAGTGCATTGTACCATGATCTAGCTTCTAGCTTCATGAGATGCTTAAAGATTCTAACCCGGGATTCATCCGTATCTTTGTTTCTCACTACACATGCTACTTCAAAGTCATCTAGGAAGTCTGTTACCAAATCCTCCCCCTTCTTTCCTTTAAATGTTGGAAATGCTACACTTGCCATGATTATTGAGAGAGAGCTAGAAAGACACACTGCTTAACTTGCAAAAGTTTTTTTCTTCTTTACAAGGAGGCGTGTATACCCTCTTATACTAGGACATAGATTAAAACTTCAAACGGTACATTGCCTTGTACCAAAGGTAAAACAAATGGTTGATCTGATGCCAGAACCTCCAAAAACCGCTCCCCACCCGGCATGGTGTCAATGACGTGCTGGTAGTGAGCCTTCAAATCCAGTATTACCTTGATTGAGCGTACACGTGTTGGTATGTGTGATCTGTCTTGAGGTAGGTTGTACTGATTCATGTGAATCTTAGAGGTGTTTAGTCACTGTCCAAGCTTGTGGGAGAGGGTGGTGTTCTTTCCTGAAACAAACTCAGTAGATCCCTAGTTTCTCTAGTGAGAGTGTGAGCCAATGCTTCCGTTATCTGTGCTGCAGCATCAGGTGCGACTTGAAAACTGACTGTGATAATTACCTCGGTGACTTGAGTTACCCGATTCTCAAAGTAGAATAGTGTTGATTCTCTATTGTGTAGAGCTCCTTCCATTTTGTTGTTGTGGGTTGGTTGTAGGTTGCGGACATGGTTTCGACCTTCTCCTTCTTCTTCTTGGCACTTGGCCTATGTATATCCACTGGGTTTGGCGTGTTGGTTGACTCTCCCACTGCAAATCGATTACCGTTACGCCTGGCACTCGAGCTTCGATGGAGATGCGGAGTTCGTGTAGTTGTGCTTGGAGCTCTTCTTCTTCTGTCGTCCAATTAGCAAATCCTGCTAGCCATCATCCATTCACAATAGTTTAGGGGTTTCAGTCTTGTAAACTAAAGGGTTTCATGAAAAGATCCTCAGTGGGGGCACCAAATGACGGGAGCAAAGCGAACCCCGAACCCCGATGGCCTCTAAAACACCGGGGATCGAATGGCGCGCCTCGAGCCTGTCATGGTAAAGCAAACAGGGGGCACCACCTAGCTTCAGCGGCTAGGACGCAAACAACACACCACCATAACAAATTTTTCATGCAAGAGAGATGGATGCTTGGGAGTAATGATGAAAAGGAAAGGGAATGAGATGAAGTGAGAGAGAGAGAGAGAGAGAGTGAGGGAGGGGGTATAGCGGCTTAGTACTTAGGCATCACAAAAGGATGGCGAATCCGCACACCCTTCACACATACACAAGCTCACTCCAAAACACAAGACTAGGTGGCGATTCCGCACACCTCACATGGGCAAAACATTGCAAGAAAACATACTCACAAAACCTCAAGATTTATTTAGAGAATTAGGCGATGAAATGGGGAGCATAGGGTAGGGGAATGAGAAGGGAGAGAGTGGTAGAGCACATGGCGGATAGGTGGGAGTTGATGGCGAAGACTCGCACGAGGATTATGGCCATCATCCTTCATTTAGTTGCCCTTCATCTTCCATAGCCAAGGGTGTAGAGGTCATGCTCAAGACAAGCATGGTGATTGCGGTGATGGTGATGGTGTGTGTGTGTGTGTGTGCACTAGGCACACACAGTGCATAGTGTGTTCTTTGGTGATGTTGTGTGTTTTTGTGTGATGGTGACCCCTCTTTATATAGGGGAGGAGAGGGGAGAAATTCTAGAATTTAGAAATGAAGAAATCATTATCTACATAGGCCATGTGATTGTGGGCCCCACTTGTCTGGCTGTGTGTATATGTGCCAGAACAGCAGTCTCATGAGAGAGAGACTAAGAGAGAGAGATGGGTTGATGAAAAAAAGTGAGAGGTGACATGGAGAATAAAGTAATTACAAGAGGGGAGAGAGGGGAGTGTGTTCAGAGGTGAATCTGTGTGCAGATGTGTGTGAACACAAGAAAAATCAGGTAACCACCGGGTGGGGATGGGTCTGTGGGCACTTTTTTCAGTGAAACTGAGTGTGTGTGAGTGTGGGGGAGGTTATTTAGCTACAAGAAAAGAGACATGGCGCCCTTTTGAGAGAGGGGGGGGTATTTGGGTCATGGGATATGATAGGAGAGAGAAAGAGGGGGTGGGGTATACTATTTTGGAAGATAGGGTAAGTTGCATGTGAGTTGGTGCATTATTGGTGAGTTAGAATGCATTATTGGTGAGAGGTGGGGTAGCTTGAGGGGAGAGAGAAAGGAGAAAGGACAAGGGGAAGAGAGAGGGGGTTGACCTTTTGAGTGGAGGAGAGGAAAAGGGACACACGGCGGGGCAACAATGAAGAAAAAGGAGGCAAGGTGGGGATGAGCTGCCCCGTAGGCATGAGGTGGCCTATTTTACCTTTCTCATATATTTACATAATCATACTTTATTTTTTTCTTACTTTTTCCAATGTCTTTTATCACTCCCTCCCTAAGAGGGGGTTTTCATGGGGTGGGGACGAGAGAAGAGGGGTATGGGAGCTTGGCTTGTGAAAAGCCCCCATCAGTGTGTATGTTATATTTGTGTCTCTGTGTGTTTGTGTGTATGTTATATTTGTCTGTTTCTGTGTGTGTGTGTGTGTGTGTGTCTGTATGTGTGTGCGTGTGTATGTTTTATTTGTGTGTCTATGTGTTTGTGAGTGTGTGTGTCTCTGTATGTGTGTGTGTGTGTGTTGTGTTTGTGACTGTATGTGTGTGTTGTTTGTTAAGACAGAGCTAGATATGCAATATACTGTGACAGAAACAGAGAGAGAGAGATAGAGGCTAAGGCAGAGGGAAATTTTAGAAGCAGAGGGAGAGAGAGAGAGAGGGCCAAACCTCCTGAGGACGCAGACCTTCGTTAAGTCTAAGATGGGTCCGGTTGCTGTCGGAGACGCAGACGACGACTCTTTCTCTCTCTCTCTCTCTCTTTCACTCACTCTATTTCACGAGGTGTGGTTTTTCTCTCTCATGACCTCTATATATGACGTACAAAAGTATACGGTCTCAATAATGACCGCACGTGCGACAACATGCAATTATACTCTATTTTATAGTAACACGTGGGGCGCCCCCATGTGTATCCGTTATAAGTGTGATTTTGAGAGAGAGAAAGAGAGAGAACAATAGAAAGAGAGAGAGAGAGAGAGAGAGAGAGAGAGAGAGAGAGAGAGAGAGTGAGAGAGCGAGAGAGAGAGCCTCATTACTGCCAGAGAGTGATAGAGAGACAGAGAGAGAGAGAACCATAGAAAGAGAGAAGGAGAGAGAGAGAGACAGATTGAGAGAGAGATAGAGAGAGGGACTCCTTACTCTCAGAGAGAGAGGGAGAGAGACAGAGTCAGTTTGACAGACAAAAAGCAATGGAGGAGACACCTCCCTTGGAGTTTCTGCAAACCCCACCAACAAAAGGTGATCTCTCACTCTTTCTCTCTGTATTTCCAACAGTTGGTACAAATTGTGTGTGTGTGTGTGTGTAAACAAAGAAAAACCCATACTGTTGTTCAACACACACACACCTCAACACATACTTTCATAGACAGAGACACACACACACACACACACACAGACATACACACTCTCTCTCTCCCTCCCCTCTCTGTCCCCGTTACTAACGGCGCGCAGAGCCAACCAAACACTGGCTGCAGCTCTCTCCGCGCGCCTATAGTATAGTTATGACTCTCTCTCTCCCTCTCTCTCTCTCTCTCTCTCTCTCTCTCTCAATTGTACTTAAGGCGCGCGTAGAGAGTTGCAAAAAGTATGTTGTCGTCCTTGCGCGCCTTTAGTACAAAGAGACACATACAGAGAGAGAGAGAGAGAGAGAGAGAGAGAGAGAGAGAGAGAGAGAGAGAGAGAGAGAGAGAGAGAGAGAGAGAGAGAGACTATGTGTGTTTTTGTTTGTGCTTTGGAGAGAGACATCTATATATATGGAGGGGGAGAGAGAGAGAGAGAGAGAGAGAGAGAGAGAGAGAGAGAGAGAGAGAGAGAGAGAGAGAGAGAGAGAGAGACTATGTGTGTGTGAGAGAGAGTGAGACTTGTCATGTTTCCTGATGAATAGGATTAAGGTCTAGTAGGCAGAAGACGCTGAAACCAGACCCAGAGCTTGTGCCAGGATTTCAACCTTTGCAGGCTCAGTTGCTTAATGTTTCTGCCAAAAGAACTGTTGACTTTTGTCAGGACATATCTAAAGAAGAGTCAATCGGTGAAGATCAATCAGAGAGGTCACCAGGCCAAGAGGATCCCTCACCCTACAAGGCTCCCTCACCCTGTACAGTACTTGTCAAGAAAAATACAAGAAAGAGGAATATAGACGTCTCAGATGATGCAGATGTGCCAGAAAGTAGTCCCTGTGCAACTAAAGGTAAAGCCAAAGAGGATGTGTCTTCTCTGGAAGACCCAGTTGCAACTCATGAGAGGCTGTTTGATTTTGCAGCATCTTGTGGTGCTGGGGACAAGTTTGATCTAGTTCATTCTATGTTTAACCCAAAGTTTGACATTGAAGACTTGTTAGCTCAGCACAGTAATTTCTTGCAGTCCTACAGAGATAAGTTTGAAGTGATGGTGCAGGTAGGGAGGGTTGTTCTGCCCACTATGACTCTTGTGCATTTAAATGACTGTGGTGGAAAGGGACAGGGACTGAAGAAGTATAGGGAATTACCACCTTCTTGACGACATTCAGCCTGCCCTTTGCACCAAAAAGAATGCAAACTCATTCAGGAAGCCTTTGGCTTTATGATTTACCTGAACAACCTGTTTGGATTCCTCATGCAAAATCCTGATGAGGTGTTAGAGGAGCAGGATGCAGCACCAAATGAAGAATGCGAGGAGGCAACTCATATACAAGAAGCCGAGGAGGTTGAAGATACAGTCGACCTTGAGGTTGAGGCAATTGAAGTACAAAGAAGTAAGATGCTCTCTGTGAAAACCACAGAAATCAAACTTCCATTGGATGTCAGTAACTTCACTGAGAAGCATGCTCAGATGATGTTGCCTGCTGTGCCTGACTTCAGGATTGGAGACAGGACCTATATCTTCTTACATGATGTGCAAAGCATCTTTTATTTAAGGGAGGATTTCTCCCTGGCTATTATTTCCAGAGTCCAAGAGGAGAGGAGTGGATTTGTTTCAGAGGATAGTAGTGATGATGAGGCAATGGAAACATCCAGCAATCCAATGGAATGCCTCCGAAGATGCTTTGAGAAAGCTGAAAAATACAAGGAGACACTACCTGATGAAGCCACCTTCCAAGCAATAAGACAAAGCCTAAGACCATCAACAAGTAACAAAGAAGTGGAGGATTGGTTTAACCATTCAGGTCAGGGGTCAACTACATCTGTAGACCTGTGGCAGGAAAACCTCTTTCTGCAGGATGAGAGCTTCATGGTAACTCTCTCTCTCTCTCTCTCTCTCTCTCTCTCTCTCTCTCTCTCTCTCTCTCTCTCTCTCTCTCTCTCTCTCTCTCTCTCTCTCTCTTTGTGTCACTTCTGACATGATATGTGCAGTCTTGGATTGCTGACAAGGATGACTTCCTTCGGCGGCGGACTTGAGAGTATCGTGGAAGGGATGCGGCCCTAGCGCAGTACCTTTCAAAGCTTTGTGAGTCGCCGATAGTAGTTTTTCACAATTCCATGTCACAAGAGGGTTCAATAGCAACTTACACATTCAAGACACTATCACGCTTCTTGGGTGGACACGTGCTGCCCAAAAGTGCAGATAAAGTCATTCTTGTGGACAAAGTGTTTGCTAGAGATTGTTTTGGTTACTGCCCGGGCTATACAGGTGGTCGGGCAGCGTATTACTACACCTACACAGCAATGGCACTAGCTCTTGGTAGACAAAACCCAGATCAAAAATCTTTGAACTGTATCTGCCGTATCTTCAAAGCATTCAATCATGGATAACTTGTTAGTGAACCCTGCCAGACTCAAGTGCTCCTCTTAATGATGCACACGGCTTGACCATTAAGCTCTCTTTAAGGAACCCTGTCAAGCTCAAGTATGCCTTACTCTGTCTGCACACAGAATGGCCGTCAAGTCCTTTACATCAAGTTCTGGTAGCAGAACCAACTCAAAAGATGTAAAGATACTTCAGCAATTGTCCAAAGAAGTCAGTTGGAAGCCAACCATGTAAGCTTATTGACCGCAGAACAAAACCTATTCTGACTCGGCATAATCTAGAAAACAAAATCTCGTACCATGCAACCTGCTACAACAGGTAACTGGTACTCTTCAAGTCTGCAACAACTGGCACTTTAGTAGCCCCCAGGATCAAACGGGAAACCAATCATTTGTCCCACTGTGAGCATTCCTTTAAAAATTCTGCACTATCCTCCAGGATCATAGGGCAAATACAAGAATTTCCAATCATTATATCATAAACATATATTAGCCCACAAATCTTCATTCAAACCGCCTGGATCATACGGCATATTAGTCAATTTCCCAGGACCATACATATACATGTCACCTCCTGGGTCAAAAGCTAGCTCAAAATCTCCTACATCATAGGGTAACATCAGTTCCATATAGCATCAGGTAGCACCAGATACTGCCTTTCCCCTGTGCAACTGGCTCATCCAATTGTCGATCATCAATCACAGGTAAAAGCACTGGCAGTGCACCTTCACTCTCACTAGTATTGAAATTCCAATCATGCATATCTGAATACATCAAGTCTCTAGCTAAATCCTCTTCATTAGGCTCAAAAGATGCATGTGAAAACAATTCTCTATCTCGTAGAGGCTCAAAATCAAGTAGTGCATCATCTAATAACTGCATCAGATCATCATCGAGTGTATCTGAACAAACTTGCTCATGCATGATTTTGGATTGATTGGTATCCTTAGCATCTGTATTTGAGAACCCTTCCAAAGCTTCGTCCAATAAGCACATAAGATCTAGGTCCACTGCCTTAGAAGGTTCCTCCATCTTGCACATCTCAGGCTACTGTAAACTAAGATTTCCACATGTGACATGCATACTAAATGCATCTGCTGTAAATTGCTCTTTAAGTCTTTCATCCTCATTCAAATATCTTTGCACTTCTGTAGCACAAAGTTTAGCATGCACATTGAAAATTTCATCTACTGCCCTGTCTGTATCATCGGCACAATGAAACCAATCATATTCATCAACAAGAGATTGCACTTCACTATGCACCCCCTTTGAATCAGGATCATCAAGTTCATGATCATTCTGCCATAGTGTGAACCCTGTGTCACAGATTCTCGATAGAGAAGAAGTTTGCTCCCTCTCTAAATCACCATCATCAAATTCAGGATCAGTCTGCCTGATCGGTAGCTCTAGGTCACAGAAGCGTGTCAAAGGAGTCTACACCCCCTTTGATTCATTATCATCACATTCAAGACCAATTTTCCACTTTTGTAGCTGTGATTCCCAAAAACTTGTCAATGAAGGAGTCTGCACCCCCTCTGAATCAAGCACATACTCTTGCTTAGCCAAGTCCTCAAAATCTGATGCATCCAAATTCGATAAATCTGGTATACCAAAATCCATGGTCTTGCTGCTCTCAACAACATCCCTACTTTGACCCATAACATATGTATCATTAATCAACTCTTTGGAAAAACCTGTACTAGTATCTTCAATCACCTCTATGGTAGAATCTGTACCAGAAAAATTTTGCTCTAATTCTGGTTCAGTAGCAAAAGTATCACCTATAACCGAATCTTCCTGCATGTCTACTTGAATTTGGTTGCACTCTTTTACCTGTAAAATTTCTTCTTGAGCTTTAGCCACTTCACTGTTTTGACCCCCTGATTTCTTTTCCTCTTGTACTATAGGCATATGTTCATTGAAAAATTCACCTTGTGTAGTTTGAGGCTATAGAGACTCACCCTCAAGGACTTCTACTTCATGCAAGGCATCTGCAAACCCCAACTTTTCATATACAGCTTTGATTATGTCTTCATCATTAACATGTAAGAAGGTAGCATCCTGCACAATACACTCATCGATCACAGCTTCTAACTTTGATCATACTTGTCCTCGGATATCTAGGTAGTTCGATAGACTTGCACTCTTTTCTTGATAGCTTTCATATTGCTCATAACGTACTTGCACAATAGATTCTTTGAAATACTCCCAGTCATCGTCGCAAGCTCTGGTAACCTCTTGAATCTTCTCCTTCACATCTAAACTCATTAACTGCTCAAAATATTTGATCATCAACTCTTCTGGTATCCCTCTTACCTTGGTCTCCATCTCATAGAACTCTAGGTAGCCCTTTGGATCGTATCCATCAAAGAGTCGTCTTTCGTCGTATACTGCATCTAAAGCTGCTTCCAAAGCTTCATCCATTTAATTTTTCTTCTTTACGGTCTCTATTTCAAGCAGAGATCCTTGAACCAGTTGAAGAATCTTCAAAAAATCCTAAACTCTTGACTTATCATCAAAACCGTTCGCACTTAGTTCTGCAATCATTTTCACCATCTGCTCTAAATTCTCCATCTTTACCTCCCACCCCGGCTCTTTTCGCGTCGGGTTTACCAAAGATGTCGGGGGATATGCGTTCATTACGTGAGTCAGGCAGGCACCGGGCCTCTGGCTGTGGGAGGTGTGAAAGAGAAAGAACAAGAGACACTGACAACTCTGGCAATCACCGCAATCATCAATTAATTGAATAATACTTTGACTAAAACTCAGTCTAGCCAAGGAGGGCTGTTAACAACGCCGTCACTTGGATCATCTGCTAACTAGGAGTTTAAGCTCCTGATTTGCAGAATTAATCGGGCCGTTAACGACACCGAGGATTAACAATTATTTAATCAATCTCTAGTTGATGACGGTGATGGTAATTAACTCTTGTCGCTACATTTGCTTCGAGTTTCCTTAGATTCAGCAAGCTTCAATTTTGCCAATCATTCCGTAGCTTCATGCTCCTTATGCTTTGCACTGGCTTAATTGCCGCTCACAGCTTTTAACTTCTTCCTGCTCTTCAATTGCTAGCCGAAACTTTATCCCTTTCTTGGTTGCCTTGACTAAGATCATCCTGTGCTTCTTCTGCTTCGACGGAGTTCTCCTTCTCAAGCTTGTTTTTGCTTACTTTAAATTTCCCGCCTTAGTTGCTTCGCCACTTTTCTCCCGCTCCGCCTTCCTTACTTCACCAAGGTTGAAAGTGAGAGAGAAAGACTTTGTCTTTCCTTGGTTACCCTATTACCCTCGTCGACTCTTCGTTAATTGCCCTTTGATGCTTCTTGCTTGCCGAGGTCGAGAGCGAGAGAGAGTATAGCCTTTGCCTTGCCTCTCAATGCTTCGTAGTAGCCGATGATGAGCCGAGAGCGAGAGAAAGAGAGCCCGAAAACCTTTTTCCTCCCCTCAGTCTCCATTTCTTGCTTTCTTGCTCCTCCCGTAAACCCTTCCGGAGATTTCAATTATCCTCCTTGAGGTCGACATAGAGAGAGAGAGAGAGAGAGAGAGAGAGAGAGAGAGAGAGAGAGAGAGAGAGAGAGAGAGAGAGAGAGAGAGAGAGAGAGAGAGAGAGAGAGAGATGCTTGCCCTCTCAGTATGCAAGCCCTATTCCTACTCGAGAACGAGAGAGAGATAGAGCGAGAGCTCACTCACCTACCTATTCTCCTTCTCTTCATGCCCTCATGCCCTCCTCCTCTTCTTCGAACAACTAACTCTTCTCTTCGTTGATCCCTTTTCTTATAATAGCCCTTCTTTGCTTTTTTTTTGCCCCACCACGCAGTCACGGCGCCGTGACTGACATGGCGTGGGAGCAATAACGATGACGTGGTAGGCGAATTTGACCAACATGAGAGTCGGCGGGACTGGTGCCGAATGAGGTCGCCAAGGCTCTCTCTGCACTTCTCGCTTCAGGAGCGAACCCGGTAGAGGAGCGCAGCGCCCGGTACAAGCCCTCTTCTCCCTTCCTGCGCTCATCCCGTTTTCTGAACGCCATGGCCTCCCATTATTTTGTTCACACCACCCTTTTAAAATAGGGTGGCCATTGAACCTCATGTGGGTGGCCACTTTGGGCACCACACTTAGCATACATGTCCACTAAAGCCGTCCCAAGAATGATATCTTCTTGTAATAGTCCACTTCTCCCAATCTCTGCATGTATCTCATCACCATTCTCAATTGCTCCAATGCTCCCACAGGCTTTTAGGATGCAAATGTAAGTAACTGTATTAGGGGAAATCCCCTCTTTTTGCATCCATCCAAAATAGCTCAATGCTTCATGACCAAGCCCACTCTGAGCATATGCACCAATAAGTGCATTCCATGTGACAACATTCCTTGTTGGGAGCTCATCAAACAGTTTTCTGGCTTTTGTGAGTGCACTACATTTTGCATACATGGTAAGTAATGCATTTCCAAGCGAAATTTCCTCTTCAAGCAACCCCCTATCAAGAATGTTAGCATGTATTTTGGTGTACATCTGTAGGTCCTTTTGTTTGCTACAAGACTTGATAATGTCGAAAAGAGCTCGAAGGTCTTCAGTTGTCCCTCCGTACTTCAATCTGCTTTTACCCGATCCTCCTTCCACGCAAGGTGGGCTTCACTCGTTTCTTAGCCTTGATGGCTCCTAAAGAACTTGCTGCTCCCGCATATCAAAACCTGAATAAAGCTCAAAAATTCCTGGATGGCACTCCGGCCGAGCCGACTAGACTGGCACAGAACCGGGCCCCGGTGAATCTTTAACGGCCAGTATCTTGGCAATCGGAACCCCGATCGCTGATCTAAAAAGACCAACACGCTCCACAAAGTGAGCACTTCAGGCCCGTGCATTCATTTCATTTTTGTCACCTCAGCTGCAGTTGCCCAATCCGGTACGGATCTGCAATTGACTTAAACTTCAAAGTGCCATAACTTATTCACCGTGGCTCCAATCGACGAGCCATAAAGACAGGCCGGTAGAGCACTTGAAGCACTACAATTCTAGATCATAATCTCTCATCTGTGGTCACTGCAAGCATACTCATTTTTGGCATCATTGAGGCATCTACTGGCCCTTATAAGCCGCATCTGGCATACATTAATCATTAAGCTTGGCCTGTTATCAAGCCCTGATCACTACTCAATAAATGTGTAGGCTTCAAAGAAGCTTATCTTGCATTTCTCTACTCTTTTTCTCTTTATGGCAGCGGAGCTGCTCGACACCACTATGCTCACAAAGTCATTTCTCAAAAGTACTCTGATTAATTTTCACTACTCTCAAGTTTAATAGGCCAATTCCATAACAAACACATCATACATTGCACTGTAGTATGGCCATTCTAACTTGTTATAAAATATGAAAAAGATTCTATTTTGCAATAGCTATCAATTAGTCAATCATTAATCAGTGATAAATTAATAAACACTAAATATAGTGATATAAACCCACTAACACTAAAAGTGTATATACCCTCACTAACAAACATTTATAAAGAACTACCAATCACCAATACTAGGTAAAAATAGATAATAGGGTGATCAGTTAATTGAATGACTATAAACTACCGATGCCAGACAATAAACTTACTATTGTTTAATAGCAAGAACAACCCCCTTTCATTTCGATAAAGCTCTATAGAGGTAAACCTATTAACCCCCATATTATAGAAAATATAGTAGTATTTACAACTAAGTGAAAGTCATCACCTTTAAATTATTTCCCTTCTTTTTAATTTCCATTTTTTAGTGGTTTTTTTAATGCATTCTTTTTTTCTTGTTTTTGTTTTTATTTTTGTTTAGTAAGTCACATCGGACTTGATTGCTTTTTATTTATTTATTTCACACACATTCCACCCTCATTGCTACGTCGAGTAGGAATTATTAGCAGTTTACACTTACCATCCCGTACAAAACTTAGATACGGCTCGTGGCTCTGACACTAGAGACAGAGTGGACCCACTTGCCTATCAAGCTTGTACAACGGTAGTCACACAACATATAACATAAAGTTTTACTTTGCCCCCCTTTTGGCTCATCACTAGTGTAAGTATCTATAATATTTCCCATAATGTAAAGTTGAAAGGTCCATGCTCCCAAACTATAGAGACCTTCTAAGGATTGTTAAATCACCAATAAGAGCATAAATATATTTTCACAACTAGATTAGCCATAGTAACTCTATTAAACAATCACCCAAACTACCACTCTCAACCATTAATCATCTTGGCCACGAATTGGTGATTAATAAGTTTAGATAAAGGAAAGTTAATGAAAACATATAAACTCCCTAGTATAGCAACTTCATTAAAACTATGAATAGTATAATATTAACATGTTACTGACAATTCTCATGTAGCATGCAAAAAATCATAGAATTGTTTTTTAAAACATTTAAAATATTAACTGGAAAGTAAAACACTTGTTTAGTCTTCTTGAACACACTCCGTTGAACAACTGCATCCCCAGATATAGCTTGGACATGTTGTCTCCTCACGTCACAACAGCTATTGTCCTTCATTCAAAATTACTTACTCTCCAAAAAGATTAGTGTACACTCCCCCAAAGGAATGTAGGTGTCCTACTCATAATTTTTATGTGTTTTTGGTAATTTTTGTTT
Source organism: Adiantum capillus-veneris (assembly GCF_014529385.1). Taxonomy (NCBI): domain Eukaryota; kingdom Viridiplantae; phylum Streptophyta; class Polypodiopsida; order Polypodiales; family Pteridaceae; genus Adiantum; species Adiantum capillus-veneris. The sequence goes on along the minus strand of NC_140936.1, from coordinate 46,208,307 downwards.
TGTTTTGTTTTGCTGGTTTTTGTGTTTTTAGTTTTTTTTCACAGAAAACAAAAAATCAAGCATAAAAGAAAACTTTTCTTTTTTAGATTTATTTATTTTTTTATGTGTTTGGAATTCGTGACTTTTTTTGTTTGTTTTGTTTTTTTAAGCATGTGCATGCAAGGCTAGGCAACCCTAAAGTCCATCTTCTCCCTTCTACATCATTATCTAAGTCTCTCACAACATATGACAAAATAGTGTAGGGGCATTGGCTATGCCAAAAGGTGCTACACATTAGACTATAGGTATCCATACATGTTCCAATTGCCTACTCTTAATAAAAAAATTCATAATCCTACTCATATACCATGCCCTAGTCAAAGGCATCTAGATATACAAGGTCCAGAAACCTATTTTTACCAAAAAGCTATAGCTCCCTACATGTACGTCATTCCCTATCCACTATGCACTCATGTTTCTCTCGTTGTGTTATGTATCTCAAGCATACATACATGCTATAGAAACCTACTTTCTAGTAAAAATTTGCAGTGTCCTATGCATACAATGCCCTATCCACTACGCAAATATCTAAAAGAAACTTTCCTTCTTTTAAAAAACCAATATGTATATGCAAATAAGGTACCATCATGTGGCATAACTCATTAGGTACAATCAATAAGGTTTTTCCATTGCATCATTCTCATTAATCTCATATCTATTCATCTCACATTTTCTAATTCATTTCAAACATATTTATCTCTCATTAGTTTTGAACTAACATCGCACTTTTGAAAAAAATAGCTCACTCAAATATGAACACTTAGAAAAAAAAATGAGCTCTTTTCTTTGAAACTAACACCACAAACAATGATAAAGTAACATCTTGAAACTTCCTCTCATATCTCACATCTCAAAATCTTGTATAATTTCTAACTCTCAAACATCTCTTATCTCTCGGACAATATCTCCCCTATATTCCTTAAACGTCTCACTTCTCTACCTTCTCCACTCTACTTTTCAACATCTCTCAACTTCTTAACATCTCTAGCTCTCAAGCATTTCTCAACTTGCTAATTCTCCACTAACATCTCTCACTTCTTTAACATCTTTCCACTTTGCTAACATCTTTTCAATTCACACCCTCTAACTTCTACTATTTCAAACTCTAATCTCATGCGCTTCTTTGTCCCCTAAACACCAATATTTATTTCACTACAAAAATGCACTACAATTTTTAAACACAGAACATATTGATTTAAACTCATTTCAATTGACATAGAATTATGCATTGTTTTTTTTCTCGTTCTATAATTTTGCTAAAATTTTACTAGTCAAACACCAGAGTTTTACCAAATATATTTGAGTGTGGATTTCATTGAAAGCCGTCATTCTTCCTACAATTGAATGTAAATGACTTGCATAGAGTAAGAATGAACAAGGAGCCCTCTCCTCAACGATAACTTATCTCACACCACTCAAGTCACACTTACTCACTTCTACTCTTTACTACTTCTCACTCTCCCTAGAACTCACAATCTTTCTTAACTTCTCTCCTCACTTGCTAACTTAAACACTTAATCAAATTCCATTAAAAAAACGGATTCTTATTTATCTTTCACACACATAAAATCACTAAACATCCAAACAAGAACAACAAAACTCCTCAGTGTAGCCCAAATATCTACTCATAAATGATAGTACATTAGAACTCACACTCATTATCCATATGCATGGAATCACACCTCCTTAGTTAGATGTATCTCAATAAAAAATTATCTAGCTATTTCATATTACAAACAAGAAAATATTTTGTTTTATTTTTCATTTTTTCTAAATCAAACAGTCACTACTTACTCTTTCCTATGATTCCCTTGTCATTGAGCTTAGGTGATTTGGTTTACTAATTTCAAAGTTTCACCAAACTTTGCAATGTGGACTATCACACCATAGTTTTTATACGCAGGCTGGCTATGTTCATAGATTTGACTATCCTTGTTTTCTATCGAACCTTTTCTAGGCTCTATTGAAAACCTAGTGTGGACATTTGGTCTCCTACGCATTCTATTATCCTCTCCTCTCTCTATTTCATCTCCCTCTTGCATATGTGCAATATATTGTCTGATCTCATTTCTTTAAATGACCACATTTACTTGACATTCATGTGTGCGTCTCTTACATTCCTCACCATTCCCACTAACATGTTGAGTATGATTTTCTCTCAATCTCTCAAGTTCATTCAAAATTAAGGTTTTTTCTACATTTAACTCCTCATAATTGTTGGGATTAAAGCCCAAGTGGCCTCTTATACAGATATGGCCGCTCGACCGCCTAACTCGCTTATCATTAACTCTTTGTATATACTCACTTATACTTGTGTGAATAATAAGATTTGGGCGATAATCCTTCAACAAATTCTCTGCATACTGTGTAAGCTCTCTATCTGTGTATCTGTGTGTGTGTGTGTGTGTGTGTGTGTGTGTGTGTGTGTGTGTGTGGATCTAAGCTCCGCTCCGCGACTTCAATTGGTATTAGAGCAAGGTTCAGTGCATTTTTGCATAATCGCGCGTGCATGCACTTTTCAAGCAAATTCTGGATCCGGAGCTTGGAAATTCACACTCGGCGTTCCGGGCATATTTCAAGCAGTCAACCTACGGTTTTACCCCCCTTTCGAAGCTGTTTATGCCCTCAAAATTTCGTTCTGAGCATTACATCAAAAAATAGGTTTCATCTGCAAAGAAACCTGTCTTGTGTAGATTGGCAAGCAGGAGGTGATCAGCATCAATATCGGCATCGACATACCTCACTCATTAGTCTTCAAAGCATCATCTATAGACCAAAGGCCAGTTTACAGGGGAAACTCTGTTGGATTTTTCCTAGGAGTAAACAGTTTGGCAGACATGGCATCTTCTCAAAGTGAGACTCTTTACAACATAAAGAAGCTGGATGGCACAAACTTTTCATTCTGGAAGAAGCAGATTTGGCAGGTTTTGGTGCAGAAAAAACAAGTGAAGCCACTGAAGCTCAAAGGGGAGAGACCAGAAGGTATGGTTGAAGATGAGTGGGAAGAGCTTGACAAGTTAGCTTGTTCCACAATCATGTTGACACTCGTAGAAAATGTTTACTTCAATGTAGCAGAAGAGACTACAACGTATGGCGTATGGCGTATGGCAAAATCTATGTGGTATGTACAAGAAACAAAGTGCTGCTTCTCAAATTTACTGGCTCAAGAAATTGGTGGATTTGAAGATGAAGGAAGGGACAGCCATGTCAAATCATCTCAATGAAATTCACACAATTTTCATGCAGTTAACAACACAGGAGATAGTCTTTCTAGATTCAGTGAAGGCTATGTTTCACTTAATCACTTTGCCAGACAGTTGGGATACTTTTTGCATGGCATTAAGTAATTTTGTCGTGCCAGAGGGTCTTACAAGTGCTAATGTAGAAGGCAGCTTGCTTACAGAGGAAGTGAACAGGAAGAACATTGACAAAGGCAAAGGAAATAGTGCTTTGCTTGTTCGAGGGAGACAACAATTCGAGAGAAGAAGGGTAAGAAGGCACAAAACAGAAGTAAGTCTCGTGACTCTAAGTCAAATGATGACATAGAGTGCTATCATTGTGAGCAAGAAGGGTCACATGAGAAAGGATTGTACAAAAAGGAACCAAGAAAAAGGCAAAGCTAAGAATTCTGAGCAAGATGATAAGAAGAAGAGTTCAGTGAAGATTGAAGAAGTGAATGTCACAGGATCTGGTTCAGATAGTGATTCCTGAATTGCAGCTAGTGACATCTTTCTCACATGTAGCTATGATTTTTCTTTCTTGACTGCAGAGGATGGTTATGCCATGAGTGATTGGATTATCAACTCTGGGCATCTCTACATGTCTCTCCTTACAAAGAGTAGTTTACATCATATGTGGCTACTAAGGATTATGTCAGACTTGGCAATGAGCAGGTTTGTGACATACTTGGAGTGAGAGATGTGCAATTAAAATTTCAGAATGGTTCTTCTTTATTGCTCAAGAATGTCAGACATGTTCCAACAATTCGAAAGAGCTTGATCAGTATAGGGAAGTTGGATGATGCGGGTTATGTGACAGTCTTTGGAAACAGTGCTTGGAAGATCTCCATAGGTTCAATGATTGTAGCACATGGTAGCAAGTCAGGAACTCTGTACACTTTACATGTTTCAGAGGTCAAAAACCATGTAATTAATGTGATTGAGCAGCCAAGTGTATCACTCTGGCATAGTAGGCTGGGACATATGTCAAAGAAGGGAAAGGGCATATCGTGCCTGGTTTCTCATTTCATAATTTTGAGTTTTGTGAGCATTGTGTTTATGATAAACAAATACAAGAACCGCATAGATCAAAGGGAAATTGTAAGATGAACGGTTAGCTCTTGTACACAGTGACTTATGCGGACCAATGCCTAGTTTGTCGCTAGGGGGAGCAGCGTACTTTTGTACCTTTATAGACGGCTATTCTAGCAGAGTATGGGTTTACTTCTTGAAGCACAAGGATGAGGTGCTCAAGGTCTTTAAGACATTCTTGCAACTTGTGGAGAATTACAGTGGTCAGAAGATGAGATGCGTAAGGACAGACAATGGTGGAGAGTACGTTTTCAAGGCTTTCCAAGACTTTTGTGAAACAAAAGGGATAAAGCCGGAACTTACTACACCATACAATCCTTCACAAAATGGAGTTGCAGAACGTATGAATAGGACCATACAAGAGAATTTCAGAAGCATGTTGTCAAATGCTGAGTTGCCTGATGGATTTTGGGCGGAAGCAGTGACTACAACAGTCCATTTGATCAACAGGTCTCCTAGTAGGGTTCTGGATAAGATTGAAGTGGCCTAGATGCTATGGACAGGCAAGGCACCTTCATATAAGCATCTCAATGTCTTTGGTTGTGAAGCTTATAGCCATATTTCTAAGGATTTGAGGAATAAGTTAGAACCAAAGAGCAGGAAGTGTATATTTCTTGGCTACGGAGAATCCGGCGAGATGGGTTGCCGGTTTTGGGATCCTGAGTCCAGAAAATTTATTCATAGCAATGATGTGCATTTCAATGAAGCCAAGTTTCACGCTAAGCCAGAGAAGATAGAGGAGATTAGAAGAGTTGTCTTCAGGGAAGATGGACCTAGTGCTAGCACATCAAGATAGCATGGTCAGGCTCAGGAACAGCCTATAGTAGCTAGAGAGGCAGACCCAGCTGTGGTGAGACTTTCTGAGCGTGTCTCCAAACGACCTGATCGTTATGTGCCACCTCTAAGCTATTTCATGCTCATGGATTGCGGAGAACGATCTTCTTACAAGGAGGCATTACAAGTGGTTGACTCAAAAAAATGGCAGTTGGCCATGCAATCAGAGATGACAGATCTGCATAAGAATCAAACGTGGGATTTGGTTCAATTGCCAGAGGTCAAGAAAAGCTCTACCTTGTAAGTGGGTTTACAGGTATAAGCTTACTCCTCATGATGGATAGCGAAAATGCAAAGCACGGTTGGTTGCTAAGGGTTTTAAGCAAGAACACGGAATAGATTTTGATGAAGTCTTTTCACCAGTTGGGTCAAGATGACAACATTGAGAAGTGTACTTGCTTTGGCTGCCAAACATGATCTGCATTTACATCAGATGGGTGTGAAAACGGCATTTCTTCATGGAGATTTGCATAAGGAGGTTTATATGCAGCAGCTAGAAGGGTATGTTGAGAAAGGCAAAGAGAAATTGGTATGTCGTTTGAGAAAGAGAGTCTGGCTTGAAACAGGCATGAAGAGAATGGTACAAGAAGTTTCACCAATTTATGCTTTCTCAAGGATACAAGAGAAGTGAGATAGATCATTGCCTGTATACTCGACAAGCTAAGGATGGTAGCTTGATAATCCTCATCTTGTATGTGGATGACATGTTACTTGCTGATAGACAAATGGCAGAAATTTCAGCTCTTAAGTCAAAAATGGCAAAGGTTTTTGACATGAAAGACATGGGTGAGGCAAGTCATATACTGGTATGCGCATCCAGCAAGATAGGTCAAAGAAGATGCTTTACTTATCTCAGGAAGAGTATATTGACAAGGTGTTGCAACGTTTCCATATGGAGAGGGGAAAGGCATTGATGACACCATTGCCATCTTATGTGAAACTAAGCAACCAAGATTGCCCACAGTCTGAGGTGGAAAAGGTTGAAATGGATACGGTGCCGTATGCGTTTGCATGTGGGAGTTTGATGTATGCAATGATTGCTACACGTCCGGATATTGCATTTGTAGTGGGAGCAGTTAGCAGATATATGTCAAATCCCGGCAGGAAACATTGGGAGGCAGTGAAAGGTATCATGAGATACTTAAAACATACAAAGAGTATGCACATATGCTATGGTAGGCCTTGTAAATGCTCTTGGCTTATTTAGTGGGTCCACACTTGTGGATGCCAAAGCATAAAAACTCTCTCTAGTTTTAAAAAGCAAAGCCATGAGCCTAAGATTGTAACTCTTTTAATTTTTGGAATTAAATAAAGAAAAGGGGAAGTTTGAGTGGTAGTGTGATTTGGGAAGTTGCAACCAACTTTTCCTTTATCTTGTCTCTCACGGCTCATTTCCATCTCTATTGGTTTGGGCACTCTCTTGCTCTCTCTTGTCTGTGTGCTTTCTTGCAAGATCTATGGAGGAAGAGGGAGAGAGTGAGGATGATAATGGTTGTCATATCTCCTATGTGCTCTAGATTAGGCAAGCTTTCTTGTGTGTGTATGGCTATGGCCGTTCTTGAGAGAAGAGAGAGAAGGTGTGTGACTGTGTGAATGTTCTTCTTGAGGGTTTGAGAGGGAGGTTTTTTGCAGCTTTTATGGCTATGGGGCATCCCAAAGCATAGATTTTGCTTGCTTTGAACCCGGTTCTGTGTGTTTTATGAGTGCTTGGAAGGCATTTCCATTTAGTGCGTCCGCCGGGAAGGGCTGGCCATTGAATCTGTAAGAATTGAAGTTGAATGCATCAAGATTGAGTTCTTAACTAGGAAATATGGGATAGGTGGAGGAATTATTGGTGTGACAGATGCAGAAGCTGGCATGATAGAGATAGGAGGAAGGGAGTAGAAGGGTGATGAAATGGGCAGAATGAACAAGTTAAGGAACAAGTTGCATTGTCAAAGAAAGGGGATGAAGAATGTCGGTGATGAGTTGAGGAGATGCAGCCATATTCATTGCAAAAATGTGAGCCATATGTGCATGTTATAGAAAGCAAGAGCTAATTGGAGCACAGATGTAGTATTTCGGTCGTAGAGCCCAAGGAGGATGCCATAGAAAAGAAGGTAGATAGGGAAAGAGGATTAAGATGAATCAAAGTTTGGGTAGAAGATGTTGTTCCTAAATCTACAAGAAGCTCAAAATCCTTTGCTATTGTGAGAGCTTGAGATGCCAAGAACAAATTTGCAGCAGAGGACTCAAACCACTAATGAACCAGAAAAGGAGCCAAAGGGGCAGGGTTTGGGCACTTTCTTGCTCTGAAATAAGTTATATTCTAACATGGCAAACTCTTTTCTATGTGTTGATTTTAAGCCTCTAAACGTAGCCATGAAGAGAGATACATACCCTCTTCCTTTCATAGATGTGATACTTGATTCTATTGCAGTGCATGAGAGGTATAATGTATGTGATGGATTCTCTGGATATTTTCAGCTCACCTTGGCTTTAGAAGATCAAAAGAAGACCGCATTTATCACACCATGGTGGTGCTTTTGTTATTGTGTGCTTCCTTTTGGTCTTATGAATGGTTGTGTGTGGTACCAAAAGCGCGTCAATAAGGTGTTCTCTCCCTTTCTTGTGGCAAGTTTGTGAAGGATCTTACTGATGACTTTTGTGTTTATAGTTCTAGAATTGTGCAAATCTTTGATGGCATTAAAGCAATATGATGAAAGTGGAGGTCAACTCGACCCAAAGAAGTGTCCTCTTGCTCAACCACAAGAGTGAAGTTTTTGGGGCATATGATCTGAGAGAATGTGATTGAAGCATATCCTGACAAAGTGAAGGCTTTGGTGCTCCTCCCATCACCTAAGGATACAAAGAAACTTTCTAATTTCATTCAACAAGTGAAGTATATGCCAAGGTTCATTCCCTTGTCCTCTCAACTTCTTTATCCTCTACAACAAGTAGCAAGGTTGGATCCTCTACAATGGAAAAATAAATGTGAAGAGGTTTTCCAAGGTATCAAACAGGTTCTTGATTCTCTTCCTTCTATGCAAGCTCCTAATAGGGATAGGGAGTTTTATGTGAATCCATCAATAGGTGAGGATGATATTGGAGCTTTGCTTCTTCAACGAGGTAACAACTCCCACTACATGAGGCCTATCTATTGTGCTAGCAGGGTGAAGCTAGAGGTGGAAAGAGGCTATACTAAGGTGGAGCTCATCATGGTGAGTGTGATTTATGCATGTAGAAGATTTAGGCACTACCGTCTCCCCAAACCATTCACGTTTCTCGCTAGCTACACTCTTCTACCTCAATTGGTGAATAGCCCTACTTTGTCAAAGAGGATCAAGAAGTGGATTGTGGAGCTACACAAATTCCAATTCTCTTTTCTTGGTGAGGAGAGTACAAGGGCTACATTGGATGATTTGCTTACTTATAATAAAATCCATGTTCTTCTTAAGGAGGACGCGGTGAAGAAGCAACACATGGAGGCTCCTGACATATACAATGTCTATCTATTGTTTTTTTATGGATCTTACAGAAAAGTGCATGGTGAAGCTTCAAGAGGTGTTGTAATTTATGATTCTCAAGGTGATTTGGTAGGTAAAAGTATTTTGAAGCTCACGGCACAAAGCAACAATGAAGCTAAGTATGCTACTTTGGAGAAAGGGCTCAACCTTTGCCTTGAGCTTGGTATCCATCATGTGAGGGTAAGAGGTGATGCTACTTTGGTGGTTAAGCAAGTACTTGGGGTGTGTCAAAGTAAGCATCCACGGCTGAAAAATATGTTTTTTCAAGTGAAGAATCTGTTTAAGCATTTTGAAGCTTATCCTACGAACCGACCACCAAAGTCTCAAGTATTTCATGACGCAAACCAATCTTTCCAAACAAATGAGGTGGGCAAATTTTCTTTCGCAATTTAATTTCCATATTTCTCACATAGCTGGTAAGCACAATCAAGTGGCCGATGCACTTTCACGACGACCCAAAGTTAATGCGGTGTCTATAGCTACTCACAATGATCTATCCTCTATGATAGATGAGTATGCTACTGACCCTCACTTTAGAGACATAATGTTAGCCCTTGCTTTGGGGAAGAAAGAGGAACCATTCACCTTGCAGGATGGTTATCTTCTCCACGGCAATAGGCTATGTGTTACCCATTCCCTTCGTGAGAAAGTTATGTATGAATCCCATGCTTCTCCGAGTAGAGACGTACTTCTATTGGCCTACCATGAAAGTGGACATACAAGAGTATGTTTCAAAATGTGTAGTATGCTAAAAGACCAAGTATGATAGAGGGAAGCAACCTGGATTACTCCAGCCATTGCCTATTCCAAATTCACCATGGGAGAGTATATCCATGGATTTCATCTTTGGATTACCCAAGTCTATCCATGGGAATATAGGAATATGGACAATAGTTGACAGGTTTAGCAAGCAAGCACATTTTATTCCTGTCAAAAAGACTATTAAGGCACATCAAATGGCAACTCTCTTCATATCTTAGATTTTCAAGCACCATGGATTACCCACATCCATCGTGTCAGATAGAGATCCTAGAATGACTAGTAATTTCAGGAAAGGTCTCTTTGAAAATCTAGGAACAAGATTGAATTTCTCTTCGGCCTATCACCCACAAACGGATGGCCAAAGTGAGATAGCCAATCTCACGATACTCGATCTACTCAAGACTTATGTTACCGAAGTAGATCAACGCTCACAATGGGAAAAGTACTTACCTCTTGTAGAGTATGCCTACAATAATATTGTACATACTTCTACGGGAAAAGCACCTTTTGAGATCATTGAGGGAAGACCTAAAAGTCCCTTGCTACTCAAAGTACATGGGAAGATCTTCGCCGCCGATGAGTATAGCCGTGACCTACAAGAATCTTTTCAAAAGATTAGGGAGGCTATATCCATCTCTCAACAAAGGCAAAAAGATGTTGTTGATAAGCACAGAAGAGCCTTAATGCTCAAAGAAAATGATTGGGTCTTACTCAAGTTTCCTAAGGCTCGATTAAGGCAAACGACAGGCAAAAATCCTACGGGCCATCAAAAGTATTATGCTAAACTAGCAAAAAGATACTATGGTCCTTTCCAAATCTTGAAGCCCATCAATGAGACAGCTTATCAACTCAAGTTGCCCAACCATTGGCTCATACACAATGCCTTTCATGTAAGCCTACTTAAGCCCTACAAAGGAGAGCCACCAATTGAACCAATTATTGAAGACCCTCCCGAAGTTGAAGACCAAGAAGAGGTGCTACAACCCGAAGCTGTTCTTCGGCATGAAGACAAGGTACTGCTACATGGTAAGATTATCCGACGGTATCTTATTAAGTTCAAAAATTATCCTTTTGAAGATGCTAGATGGATGCAAGGAATACAGCTTAAGGATAGTATGAACATTATCAATGCTTACAATGCTACATTAGAGTAAGCAAATGTACAAATTTCTTTTAAATGACTCATGTTTTTTTCTTATAAGACTAGTCCTCTTTTTAATTGTGCACAAATTTAACTAGTATGCATACTTAGAATCATGTTTGTGATGACAACGTCTCTCAAACACCAAGTAGAATTTGTCACTCTACTTTGGGAGAATGAAATGGACTAAAGAACAGACATGCTTGCGGCAGCTATGTCTCCCAAGCACCAAATGGATTAGTCATCCATCTTGGAAAGATGTCGTAGGGTAAAAAGGGATCCTCTACCCGCTAAGTAAAATTGACTAAGGCTTTATCTCTTCTACCTCATAGTCGAGGCGGACTATGATTTCAAGAGAGAGGTAATGTCGTAAAATCTAATATCTAATATCTAACCAACCCAAATTATTTTCTCATATTAAATTGATCACTTAATGTGGGAGAATAAACGGGAACAAGTGTTAAGATATAGACATGTGCTTATCGATCTATCTCAACACGGGGCCAATGGTAAAGGGGCCCAAATGAGAGATGGTCTATCAAAGAGCAAGGCTAAAAAATGGAGCATAAGACCTTAGGGTTAGCTTCATGGAAGACCTCCAATAATGTGTGTAAAGGGCCTTTGACCTTAGGTTAGCTAGGGCTGAGCTTGAGGCGCGAGAACCCGACCCAGCTCGAGGTGCTTGTCCTGCTTATCATGCTTGATGACTAAGGTGCGTGAGGTGATTGATGATTGAGGTGCTTGAGATGCTTAATTATTGAGATGATTGAGGTGCTTGACATGCTTGAGATGCTAGGGTTGCACTTGAGGTGAGAACCCAGCCCAAGCTTAAAGTGCTTATGAGCCAAGCTTGTGGTGGGAACTGGGCCTATCCATGAGGGTCTTGAGGTGTCAAAAAGTCAAAGATTCAATCCCTACAAGGAGGGGGAGAGCCCTACATGAGGGGGGATGAGAGAGAACACCCACACACTCACACAAGGCATGCATGGTACAAAGAAATCAAAAGGGACACTTGTCAAGTTCCTCCTCATGTTGCCCTCATGGTGTGCCTGAAGCCTATTGGTTGGCCACCCAAGGGGTACAATAATAATTTAGGAGATCTAATTAATTGATTTAGCATTTATCTAGCCCTCTCTCTCAAAGGGGAAAGGGGGACACTTGTCTCAAGGCTACCCTTGCTGCTTGTAATGCCTCGTGCTTGTGATTGGCTAGGCCTGGTGGAGGGGTCCAATGAGCTTCAAGCATGAGCTACAAGGGGAGGTCAACCCAAGTAAGCTAGGGGGTTTCTTAGGGGGTATACTCACCCACAAACACTCACAAACACTCTCATTGTGTGCTATGCAAAGTGCAAGAGCTCCCTCTCCTTCTCCAAGCAAGTAGAGGTTGAGAGCCTACACCAACACTCTAGGATATGGAGTGCAAATCCAACCAAGATCCATGCTTCAATGCTTAATCTTGACATCTCCTTCTTCTTCATTTCTATGCTATTATGTATGCTAGCAACAAGAGTTATGATAAGTGAGGAACTAATTCTTTCTCCTACGAAATGTTTCTTCTTCCTCTTCCCTACCCTCATTCCCTGCTAGCTCTCTCCACCTTCGAAGGTGTTTGAGGTCTTGGGACTGAGGGTTGGGATATTTAAAGATTTCTTCAAGTTTATGTTATGTTTGTGATGCATGAAGCTTTCCATCTTCATTGCACCACCTAGGTCACAAGGAACACAAAGATTGTATTGTAACAAGTCTCTCTTAATGGGAGAAATCATAATACAAATGCCTATTGGAGGGGGGACCGGCTCCACATAAATCCAGTCCTCAACTGTTGTCATGTTCTCTAAATTCTCTCTCTTGCAAAAGTATTGTTCATGCCAAGTTAACTAATTGCTATGATTATGTTGCTATCTTCAACTATGTTCACCCGCTATGCTCACAAAGTCATTTCTCAAAAGTACTTTCATTAATTTCCGCTACTCTCAAGTTAAATAGGCCAATTCCATTACATGCTCGATCTCCTCTGCAGGGTTTGGATAAGTTCCTATCTTCTTCTTGGATCCTGGCCATTGTGGCTCATGAAGATCTTCCTTGTTGGTTTCTATCTTAGTGGTTTTTTTGGTCTCCATGGTTTCACCTGAATCAGAATCCTCTTCAGCGTCGTTCATATATACGGGGTTGTCACCAGTCCCTATGTTGGCCTTTGAATTGGGGTCTGACTTCGTTGCTTTTTGCGATCTCTTCCTTCATGTTTTCTTCTTTTTTTGAGATTGGGAAATTGATGTTGTTTCTCTTTCCTCAAGAATATAATTTTGTTTTTGGAGCATCTATCGTGTGAGTACGTTTAGTGGTACCAGAGGTGTACTTTGTGATGGTTCCTCGATAACCTCAATCAAGTTTAATGGCGTGATCTTCGGTGCATTTGGATTATTTGGACAATGGGCAATCAAATGATCTATGCCACATCGATTACACATGAGTATCAGCATTGTAGACGTTCTCGCTTGATTGGTTTGCATTAGTGTGGCATTATTTTGTAGCCTAATAGGACACTCGGCTACACGATGTAGACCTCCACACTCATAGCATTGAAGATGTGGTCTCTTAGTAGTGTAATTGATATTTTGGTCTCTTGCCGCAAGAGCAACTACTTGATATACAGGTTTGACTTGTCCCCAATAGTCCTCCATGTAGTATTGTGGACTTTCTTCAAGCACATCCATCCCATAGGCAATATTAGGATCTATATCTTCCTCATAGCCTTCCAAACAAGCAATAGATGACTCACAACCCATGTGATTCACAGAAGTGATTCTCGGATGTGGTGGTTGTGGTCCTAGCACCGGAGGTGGTAGATACATATGATTGTTTTGCAGAGCATGATTGTCTCTAAGACTCTCTTGAATGGCCTTGGTGAGATCTGCTAAATTCATCTCATAGTATCTTTGGCTCCTTAGAAATAGGCTTTAGGGTCATTGGCTGATGCCCCGATGCTTGCGAGCTAGTAGATTTAGGCTCAACAGACACTATTTCTCCTTGAATCATTAAATTATCCTCCAATTGGATTGCACAAGTGGTGACTACTTCCCAAGTGGTGATACCTCTAATGACTAGGTCATTGTACATATCCTCATGTCGTAATCCCCTAATGAATCTATCAAGCAATTGGTTATTATTGAAGCGTTCATTTGGATTACAATGAGAATTTAAATGCTTCAAGCAACTAATAAAGTCTCTCACCGACTCTCCTTCCTCTGGTTGGGCTTTCTGGAGCTAAGAGGCTACACCCCAAAGCACTCCCTCTCGTATGTATTCTTTCAAGAACAATCTCCTAAGAGTAGGGTAAATCTTCCACCCTTACGGTTCTATACCAATCCCCAGCCTTCCCACTCAATATTAGGCTTAAAGCATTACTCTTATGCAGGTCATTGTGTTTTCCTAGAGAATCTCATATTTGTTCAAACACTTCGATATGCTTTCTCACATCCCCGTCTCCACTAAATTTTTATGTGAGCTTGGCTATTTGTACTACCTTACTTATAGGCTCTCTATCAGGCGTGTTACGCATATTCTCAGCAATAGATCGACCAATAGCTTGAGCAAATGTTGCCAAGTCACCTAAGTGAGCAGGCACTGTGGGTGAAGGCACTCCAGAGACTACATGTGGAGTAGGTATTGGCATTGGGCTTGGCGCATAGAAATCCCTTGGGTTCCATGTTGGGTACTATGTTGTGCCATGTGGTGGCCCAAAGTTCATATGTGTGGCCCTAGGCATAGCAGACGTCGAATGTGACATGCTAATGCTAGCCGGTATAGTCCCATGGAAATAAGAACTTGGGTGTTGTGGTTGTGGAGCATAGGTTGTTGAAACAATGGGAGGGGTAGGGGATACATGAGTGTGATGACCAATAGGCGCATACGATTAGTACACACTTCTAGGTACTGTTGCATGCATTGAGCTACCATGTAGTGGTGCTTTACTAACAAATGAGATCCATGGTGTGTTTCTTGGCATGCCCATCATTGGGGTAGGCATGGTCGCCGTGGTGTCATCAAGGGAAAGATGAGCTAGACTTGGAAAGGTAAAGCTATCACTTGTGGGCTCAGATTGCACCGAGACCCCTGGCGAAACAACATATGGAGGATCCATCGGACTTACCGAGGGTGTTTCCATTTGCGATAAGGTCGATTGTTTATCCTTTCCTGTATCCAAGAATCTTATGCGACCTGTTGAAGGCATGTTGATCCCCTTGTTTTGTCTCTCTAGCTCAATAACTCTATGGATAACCTCACAAACTCTTTGTTGTTGATCCTCCACACTAGTAGCTCCCGTTGTGAATTGTAGGACATCTAACCAACCCACATGATAGGTGTGACCTGTGTATAGGTCTGTTAGAGTTTCCGTTTGTAGTTCGTACTCCTAGTTCTCATTTAAGAACGCTCCATCTAGGATTGAGGTGCTAGGGGTGTCCTTTGAGCTAGATGCAATTTTGCTTTCTAGGGGTTGGCCCTTAGCGGTTGCTAAGTCAGGAGCACTTGACTACTCTCTTAGCAAGGATATTGACATAGGGGCTTTTGGTTTTAATGGCACAACATGTCAACTGTTTTGTTGTCCCATAGGTTGTCCCTGATTTGGTCCCTGTCTCTCGGGTCTCTCATCGGTATCCTTTGCATGTTGGTCATCATATCATTCATGCGTTTAAGCATGTCCTCTATAGCATTGATAGGAGCTGCAACAGCTGGTCCTACTTGTACTGGCACAGTGGATGTAGTTTTCTCACTCTGTGTATCTTTAGCTTTTCTTTCCTCATTGAAGATCTCACAATTATCACTCAAGTTGATAGCATCTAGACTGCATGCTTCCTAAGTCATGTGTTTCTTGCTATACAAAATATAATGCAAATATTTGTTTAATAGACCCTCTAAAAACAGTGAGAGGAGTCTTTCCTCGGTTGGAATCTCCAACTCCGGACATCTATCTATGTATTGCCTTATCCGCAACTCACGCTATCTCTAACAATTTCTCCTTATTTTTGTTTGAAACTTTAGATTTGTGTCATTGTACTATGCTTTATTCCCATTTTAGAATAAGCAACAACAAATCTCATTGCCAAAGTTGGTAAATTGTTTATTGACCCAGGAGGTATAGTCTGAAACTAGTTAAATATTTTCCCTCTAAGGTCATCCCAAATCCCTTAGTTTTTGTATGGAAGTCAGTTATGCACTCAACTCTCAAAACATGTCTGAAGCTCGGCAAATGGTAATATGGATCCCTTGATCTATTGTATTTCTTGACCCATTTTTGAAAGTCTGTTGGTCTGACTCTACGGTTATGCTCAATACCCGCTCTCTCTCTTCTAGTTGGTGTTTCTCCCATTAAACCCTCAAGCCAGCTATTTGGTAGATGTGAATCATGTGGACCTCTCCGTGTCCTAGTTTCACCCATTCTTTCCCTAATGTAGGTGGTTTTTGCATTTCTACCCTTGGTCCCATCATTGAGGTGGCTTCCCTTGGTTGTGCTTCCTCTTTTATTGAACATGCTATCATAGGCTCTAGTATCTGGGCCTGTGTTCTCTTCAGTTTCATGTAACGTTCTTGTAATCACCTCTCGGATAGAATGGCCCTTGTATTTAGTCTGCTCAATCTCTTTTAAAGTCATCATGACAAAATTGTTGTTATAAAAATCCCCAAAGAGATGAACCGGTAGTTCAGCTCAATCATTTTTCTTAATCTTGAAAATAAACACTATCTTCAAGGGTGTTATATGTCCTGGCTTGGCATGGGTAGTCCATATCAAACCTATGACATTGTTGGCTTCCCAAAAATAGACCCCAAGACTCGGGTTATCCATGGGTATGCATTTCAAAGGTTTACTATCTATCAGGTCATATCCTCCTAATTCGAGTACACGAGGTTCTCCTTTCAGGACCTTATTAGGAATTAGGGTATCAACATCCAATCCCTATTTGTCTACTAAATCAAGATCCTTTATCTTGAGGTATTGCTGAAGGAGTACGAACAGAAGTGCAACGCGAGAGAGAGAGAGTGCGAGAAGAAGAGCACGACGATATGGTGAACTCGCTCTACTGTAATGTGTAGAGCATAATGAGTTCTTATTAGGTTTTTACAAAAGAATATGTGTACATACCTGGCGGCCCGCCCACTTACCTGGGCGACCACATTGGGCTTTATACCCCAACAACCTCCCACTTAAAGTCCAATGTGGTACTTTAAGTGTGAGAGAAGCTACTATACAAGCTAATATACAAGAGATGTAGAGAAGTGATGTACTACCCTACACCTAACTGCTTGCGAAAATGTGCAAAGCTCTCTGAGGGAAGTCCTTTTGTAAGTAGATCAGCAGGATTTTCTGTGGTGTGAACTTTGACAAGCTGAAGTTGCTTATCCTCGAGCATTTCCCTGATGAAATGATACTTCACATCCACATGCTTTGTCTTTGAGTGATAAACTGGATTGCGAGCCACTTGTATAGCACTTTGACTATCACAATATAACACAGGAATCTCTTCTTTGATTCCCAAATCTGTTACTAGTCGATTAAGCCAAATTGATTCTTTGCATGCCTCTGATGCTGCAACATATTCAGCCTCTGTAGTAGACTGAGTAACACAATCTTGTAATCTAGAACGCCATGATACTGCTCCACCAGCCAATGTAAAGACATACCCTGACGTAGACCTTCGGTTGTCTAAGTCACCTGCATAATCTGAGTCTGTAAAACCCTTTACACTTAGCTCCTAACTCCCATAGCATATACGCATACTCTTTGTAGCTTTCAGGTATCTCAATATTCCTTTCACTGCCTCCCAATGTTTCTTGCCTGGGTTTGACATGTATCGACTTACTACTCCCACTGCAAATGCAATGTCTGGGCGAGTAGCAATCATTGCATACATCAAACTACCCACTGCAGACGCGTATGGAATCTTATCCATTTCAGCTTGTTCTTCATCAGACACAGGACAATCTTGTTTGCTAAGTTTCACATATGGTGGCAATGGAACACTCAGTGCCTTTCCCTTCTCCATATTGAAACGTTGCAAAACCTTGTCAATATACTTTGTTTGAGATAACCAAATCAATTTCTTTGATCTGTCTCTCTCAATGCGCATACCAAGTATATGACTTGCCTCACCCATGTCTTTCATGTCAAACGATTTTGCCATCTTTGACTTCAAAGCTGAAATTTCTTCCAAGTGCTTGCCAACAATCAACATGTCATCCACATACAAAATAAGGATCAACCAACTACCATCCTTAGCCTTCTTTGTATATAGACAGTGATCGAACTCACTACGTTTGTAGCCTTGAGAAAGCATAAACTTGTGGAATTTATGGTACCATGCCCTCGGTGATTGTTTTAAGCCATAAAGGCTCTTTAACAACTGGCATACCCAATCTTCCTTGCCTTTAGCAACAAACCCTTCTAGCTGCTGCATGTAAATTTCCACATCTAAATCACCATGCAAGAACGCTATCTTGACATCCATTTGGTGCAACACCAAATCTAATATGGCAACCAATGCAAGAAAACATCTCAATGTAGTCATTTTGACCACCGGGGAGAAGACTTCATCAAAGTCAATGCCTTGTTCTTGCTTAAAGCCCTTGGCAACAAGCCTTGCTTTGTACTTTGGTTGACTATCATGAGCGGTGATCTTATACGTGTAAACCCATTTACAGGGTAGAGCCTTTTTGCCCCGTGGTAATTTAACCAGATTCCATGTCTGGTTTTTATGCAGAGCTGTCATCTCTGACTGCATGGCCAATTGCCAATTCCCGGAGTCCTTCATTTGCACTGCTTCCTTGTAACATGAAGGCTCATTGCAATCAGTCAACATGACATAGTTCATAGATGGAACAAACCTATCAGGAGGTCGCGTGACACGTCCAGATCTACACACAATAGGTGGCTCAGGCTCAGCCATAACCTGTGGTTCCACTCTATCCTGTCCTTGCTCCTCTTGAGCCCTGACATTTTGTCTTGCACGTGCAGGTCCATCTTCTTGGAAGACAACTCTTCTAATCTCCTCAACCCTCTCTAGTTTAGAATGATATTTGGATTCATTAAAGTGAACATCATTGCTGCGGACAACCTTTCTGGATTCGGGATCCCAAAGTCTGTACCCCATCTCACCAGAATTACCATAGCCTAGAAAGATGCACTTTCTACTCTTTGGCTCAAGTTTGTTCCTAAATTCCTTTGGAACGTGAGTATATGCCTCACAGCCAAAGACTCTGAGATGCTTGTATGAGGGCATTTTGCCTGACCATACCATCTCTGGCAGTGAATCCTTCTGCAAAACCTTGCTAGGAGATCTATTTACAAGATGAACAGCTTACAGCTTCAGCCCAAAACCCATTTGGCAGCTGTGCATTATACAACATACTTCTGACCTTCTCTTGTATGGTCCTTTTCATCCTCTCAGCAACACCATTTTGAGGAGGATTGTAAGGAGCAGTAAGTTCACGTTTTATACCTTTTGACTCACAAAAGTCCTGAAAGGCCTTTGAAACATACTCTCCACCATTGTCAGTGCGTAAGCATTTAAGCTTCTTGCCACTCTGATTATCCACAAGTGTCACAAACGTTTTGAAAACAGTAAACGCTCCATCCTTGTGCTTGAGAAAGTAAACCCATACTTTCCTCGAGTAATCATCTATAAATGTCATAAAGTAAGAAGCTCCCCCTAGAGATAGGTTAGGCATAGGTCCACACAAATCACTATGAACAAGTGCCAACTGTGTATCTCTTCTATTGCTTCTATGCTTATGTGGCTGCTGTGTTTGCTTACCATACAGACAATGTTCACAGAATTCAAAATCATTAAATGAAAAGCCAGGCAAATAACCAGAACGAGACAAGATTTCCATTCCCTTCTTGGACATATGTCCTAACCGGCTATGCCACAAAGAAACATTCGGCTGCTCGGTTACATTGATTACATTTTTAGATACATTTGATACATAAATCATGTAAAGTCCTCCAGAATTTACTCCATGTGCTACTGTCATAGAACCCTTGGATATCTTCCACATGTTCTGTCCAAAAGTGGTGACGTAGCCAGCATCATTAAGTAAACCTGTGTTGATCAAGCTCTTTGTAATTGCGGGAACATGTCTCACATTCTTTAGCGTGAAAGAAGAGCCATTCTGAAACTTCAATTGAACATCTCCAACACCTAAGATCTCACATGTTTGCCCATTGCCTAGCCGAACATGATCTTTAGTGGTCACATAAGAGGTAAACCACTCCTTGTTTGGAGACACATGAAGTGATGCCCCTGAGTCTATAATCCAGTCACTCAGTGCATTTCCATCAGATGCTGTAAGAAGATCTGAGTCCATTAAATTCTTCAAGAAGTAGATGTCTCCTGACACTAGACTGTCATCCTCTGCAACAGTGTTTGTCACATTTATTTCTTGAATCTTCACTGAGGACTTGTTCTTCTCACCATGGTCTTCAGCTTTCTCTTTGCCTTTTTCTGCTTTCCATTCTCTGCAGTCTCTTTTCATGTGACCCTTCTTACCACAATGGTAGCATTCTATGTCACTCTTGCCTTTAGCACTGCGGGACTTGCTACGAGACTGATTCCTCTTTCCACCTTTGTACTTTTCTTTGGTCCTTCCGCTGACAACTAAGGCTGTTCCTTTGCCTTTGTCCATTGTCTTTCTATTGGTTTCTTCAGTAAGCAGACTTCCTTCTAAACCTGCGAAAAGTGTAGAAAAGTGTCCCAACTTTCCGGCAATGTGATCAACAGGAACATAGCTCTAACAGGTTCATCAAACTTGACACCTTGAGCTGACAACTGACTATAGATTGTGTTGAATTCATTCAGATGATTGGACATAGGTGTCCCTTCTTTCATCTTCAAGTCAACAAGCTTCTTAAGCCAGTATACCTGTGAAGCTGCACTCTAGTTCTCATAAAGATCACTCAGCTTTAACCATGCTTGATAAGCCGACATCTCGTCTGCTACATTGAAGTAAACGCTTTCTGCCAAAGTCAGCATAATGGTAGAAAGTGATAATTCATCCATTTCGCTCCATTCATCTTCGTCCATATCGTCTGGTTTTATCCCCTTGAGCTTTATAGGTTTTATCTGCTTATTTTGTACCAACACGTGCCAAATCTGCTTCTTCCACAATGGAAAATTGGTTCCATCCAGCTTCTTGATATTGTAAAGAGCAGTGTTCTGTGATCCAGCCATAGCTACGCTTCACAGTGGTTTACTTTCCTGGGAAAAATTCGATAGAGTTTCCTCTGTAAACTGACCTCTGAACCAATATCAACCTGTCAAATGAATCAAGAAAGATTCAGATTCTGCATAAATTTTGGCAAAGTCTCCTTTGTAAAATGGCTCTGGTGTACTCAAAAAACAGACCAAAAATAGCTCAAAAAACACTGTCTCTCTGACACTGTAAGCTGCGGGTAAACTTGTCCTACACCTGTACTGTCTCTCATTGTCTTGTCACTGTCCTATAAGCATAGACTGCGACAATGCCTCAACGGCAGTAAAGAAAAGATGCAATCTCAACTGTCTAACTCACAGTCAATACATCCTAGCTGCCTATCTAAGGGTGCTCGAGGGATCGCTCCAAGACCTGTATCACCGAAAGGATCTCAACATTCGAGAATCCCCCAGCTCAATAAAACCTCACTCGACCCTCAACAAAGGCTGCAGTAAATCTGACAGTACATAGACTTCCCACAAAGTCATACATCCACAAATTTCCCACTGTATGCTGTAACCGCTGCGGCGGTTGTTTGCTGCGTGACTCACAGCCAGCAAACCCTCAACAGACATACATCATCTCTGACAATACATCCCATGTGGAAGTACCTGCAATGTCAGGATGAAATCTGGAATATCAAGCAGCAAACACAAGCTACCTGATGAACTAGTGGATGTCGCCTACAGTCTGTGTGTAGATGCCCTCGTGTCGTATGTGACACGCTTCCAAGAACTGTGAGCCGTCCTTCGATGTGTAGACAGCCACAAATCAACACTCTGGGAGTGTCAATATCCTCAACACCTGCAGTCGTAGGCCGAAAACCCCAAATTTGCAGAGTCGGATCTGCACCCGTCGAGACCACGTAGTCGAAAATGGCCTGCGCAGACCTTTGTCGAAGCCGAACGGTGGCCGAGATGACCTCGGAATGAATTTCTGAGAACACCAAGCCCTACGGCCTCTCCCACAGGATTTGGGGCCGTGTCTTCGCCTGTCGAATTTCACTCCAATATGAGCTGGTGACTGTAGCGTCCTGCAGTGCTGCCTCGAGCCTCGATCTGAGCTCTGATACCAGTTGAAGGAGTACGAGCGGAAGTGTGACGCGAGAGAGAGTGCGAGAAGAAGAGCACGACAATATGGTGAACTCGCTCTACTGTAATGTGTAGAGCATAGTGAGTTCTTATTAGGTTTTTACAAAAGAACATGTGTACATACCTGGCGGCCCGCCCACTTACTTGGGCGACCACATTGGGCTTTATACCCCAACAATTGCACTCCGCTTCAGTCCATATAGAAGTTGTCTTGTTTGTTGGTCCTAAACTCTTCTTCAAAATCGATGGTATGGTCATCAATCTTTACTACAAACTCCTCATTAGGGTCTAGGTAAATTTGGGCTTCATACTTGTCGGTTTTAAAGAAGGTCAAGATATGCTTGAACTTGAGAGAGGTCCCACCTCTTGATTGAGTTGGAAGAGTTTGAGCCGGAATAAGTGTTGGGCACTTCTTTTGTAATAGTTTCTAATGGTCTTTCTTGATTTACACTCTCTTCTGTGGACGCTCTACTCTTATTCTCTCCAAAGGTATCCAAGTTTCCCAAAATTCTACCAAATCTTAAGTTCATATATGGGCTCACACAACTTAATTGGATAGATACTTCAAACTTGAAAAGTTGTCCTTGTCTTTAGATACAGTCCTTCACTCCTTGTCTCGCCTTTTTCACCAAGTCAAGTTGTAATTCCATGCACATCATCACTTCAAACCGTATGTGATTCTTCAATTGTCAATCTGAAGTCACAAAATATCTTAAAGTCCCTTTACCTAAGTTATGGACATATCTACTTTTCCCCAGCTATGAAAATTTGCTATGGCTATCTTAGGTGCACCTAAGATAGCTGCATTATGGTCCAAATGAGTTGAAATTTTGGCAGAATACTCAATCTAGAGAGATTTTGATCTTGGGCTTCATAACTAACATAGTAGAGCTTAGATTGGGCAAGATTAGGGCCTAAGTGACAATAAATTGCAAATTTTATCTTAGGTGCGTCGAAGATAATCTGCCAAGTTGGAAGCATTTTTTGCACAGATTTTTACATGAGCATGATCCCCTTACCCATCACAAATCCTACATCATACTGGTACACTTTTTTCATGCATAAATACGTTCAAATGTACTTTACTACACCAAAGAGACTAAAAGTGGCCATAATTGACTTTTAGACTTTCAAGTGAGACCAAACTTCATCAAGCACCAAGAATCATTAATACACAACCAATCAAGTTGACATAAGCTCAAAATGGCCCAAAATCAGCCATATCTATCTTAGATGCATCTAAGATAGAAATAATAAAAGGAGGACCTGCCTTGTCATTTATGGACACAGAAATGTTCATAGGTGTCAAATAAAGCACCTTGGTTTCATCAAGTTTGGCATAGCATAACTCCATCCTTCACCAAAATCTCTGAAAGTGGAAAAGCGGATACAAATTAGTCCATAACTCTCATTCCAAGTGTCCAAAAGCCATCAAACTTCTTGCACATCACCTGCAACTCATACACTTTCCATGCATTCAATCTAACATCAATTTTCATTCACTTACACACATCTGCATCTTAGGCACACCTAAAATAAAATCTATCAGAATTGTGCCTTTAAGTGCTTTTTTTGCATTATTAGCAGTTCTACTTCTTGGGACTTGTTGGAATTGGTCTGACCAACAAAATTGATGATAATCTCTCAAGTTCACTCTTATCTACTTCAAGAGCTCCAAAGAAGAAGACCATGAAAGAAAAGTTGGTCGAGCTTCCACCATATCAGATAGAGGAAGACTCACTAAAAGAATCAAATGTCACATGGATTGCAAAGGAGCAGCATGAGAGTCAACATGTCATTGTCTACCATGGCACTGACAAAATTCCATGCCATCCAAAGTGAAGCATAATGTTACTTCCATGCAAAATAATTAGTACGAACAAGCCTTATTTCTATGTACATGCAAATCACATACATATATGAAATTTTGTGAATGCAAATGCTAGGGTTAATTTGTAATTGATGTAGTGACATCTTTCATATACCATATAGCATGGAATGTGGATTGAGTTTTGATTGCATCAATTAGCTTCTCTCGACTCTGGAATGTGTATTTCATTCTGATTTGCAAGAAAGCTCCTCTTGATTCTGTTGTGTGAGGTTTGGATGACTCAGCAGTGATGTTGTTGTTGTTGCGCCTTGATCGACCCATGCCTTTGATCTCAACCACTTCAGCATATGCTTTTGTTGTAGCAATTGTCACCTCAGCCACTGTTGTTGTGGCAATGGGAACAACCAGTGCTTGCTTTGTTTTCAATTAATCATTATGTGCATACCTCTTCTCAAAATGATTGGTGCATCTCCTACATGATATCCACCCCTGTTTTGTAGTTCTTAAGACTTGTTGATATTGCTTCCAAGCTGAGGATGTAATTGATTTGCAGGTTGTACATGTCATGCTTTCACAAGAAATTGGGTCTTTGAGAAGTGAATATGCTCTTATCAAATGTTGAAGCATGGCTTACAAGAAGAGCCAAAGAAATGGTAGAGCATCGCAAGAGGCAAGAAGCATAGCATTCAAAACCGATCCAGAAAAGTAAAAGTATTTTGTGTCATCCATTGCAAGCTCAAAAACAAACAAAAGCATTGAAAAGATGGTGCTTGCCGGTTTATTTTTCTTTCATCTGTAGTAATTAAACTTGTCATTGCTTTTATTGTGAGGATTGTTTTTAAAGCTATTGTTTTGATAATAGGTGATGAATTTTGTGTTTGATGTCAATAACACAAGGGTCAAGTCAGAGTTTCATGTTAGTCAAGAAATATGGGGACATTTTTATCAGCTATTTCCTACCTTCATCGACACTTGCGATTTGATGTACCCTATGCATCCATCATTACATGCTTATTTGTATTGCTATCATGATCTTTATCACCACATGACATTACTTTAGTCATAGGGTGTGACAAGATGCGAAATATTTTACTAAAGGAGTCACCTCGTGAGAAGTTGCATGCTATTCTTGAATCTTACGGATTCTCTCCACCTCGTTTTTAAATGGGGATTGACAACAAAATAAATAAATCCAACCACTGCCTTTGAAATGGTATTAATTTTTAAACAAATACTTTTGTGTCATTATTGCTTTTTGTTTCTTTTTTGTCATAAGGTGGTGTTTTTTATGTTTTGTAATGATGATCATATAAGACCTTCTCACGATAGAGTTCATACACCTTTGCTTGGAGATTGAGATGTAAGCTTTTATGATATTGTCTTAAATTTTATTCAAGTTTGTTATAGTTACATCAAAAAATGTCCCCTTATTTTCTTTACAAACTTTTCATGTGTCAAAAGATTTTATAGATGGTTCACTTTATAAAAAACAAAGTGAGAACTCACGATGGCCTGCATGAGAGAGAGAACTAGCATATCATTAAACAAATAAATAAGCTTTATTTTTCAATTTCTAACTATCACTTTTTTCTTCCATTGTTAGTGATATAGCCTTCGGTATAGAGTTTTCATGGGATAAAACCATAGTAACAGGTTGGCTGCAATTCTGACATACAATCAGATCGCGCACCCCATACTCATCAGGTGTTGCTACTACAACATGAAAGTGTGCTAGATCCAAATACCTGGCAGTAGATCCGTTACCTCTAGTCATTAACATGGTGAGAAAATTCAATTGTCAAGTCCTTAGATACTCCATAGCTGTCTCCATTGTCCACTCTCGATTGTTGGATCCATAAAGAGAAAATAAGAATCCGACTGACCCCATACTGATCAAGTGTTGCTACTAAAACATGAAAGTGTGTCAAATCTCAAAGACCTAGCGGTAATCTAAAGGTAATGGATCTACCGCCAGGTCTTTGGGATTTAGTACACTTTCATTTTGTAGCAACACCTAATCAGTATGAAGTCAGTGGGATTCTCATTTTCTCTTTGTGGATCCAGCAATCAAGAGTGGATGATGGAAACAACTATGGAGTGTCTAAGGACTCGACATTTGAGTTTTCTCACCGTTTCAATGATCTAGAGATAACAGATCTACCGCAAGGTCTTTGAAATCTAGCACACTTTCAACTTGTAGCAACACCTAATCAGTATGGGATGCGATATCTGATTGTCAGAATTATGGTCAGCCAGCTACTATGTTTTTAATCCATGAAAACTCTATGCCAAAGGCTATAACACTAACAACAGAAGAAAAAAGTGTTAGTTAAAATTTGAAAAGTAAAGCTTATTTATTTGTTTAATATGTAGCTAATTCTCTCTCTCATGTAGGCCATCGTGAGTCCTCACCATATTTTTTACAAAGTGGATCACCTATAGGATCTTTTGACACACGAAAAGTTTATAAAGAAAACAAGGTACGTTTTTTGACGTAACCAAGACAAAGTTGAATAAACTTAAAACGACAGCATAAAAATTAACATCTCAGTCTTTAAGCAAAAGCGTTTGAACTCTATCATGAGAAGGTCTCCTAAGATCATCCTTACAAAACATAAAAAGTAAGAGATTATGACAAAAAAGATACAAAAAGCAATAAGGATGTGTAAGTATTTGCTTACAAATTAATACCATTTCAAAAGCATTGGTTGGATTGATCCATTGCTATCAATTCCCATAAAAAACGATCTGAAGGGAATTCGTAAGACTCAAGGATATCACGCAACTCCTACTCCTTTAGGAAAATATTCTACATCTTATCACATCCCGTGACTAAAGCAATATCATGGTGATAAAGATCACAACAGCAATACAAATAAGCATGTAGCGATGGACGCATAGGATACATCAATTCGCAAGCGTCGATGAAAGTAGGAAATAGAAAACGCCCCCAGATTTCTTGATTAACATGAAACTCTGACTTGAACCTTGTTATTAGTATCACACACAACTCTGTCCCCTGTTATCAAAACAATAGCTTTAAAAACACAATCCTCACAAATAAAAGAATGACGAGTTTAATTACTGTAGATGACAGAAAAACATACTGACAAATACCATATTTTCAATGCTTTTGTTGGTTCTTGAGCTTGGAATGGATGGTACAAGCTCATCAAACAAAAAATACTTTTTACTTTTCTGGATTGGTTTTCACAGTCATGCTTCTTTCCTCTTGTGTTGATCCACCATTTCTTTGGCTCTTCTTGTAAGCCATGCTTCACCACTCGTTAAGAGAATATTTACTTGTGAAAGCCCCAATTCCTTTCCAAAGCATGACATAAATAACCTGCTAATCAGTTACATCTTCATCATGAAAAAGATATCAATCAATCTTAAAAACTACAAAATAGGGGTGGACATTATGTAGGAGATGCAATAATCATTTTGAGAAGAGGTATGCATAATGATTAATCAGAATCAAAGCAAGCATTGGGTGTTCACATTGCCACAACGGCCATGGTTGAGGCGACAAATGCTATAACAGAAGTAGTTGTTGAAGTGGTCAAGCTCAAAGGCGTGGGCCGATCAAGGCGCAATAGCAACAACAGTGACATCACTGCTCATTCATCCAAACCTCGCACAACAAAATCGAGAGAAGTTGCGGCAATCAAAATTCAATCCACATTCCAGAATGGAGAGAAGCTACTTGCTGCAATCAGAACTCAATCCATATTCCATGCCACATGGTATATGAAAGTTGTCGCTGCATCAATTACAAATTAACCCTAGCATTTGCATTGATCACAAATTTCCACATTTGTATGTGATTTACATGTACATAAAAATAAGGCTTGTCCATACTGACTAGTCCACTTGCAACACTTTCGTGCACACCTACTGTTCCATTGCTTGCAACTGTGAGTGCTTTCATAGTCTTCATTTTTCACAAACTGCAGAAGAAAGAAGAGACATGGTATCTAACTTCAATGCATCATTGCTATTGCCTTGATCTCTGCTAGACTTGCGGTACATTATGCACACTCAAAGGATTGGCTAGAATGCAAGCATTACCTCAAAAACATTTGGGGTAGAGGCAGACAATAGCCATATTGAGGTGCATGCAGGTGTTGGTACGAACTCAAACAGTGGAGAGCAAACGACAAATGACACACCTCTATGATGACAGAGTATCAGTTAGTTAAACCACCCCTATGCATCTGCCGACTTGGGAACATAGTGAGAGTCCTCGAAGTGGGGTTTTCCTTATGGACTTGAGTAAGAAGGAAGATGTAATTTGCTTCCATTGTGGATAGTTGTATTGTGTGTATGTATTTACCATGAGACTAATGCAAGTTGCACGGTGCTCATGGGGAAATTACAAAGGAGGAAAAGGGTCTAAATGGGATGAAAACATGCACACAATACTGCAAATTCAAGATATAGATTTTTCTAGGCAATAGGCCACAGAGACCAAAGTCTAGCAACAATATTGGGAGCTACTTGGGACCAGCCTATGGAGAGGCTTTCAACATGTGTGGGACAATAGGATGATGCCAAAGAGCTTCATTGAGTATACGCTTGAGAGTCAGGTACGTGTGGCATGGAGAGTGTTGGCTACATGTGGCATAGGGTCCCATGGCTGCTAGCCTCGCGAGGAGCTATGAGTACTAGATACATTTTAGTGATTTGCGAGTGGATGTGCAAAGGGATATCCAATAAATTGAGTGTGCTCAGAGCAGGGTGGGACCCTGCACCAGGACATTCAAGCGGCCTTTCCAAAGGATTGGGATATACCCTCCGAGCTTCAAATCCTAGTTTCGATGGGTGCTTTCACTCAGTTTTAAGGTCTTGATAGTAGTGTGAGCCAATACAAAGGATGGTGGTTGTCTTTTCTTTTAGATTCAAAGGAGGGTCACGAGCAATCGATGGATAACAAGTCACCTTTGGCCTTCGTAAGAATCATCCAGAGAGTGCGGGTGATTGCTATGGCCTCAAGACAATGGCTTGTTGATTGAAACATATCAAAGATCAGAGAGGAGTAGAGGGGCCTCTTTGCTCTATTGCCAGAGAAAGTACTTTCTTTATTCTTGCACAAACGATACTACAATGATGATGATGCGAATGGGTACTCATACTACTGATACTATGGGTACTGATACTATTGGTGCTAGGTAATGGTACTAAGATACTAAAGGGGTACTGAAGTACCGATGGTCTATGTCGAGGACGATGACGTCGACGACAGGTACTGCTGATCTATGTCTAGGACAATGATGTCGACAATGGGTATTGTTGGTCGATGTCAAAGACGATGATGTCAACAACGAGTACTGCTGGTCTATGTCAAAGACAATGATGTCGACGATGGGTAGTGCTGGTCTATGTCAAAGACGGTGAGGTCTACAACGGAGTCTATTTTAATGACGGTGAAGCTGACGCAGGGTTGTGTAAGTTCTATGTCAAAGAAGGTGAAGTCAACGACGAGGTCATGCGGGTCATGCTTAGGGTGTTGGAGGTACTATGTCGACGATGATGACAATGCTAATGATGACGATGACGATGCTGACGATAGCAAGCACCATCACCGACACGACGATGTCATCATGACGACGACGATGACGTGAGGCTAGGGCTGAAATCTGCTATCGCTTAGAAGAAAGCTAAAGACGACGATCGTTGTGGCGACGACTGCTACACGGAAATGACGATTGTTGCACGTGCATACTAGGGGCTAGAAACTAAAAATGTTGGGTAATCTATAGGACTGAAACTGGCGCTAATGTAAGGGACTGAAAATGCGGTACTATGTCGTGGCGACGAGGGTGACGGTTGACGACGACAGCCCGATGAGGAGGCTGAAAACTGAATTCTATGGAGAGGGGTGGCTTTTCGACGAGGATCTGCTGCCGGGAATGAGATCCGGTACACGACGAGGCTAAGGGCTAGTACCATGGCAAAAACTCTGATGACTGAAAATTGCCCAAAAATGCTAGGCTCTGTAGTGGATGCAAAATGCTAGCTACTGTTGGGACTTCCACTGAGAGGCTCCTTTTGTTGTTGGATTACTTCTCCTCTGCTTTTATTGACTACCAATGGGTTTCTTTTATAGTTTCTTTAGCAAATTTCGCTTCCTACTTTTGCAACAAAAGTCACTTATTAATAAATAAGTGAAAAATCTGTAGTTTAGTAAAAAGGATTCTATGCTCTGGAAAGTGTTCATGCTGAAATGATTGTATTGTGCAAGAGAGGGTATGCAACTATGACAAGCATGGGCATGCACGTCCTGCTAGAGTCTCACAAAGTGCCATGATCAATCCTAAGCTAAGCTATGGATGATGCTAGACCATGGCAAAAGCATATCCACTAGCGCAAGTGAAGTGCACACGTGACATCTCTCCCTATTAAAAGTGAGGCACATCTGCCAAACTTCTATCTGTGCTTCTAATGATGACTACTTCTGATGCTTGTGGATACATGACCAATGAAAATTCCTCCAAAGGGGTGGATACTACGGGTGTTGTGGGTTCTGCAGGTATTGTGGGTTTTGCAAGTACTGCTGGAGATGAAAACACCTATCATAAGGGTTACTAGTGAACAACACCTACTGACATGGCAACCCAAAAAACGCACTGACAGACTGACGTGGCCAACTTTACGAACCCCTGCAAATTGCGCTAACAGACTTCCATAAAAAACGTTGGCCTGATGACATGGTAGTCCCTACGATTTCTGCAAATTACATTGGCCAGCTTTTGGGCATAATGCTTTTGAGTTTCAAAAGCTTTTGAGTTATTTTTACTTGATTTTGGGGCTCTGCTTTTGGGCATCCCTTGTAAGAATAAATAAGTCTGTTGGACCCTCATTACTTAGAGCATCTGGACGTAGAGTCTGAGTGTGAGATCCCATGGACTCCCTTGTATTTTGCACACATATTAATATAAAAAGAAATACCGAAAGGGGCACCATTCTTTGGGGCCAATACCTCTTGGCACAGAACTGTGCTGGACCGTGTCGTCTTTTGTGAACTGTTTTAAAGTGAATCTCTGTTTTGTCGTGGTAGAATCTTGACTTGGGAAGTCCAAGTTTGTTACACGAGGCATACAATCTTCTCTAACGGAATCCCAGGAAAGAGTTGGTGGGAAGGGTTTTGGAGAAGACATCCTTACCTCGTGTTCAGAGTGTCCGAAGGATTAGACCAATCAAGAGCAAGCAGATTTCGCCCAAAAATTGTTAAATCACTTCATGACAACCTTAAGAAACTTCATATAGAACACAAATACCCCTCTACGAACATATGAAACGTAGATGAAACTGAATTTCAAGGCTCCAAGGACAAGGGTATGAAGGTTCTTGCAAAGAAAGGGGCAAAGGCAGTTTACAGGGTTACTTGCGATTCACGCAAGTGGATGATGGTACTGTGTTGTGTGAATACTGCAAGAAACGCAATTCCCTCCTGTTACATATTTAAAGGCAATCATATCGTGGGCAACTATATTCAGCATTGCGAACCTGGCGCAACAATGGCGATGCAGAAGAAGGCTTGGATGACTAGGGAGATTTTTGCATCGTTGCTGCTCCATTTTGAAAAATTCATTACCAAAACCGTGGGTAAGTCTAGTAGGCATCTTCTCATCCTAGATGGGCATGGAAGCCATGTCTCTCTAGATGTATAAAAAATGCTAATAAAAAGGGAATTGACATAATTACTCTACCGGCACATAAACTTCAGCCCTTAAATGTAAGTGTGTTCAAGTCACTAAAGGTGCAATTTTGCTGGGAAAGAGACATTTGGCAACAAAAATATTCATCAAGGCAAGCTTCAAAAATAGAACTTGCATCTATTGTAGCAAAGGCAATCAAATCCTCTTTCACGCATTCTAATATCAAGGTTGGCTTCCGCACAACTGGCATATGGCCATTGGACTCATCAGCCGTTCGTTTCGAGGGAATGCCAAGCAGTCATATCACATTGGTGGAAGATTCTACAACAACAACCAGAGAAGACCAGCCCTACAATGATGAAAATCCATCTCAGGTACCCAACACCCCATTGTTTTCAAACATGGAAGATGATGCAATGTTTGCTTTAAACAATCTGGCAACTCAGCTTGGTGTGGATATATCACAAACATAAGGAGAGGTGGATCAAGCAATGTTGTTCACACAATTAATGGAAGCAGACAATTTATCTACATTTCAGGTGCTTCACATGCAGACCTACGTACAATTGAGGAAGTGCACACAATTAATGCAGATCTCTCAAGGGCATTGGCCAAAACCCTCACACAAGCGATGACATGAACACTCCAATAAGGGATCAAACCAGGACACATAGTTCGGAATGGAAAATGAACATCCATTGGATCTCATCCAATCAAGGCAGATGAATGAGAGCACATGTATCATTGATCTTCATGTTGATCAAAACTATCATGCATTTGCACGAAGATGAAGACTCGACAAAGTGCGCCAGCAACGACTAACACATTCTTGACTTCCTTTTTTATCTGATAAATACTTTTGTCTTTTTGGTTGGTAACATCCCAATGTACTCATTCTCGTAACACCCCAATATATGCTTCTACTACGTATCTTTCATGTTGGCACCCCAATGTATTTACTGGTCTTATTTTCCTTCAATATACATCCATGCAGCCATCCGAGTTTACATATGCTCTATGTATCAAGGATTTTGAATTTTGTCCTTAACCAAAGCGCACATCTTGTTCAATGGTCAACTACTTTTGATCAGCTTATCCACTTTCTATCTGTCTCAAGTGTCAATGCAACACGGCATTTTGGATGTTACATATATTACCACCTTGTCATCAAATTCATTTTGTTTTACTTTGCATTTTAGAAAGCCTTTTAAATTCCATAGCTAAATAAAAAAATTTATTTCAAGTATTGAGACCGATTGTAAATCATGTCACTTATTCACAAGGTTTGACTAACAGTAAGACACCACCACATAGGAAAGTCAAACTTAGCACATCCAAAAATACCATTGTTGAGTGAGTACAAGCCTCAACTAATCAATTTCCCCACATGCGCACAAACCGCAACGCCAATGTAGAAATCGCAACAGCAACCGAACCAGAACTATGAGCAGCCAACACTATTTTAAAACGAGAAGCAATCAATTTTGGAACAAAACCTTCATGGTGCAACTGAGACATAACGACATTGCTACAAAATTCACAGATCAACACATTAGCATATCAAGGAGCATGCCTTACAAATCAGGGGAAAAAACACATAAAATAAAAGTGTACACAGCTACCTCATGGGCAAAGAGTGAAAGGGGCACAAATTGTTCAATGTTTGTTCTGCCATTCATTTGAGGCACCATTCATTTCAGTTCTATCGATTCTAATTATAGCTGCTTGAATCTCTGCTTGCACATTGTCATGCAGCTTCAATCTCGTTTCTACGCCTGACGATTTGCAGGGTGAAAATGTAGGCAGCTTAGCCTAGTTGGCCAACTGGGCTCTATGGACTGCAGGGCTAGCAAGGCGTGTATGCTCGCATGGGCACTATCTGCTCAATCTAGGATGGGACTGCAGAGGGGGACTATAGTTGAAAATGTGTGCATAGCAAGGGCAGTAGTGCTTCTTTATGTTGCTCTAACACTTCAGTACAACGAGGAGGGTCAAGCAAGCTATCAACAGAAAGGATTCTCTCCAATTTACCCTGGGGATGCGGAGTGAAGTCCTCCATCAAGCTTAGCCCAATCTCCATTGGACTGACACGTTTACAGAAGGTTGAGATGAGATGAAATTCTTTTCATGGGTACGACTTTTATGATCTAGAAGTCGTTCAATGGCCATAGGGAAATTTTGAGACAAAAAACAAATAGCCTCCTCAAGGCGGGAGATGAGACTACTGTACCCGATGAGATCACGTTGGGGATCACCTAAGGCCCTTGTCACACTAGGGCGCCCGCCCCACCCCTCTTTGTGTGCCCTAGGCCACGGCGCTATCACAATAATGTTTTTGTTAAAAATTGCCGGTGTCCCTACATCGAATTTTAGTAGCGCAAGTG
Source organism: Adiantum capillus-veneris (assembly GCF_014529385.1). NCBI lineage: Eukaryota > Viridiplantae > Streptophyta > Polypodiopsida > Polypodiales > Pteridaceae > Adiantum > Adiantum capillus-veneris. Next base: position 46,174,504 of record NC_140936.1, on the reverse strand, counting down.
GAATGACCCCATTAGTTCACGCTGACAACTATAGATGTCATCCCTTCCCTGCACGAGACACTTCCGTCTTGCACTAACGCTCTCAGCTCCCTGCGTGCAACCCATCGTGCTCCATAACTTCTTTGTCTATTGCATCTCGCCTCGCTAACTCCTCACATCAACTGTTGCTCACTGCCTTGCTACATACGGTATCAATTTAGATTTTTTGCTTTCTTCTTTTTCTTTTACAACTGGGGTACCCCCTACTAGATGCGTGGGAGGTTGTCATTTGGATAGGGTCTATACAGGTGATCCTTGGAGGGTGGCTCTTTATACACCCATAAAAGGGCCATGAAGGGTAGGCACTCCACCATTCTTAGATACCCACCACACCTAGACTCCAACGCCCCTACGTAGGTGGTAGGTGTCATGACCCATAGTCCTCTTTTCTATTCCATTTTTTTATACAAAGGAATCTTTGTTTTGTACAATTACCTCAACTCCTTTAACTGCAACACCTTTAGCTTTCTTCCACATGTGCAGAGACATATAGTGCTACTAAGGGCATGGTCACGCGAGGCTTAGTTCTCACTAAGCTTTGACAGATACTGATAGCAGTACATAGCGTCCACCGCCGGCAAGCAGGTAGAGAGAAAAAGGGCAAGGCACAGGTAGGAGAGAGAGAGAGAGAGAGAGAGAGAGAGAGAGAGAGAGATCAAGAGCTAATCGAGAGTAGATGGGCATAATTTTGTGACTATGCCTAAATAGGCATAGTTGCAGTACGAAGCCGGTGAGCAGCTTTGCAAAGCTGCCATGAATCAAGGCCTGTCGCCTGATCTATGAAGAACTAAGCTTCACGTGACCATAGCCTAACCAATACCCTAACCACCCAAAAAGCCAATTTTGGCTCCTAAAACTCGCTCCCCTTAGGTGGCCTTAAGTTGGCCCTTTACCCTAGTGATCCTTTTATATGTTTTTAGAGCTAGGTCTCTCAAAAATCTATAGTTTAAAACTAATACTAATAACCCATGAATTTACAAGTCACTTATCGAGTACCTAAAAAATAAAGCAAAAGCTAATGATGCACATCTCATGCTTCGTGAATCCGATCGGTATGGGATCAGAGACACACATGCTACTAGTCCTAGGCTTTGTGTTGATTCCACTAGATGCCCACCGAAGTGTAATAAAATCAAGTTATGGCGCGTACATCCATTCATGCAAAGAGGGTTATGTAGGGTACTAATGATTCTAATGGAATAGTCTGGGCATGCAGCTTCTTTTAGAGGCTCACAAAGGTGCCAAACTAATTTCGCTAGGTCCTTCTCCTAGCTTACCTACCCTTGGAGGAAGCTGCAATTGTTTACATGCACACAGGGAAAATGTGCACATGGCAGAGGACCCTTTTCGGTATGCTCCTAATTAATAGCTCGTCACTAAGAAAAATGAGGACAACACAAAGGGGGCACCGACATGTGCAGATACATTAAGCAATCTCAAGCTCGGTGATGTAACTGTCTGGATTTGTAACTTCCGTTTTATTGTGCATAAGTTGTTTCGCTTGTGTGTTGAGATTCGCAAATATAGCCAAAAAGCTCTAGCATGTTAATGTTGATGGCCGATTTTTGAAAATCAAAGAAAAAAAAAGAAAAAAAAAACTTATTTTCCCTTGCTGAAGCCTTAGCGACACCATCAGGAGGTTTAAGCAATGCCTTGGCCAACCTCGCAGCCCTAACTCGTCCATACCCCAGCCTCATAGGCCTCCATCTCTCTCTTCCCCTCATCCATTCCATTTTTCTCTCCCTCTCTCTCTCTCTCGTTCATGGCCCAGCGTTGTTCATCACAGCCCATGCAGGTGGCCCGGCCATTTTCTCTCTCTATCTCCCTCGTTGCCTACCAATGGCCGATCACTCTCTCTCTCTCTCTCTCTCTCTCTCTCTAATATTCTCTCTCTTATCCACACCCCCTTGACCCTCAATAACCCCCCCCCCCCCTTGCTGGCCACCCTCGGCCAGGAGCAGCTCAAGCACCCACCCCCTTCTCTCGCTTTCTCTCTCGCGCTCCCGCTGTGTCGAGCCATAGCCGCACACAAACTCACTCTATCCCGTATTCTTATCCACACATGCCCCTCCCACAACCCCTCCCTTGTTGGGGTATAAAGCCCAATGTGGTCGCCCAGGTATGTGGGCGGGCCGCCAGGTATGTACACATGTTCTTTTGTAAAAACCTAATAAGAACTCACTATGCTCTACACTTACAGAAGAGCGAGTTCACCATATCGTCGTGCTCTTCTTTTCGCACTCTCTCTCGTGTCGCACTTCCGCTCGTACTCCTTCAACTGGTATCAGAGCTCAGTTCGAGGCTCGGGGCAGCACTGCAGGAGGCTAGAGTCACCAACTCAGATTGCAGTGAAATTCGATAGGCGAAGACACGGCCCCAAATCTCGTGTTGTCAGAATTTCATTCTGAGGTCATCTCGGCCACCGTTCGGCTTCGACAAAGGTCTACGCAGGCCATTTTTGACTACGCGGTCTCGACGGGTGCAGATCCGACTCTACAAATTTGGGATTTTCGGCCTACGACTGCAGGTGCTGAGGATATCGACACTCCCAAAGTGCTGATTTGTGGTTGTCTACACATCGAAGGACGGCTCACAGTTCTTGGAGGCGTGTCACATACGACACAGGCGCATCTACACACAGACTGTAGGCAACATCCACTAGTTCATCAGATAGCTTGTGTTTGCTGCTTGATATTCCAGATTTCATCCTCACATTGCAGGTACTTCCACATGGGATGTATTGTCAGAGATGATGTATGTCTGTTGAGGGTTTGCTGGCTGTGAGTCACGCAGCAAACAACCGCCGCAGCGGTTACAGCATACAGTGGGAAATTTTTGGATGTATGACTTTGTGGGAAGTCTATGTACTGTCAGATTTATTGCAGCCTTTGTTGAGGGTCGAGTGAGGTTTTATTGAGCTGGGGGATTCTTGAATGTTGAGATCCTTTCGGTGATACAGGTCTTGGAGCGATCCCTCGAGCACCCTTAGATAGGCAGCTAGGATGTATTGACTGTGAGTTAGACAGTTGGGATTGCATCTTTGCTTTACTGCCGTTGAGGCATTGTCGGAGTCTATGCTTACAGGACAGTGACAGGACAGTCAGAGACAGTATAGGTGCAGGACAGGTTTACCCGCATCTTACAGTGTCAGAGAGACAGTGTTTTTTGAGCTGTTTTTTGGTCTGTTTTTAGTACACCAGAGCCATTTTACAAAGGAGACTCTGCCAAAATTTCTGCAGAATCTGAAGCTTTCTTGGTTCATTTGACAGGTTAATATTGGTTCAGAGGTCAGTTTACAGGGGAAACTCTGCCGAATTTTTCCCAGGAAAGTAAACTACTGTGAAGCATAGCTATGGCTATCAAGAAGCTGGACGGAACCAATTTCCCATTGTGGAAGAAGCAGATTTGGCACGTGTTGGTACAAAAGAAGCAGATAAAACCAATAAAGCTCAAGGGGATAAAACCAGAAGATATGGACGAAGATGAATGGAGCGAAATGGATGAATTGGCACTTTCTACCATTATGCTGACTTTGGCAGAAAGCGTTTACTTCAATGTAGCAGACGAGATGTCGGCTTATCAAGCATGGTTAAAGCTGAGTGATCTTTATGAGAAGCAGAGTGCAGCTTCACAGGTATACTGGCTTAAGAAGCTTGTTGACTTGAAGATGAAAGAAGGGACACCTATGTCCAATCATCTGAATGAATTCAACACAATCTATAGTCAGTTGTCAACTCAAGGTGTCAAGTTTGATGAACCTGTTAGAGCTATGTTCCTGTTGATCACATTGCCGGAAAGTTGGGACACTTTTCGCACAGCTTTGATTAATTCTGCACCTCCAGATGGTTTGAACATAGCAGGTGTAGAAGGAAGTCTGCTTACTGAAGAAACCAATAGAAAGACAATGGACAAAGGAAAAGGAACAGCCTTAGTTGTCAGGAGAAGGACCAAAGAAAAGTACAAAGGTGGAAAGAGGAATCAGTCTCGTAGCAAGTCCCGCAGTGCTAAAGGCAAGAGTGACATAGAATGCTACCATTGTGGCAAGAAGGGTCACATGAAAAGAGACTGCAGAGAATGGAAAGCAGAAAAAGGCAAAGAGAAAGCTGAAGACCATGGTGAGAAGAACAAGTCCTCAGTGAAGATTCAAGAAATAAATGTGACAAACACTGTTGCAGAGGATGACAGTCTAGTGTCAGGAGACATCTACTTCTTGAAGAATACAATGGACTCAACTCTTCTTACAGCATCTGATGGAAATGCACTGAGTGACTGGATTATAGACTCAGGGGCATCACTTCATGTGTCTCCAAACAACGAGTGGTTTACCTCTTATGTGACCACTAAAGATCATGTTCGGCTAGGCAATGGGCAGACATGTGAGATCTTAGGTGTTGGAGATGTTCAATTGAAGTTTCAGAATGGCTCTTCTTTCACGCTGAAGAATGTGAGACATGTTCCCGCAATTACAAAGAGCTTGATCAGCACAGGTTTACTTGATGATGCTGGCTACGTCACCACTTTTGGACAGAACATGTGGAAGATATCCAAGGGTTCTATGACAGTAGCACATGGAGTAAATTCTGAAGGACTTTACATGATTTATGTATCAAATGTCTCTAAAAATGTAATCAATGTAACCGAGCAGCTGAACGTTTCTTTGTGGCATAGCCGGTTAGGACATATGTCCAAGAAGGGAATGGAAATCTTGTCTCATTCTGGTTATTTGCCTGGCTTTTCATTTAATGATTTTGAATTCTGTGAACATTGTATGTATGGTAAGCAAACACAGCAGCCACATAAGAATAGAAGCAATAGAAGAGATACACAGTTGGCACTTGTTCATAGTGATTTGTGTGGACCTATGCCTAACCTATCTCTAGGGGGAGCTTCTTACTTTATGACATTTATAGATGATTACTCGAGGAAAGTATGGGTTTACTTTCTCAAACACAAGGATGAAGCGTTTAGTGTTTTCAAAACGTTTGTGACACTTGTGGAGAATCAGAGTGGCAAGAAGCTTAAATGCTTACGCACTGACAATGGTGGAGAGTATGTTTCAAAGGCCTTTCAGGACTTTTGTGAGTCAAAAGGTATAAAACGTGAACTTACTGCTCCTTACAATCCTCCTCAAAATGGTGTTGCTGAGAGGATGAAAAGGACCATACAAGAGAAAGTCAGAAGTATGTTGTATAATGCACAGCTGCCAAATGGGTTTTGGGCTGAAGCTGTATCAACAGCTGTTCATCTTGTAAATAGATCTCCTAGCAAGGTTTTGCAGAAGGATTCAGTGCCAGAGATGGTATGGTCAGGCAAAATGCCCTCATACAAGCATCTCAGAGTCTTTGGCTGTGAGGCATATACTCACGTTCCAAAGGAATTTAGGAACAAACTTGAGCCAAAGAGTAGAAAGTGCATCTTTCTAGGCTATGGTAATTCTGGTGAGATGGGGTACAGACTTTGGGATCCCGAATCCAGAAAGGTTGTCCGCAGCAATGATGTTCACTTTAATGAATCCAAATATCATTCTAAACCAGAGAGGGTTGAGGAGATTAGAAGAGTTGTCTTCCAAGAAGATGGACCTGCACGTGCAAGACAAAATGTCAGGGCTCAAGAGGAGCAAGGATAGGATAGAGTGGAACCACAGGTTGTGGCTGAGCCTGAGCCACCTATTGTGTGTAGATCTGGACGTGTCACGCGACCTCCTGATAGGTTTGTTCCATCTATGAACTATGTCATGTTGACTGATTGCAATGAGCCTTCATGTTACAAGGAAGCAGTGCAAATGAAGGACTCCGGGAATTGGCAATTGGCCATGCAGTCAGAGATGACAGCTCTGCATAAAAACCAGACATGGAAGCTGGTTAAATTACCATGGGGCAAAAAGGCTCTACCCTGTAAAGGGGTTTACAGGTATAAGATCACCGCTCACGATAGTCAGCCAAAGTACAAAGCAAGGCTTGTTGCCAAGGGCTTTAAGCAAGAACAAGGCATTGACTTTGATGAAGTCTTCTCCCCGGTGGTCAAAATGACTACATTGAGATGTTTTCTTGCATTGGTTGCCATATTAGATTTGGTGTTGCACCAAATGGATGTCAAGACAGCGTTCTTGCATGGTGATTTAGATGTGGAAATTTACATGCAGCAGCCAGAAGGGTTTGTTGAGAAAGGCAAGGAAGATTGGGTAAGCCAGTTGTTAAAGAGTCTTTATGGCTTAAAACAATCACCGAGGGCATGGTACCATAAATTCCACAAGTTTATGCTTTCTCAAGGCTACAAACGTAGTGAGTTCGATCACTGTCTATATACAAAGAAGGCTAAGGATGGTAGTTGGTTGATCCTTATTTTGTATGTGGATGACATGTTGATTGCTGGCAAGCACTTGGAAGAAATTTCAGCTTTGAAGTCAAAGATGGCAAAATCGTTTGACATGAAAGACATGGGTGAGGCAAGTCATATACTTGGTATGCGCATTGAGAGAGACAGATCAAAGAAGTTGATTTGGTTATCTCAAACAAAGTATATTGACAAGGTTTTGCAACGTTTCAATATGGAGAAGGGAAAGGCATTGAGTGTTCCATTGCCACCATATGCGAAACTTAGCAAACAAGATTGTCCTGTGTCTGAGGAAGAACAGGCTGAAATGGATAAGATTCCATATGCGTCTGCAGTGGGTAGTTTGATGTATGCAATGATTGCTACTCGCCCAGACATTGCATTTGCAGTGGGAGTAGTAAGTCGATACATGTCAAACCCAGGCAAGAAACATTGGGAGGCAGTGAAAGGAATATTGAGATACTTGAAAGCTACAAAGAGTATGCGTATATGCTATGGGAGTCAGGAGCTAAGTGTAAAGGTTTTTATAGACTCAGATTATGCAGGTGACTTAGACAACCGAAGGTCTACGTCAGGGTATGTCTTTACATTGGCTGGTGGAGCAGTATCATGGCGTTCTAGATTACAAGATTGTGTTACTCAGTCTACTACAGAGGCTGAATATGTTGCAGCATCAGAGGCATGCAAAGAATCAATTTGGCTTAATCGACTAGTAATAGACTTGGGAATCAAAGAAGAGATGCCTGTGTTATATTGTGATAGTGAAAGTGCTATACAATTGGCTCGCAATCCAGTTTATCACTCAAAGACAAAGCATGTGGATGTGAAGTATCATTTCATCAGGGAAATGCTCGAGGATAAGCAACTTCAGCTTGTCAAAGTTCACACCACAGAAAATCCTGCTGATCTACTTACAAAAGGACTTCCCTCAGAGAGCTTTGCGCATTTTTGCAAGCAGTTAGGTGTAGGGTAGTACATCACTTCTCTACATCTCTTGTATATTAGCTTGTATAGTAGCTTCTCTCACACTTAAAGTACCACATTGGACTTTAAGTGGGAGGTTGTTGGGGTATAAAGCCCAATGTGGTCGCCCAGGTAAGTGGGCGGGCCGCCTGGTATGTACACATGTTCTTTTGTAAAAACCTAATAAGAACTCACTATGCTCTACACATTACAGAAGAGCGAGTTCACCATATCGTGGTGCTCTTCTTCTCGCACTCTCTCTCGCGTCGCACTTCCGCTCGTACTCCTTCATCCCTCTCTCTCTCTCTATGCAAGCGGATAGTCAAAAATATTCCCTCTCTCTTCCCCACCCACTCACCTCACCCTTTCCTCAGTCTCATTCTCCCTCCCTTGGCCCGCTACCCCTACCTCTCCTCTCGTCCACACCCCCTTCGGCCATATCCCCCCCCCCTCTGTTGTCTTCCCCAACCCTTGCGGACCACCAGCTTTATACCCCCCCTATCTTCACCTAGACCTACCCATCCTCTCTCTCTCTTGGGAGAGTGGCCCCGCAGACCATGGAAGGAATATCTCTCTCTCTCCATTCCCTTCTCATTCACACACACACACCCTATCCTCTCTCACCCATTCCCTATCACCACCCCACACCCTCACACACTCTCTTCCCTCCCCCCCCCCCGGTGGGAACCGCCTTTTATTATATACTCTCTCTCTCTCTCTATAACTCCCAAAATGCCCGTTGACTAACCCCCCCCCCCCTCATCACCCTCTGTCGCCACGCCGCCACCTCCCCTCTCCTTCTCCCGGACCCAACCTGAAGGCTCCAGCGCCACAGACTCTTCCACCTACCCATCCTCTCTCTCTCTCTCTCTCTCTCTCTCTCTCTCTCTCTCTCTCTCTCTCTCTCTCTCTCTCTCTCTCTCTCTCTCTCTCTCTCTCTCTGTGTGTGTGTGTGTCTCTCTCTGTCTCTCTCTCTCTCTCTCTCTCTCTCTCTCTCTCTCTCTCTCTCTCGTCCTAGCCTGAGAAGACGCGCAAATAGCAGGGGCTCTCCCTCATCCACACACACACACACCCTCACCTCTCCCCCACACACACCCGCCTCATCCTCTCCCTCACCCCATCTCTCTCACTCTCTGGCGCTCTGCACACAGTGTCCGCCCTAGCATCTCTCTCTCTCTCTCTCTCTCTCTCTCTCTCTCTCGGCCTGTACAGGTGTAGCAAAAATTTACTCTCTCTCTATACACACAACACAATACACACACACACATTCATTCTTATCCACACACACACACACCCCTTGCAACAACACACACACACACACCATCCCCCCCCCCTCACTCACCCTCGTGTAGCTGCAGCAGGCCGCCAACCCGAAAAAAAAAACTTAAAAGAAAAGCATATAATATATATATATATTATATACAAGCTCCGTTCCCACGCACACCCTGCGCATACATATACAAATACACACACACACTCACACATACGCACTCACATATATATACTCACATTCGCCCACATGCACCCATATTTACACACACGCATATACGCACCACAAATACAAAAACCAAAGGATTCCATGACTACGACGACAACGAAAAAGAAGGACCCAAAGCATGCGCCGCCAACAACAGAAAGGAGAAATGCGTCAAAGGCATGCCCCGACCGACCCTGAAAAGAAGTACACGCTACACCGACGCACCGGCAACACACCATTCGTCTGCATCACGCAACCATGATGCCATTTTCAATCATTTGTAGGTTATGTTCATCATTTCTTCATTTTTCACCCAAGCCATTGTAAAATTCTCCAATTTGTAAATTTTCCCTCTCTAGGTGATGGTCACAAAGGCCCACCTAGAGATTCTCATCTTTTAATAACCTCCCAAAACAAAGCAACGGTCAACCACATCGGGCCCACCGCTTGCTTTGTCTCCCCGATTAGCTTACCCTAATCACACCGCGATTACCATAATCCACGAAACCAACACCTATAAATTGGCACTGAGAGGTCATTATCGACCGGGGGGGGGGGGGGGGGCTCACCAGAGGTCAACACTTGGTAGAGTATAGTGGGAAGAGTTGACACTATTTGGCATCACGGGGAGGGGGCTTGTGTGTTGGTTTTCCTTGGGAATTGCACCATGTGAAGGGAGCCACGCCCACCTCTCGACTCCAATGGTCGATGCACACACATATACACGCTTTTGGTAGCAAACATCACAATCATTGAGTCGTCTTAGAGAACGCACCAAGTAGTTTTTTACAACCATTCTCTATCCCTACTTCTCTATCACCACGGTGTGCTGCCTCTTCGGAAGGATGGTCGTTGTAAATACTGCAGAAATAATTATCCCTCACACCCCGGAGGGTTTTCATCATTTTTCAATCTCAATCTCTCTCTCTCTCTCTCTCTCTCTCTCTCTGTCTTTGTGTGTAAGTTTGCAGTGTTCATATCATCGTGGTCTGCGTCCTAGCCGCTCAAAGCTAGGTGGTGCCCCCTGTTTGCTTTACCGTGTGACAGGCTCGAGGCGCGCCATTCGGTCCCCAGCGTTTTTATAGGCCGTCGTGGTTCAGGGTTCGCTTTGGTCCCGTCATTTGGTGCCCCCACGAAGGAGGGCTTCTAAGACCCTTCAGTTTACAATGTTGAAAGTGATGCCCACTATCAATCATGCACGAATGGCTAAAGGAATTCTCTAACTGGAGGACGGAAGAAGAGGAGATGAAGGAGGCACTAGCCGCCTTCATTGAAGTACTACTGCCAGGCTGCAGTGTCGTCAGTATTCAAGAGGTAAATTCTCCATCTCGTGTTGCTCGTTCTAACCACAAATTGAGAGCATCAGGTGGGAGGTCGGTGAAGTACCATCACTGTTGTCAACAAAGACACACTATCAATGAGTGCCAGCAACGAAGGCAGCGAAAGGGCTGAAATTGTATACATCGACATTCATCGCGAAGAAGTCATTCACATCAAAGAAGGAAAGAAAACGGTGAGGCCTCTTTTCCCTAAAGAAACTGCAGTCAAAATTATAAACTTTACTCCAAAGTGGCCTAAAGGGGCTTCTCAAGCCAAAGGTAAGGAGAAGTTAAGCCAGTTGTAAGGTCTCCGACCCCGACCAAAAAGAGCACCCTTGTACCATGAAATGAACATAATGAAAAAAGTTACTATTCTTAGCGGTTTTCTAAATTCTGTCAGTGCCATGATGTTTAGAATGTTTTAAAGCTTCAAAATGTGAATTAAAATAATTTTTGTAAAAAATTTACAAAAATATTAAGTTTTTGGTCGCTCGATCCGTCTAGTTTTGATCGTCTCGAAAAACTGCACCCGTGCCCCGAATTTGAAAAAAATGCATTTTCGAACCCCGAGAGCTGCTAAATATGGCAGGTACTCGGACAGATACACCTTAGTTAGAGCTTAGTATAGCAATTTACGGCATTAAATTCCGACTCGTATGGCCCGTTTTAGCCTAAAACCAATTTTTCCTAAAGTTGTGCGGGGAGGCATCGGGGCTTGAGGCTGTGTGGGAACAGGTCCTAGGCCACTCAGAGCCTGCTTTAGCAGCTAGGGGGCGCCCTCTTGTCTTTTGGGAGTTGTGGGAGAGTTTCCAAGCTTGAGAGTGAGTGTGAGAGTCAGTTACACTAGCTAACTGGACACTTGGTAGGCATGTAACTTGACTTGCCATGCATAAGTGGAGTAGCTCTCAGATGCAAATAGCAAGCTTGGTCGATTTTCAGCTTGGAGGAGCCTATTTAAGAGTGTGCTCAGATAGACACACACACATGCTCACACACCCACTCAGTACACACACACACCTTGGGGAGGTGCTGTCGGCACACATAGTTTTTGTAAAAGGAGCAAACGAGGGAAGTGCTACCCGATTCTCGTCTTGAGAACTCCATTGGATCAAAAATGTGGATTTCAGCCCCTAATCACGGTAATATCGATTTAATTGATGCTTTTCTGCAAATCTCTTCATCATTGTCTTAATTCCTCATCTATTATGCTTAATCCTAGCTATATTTTCTCAATAGCTGCTCTCTTATTCTCCATATCATTATTCTATTACATAATCATCATCCAATAGTTAATTATGCAGCTATTAATCTCTCTTAATCATAGATTAATGCATGATTAGTAAGCAAAAATCTCTTGCTAGTCAGCATAGTAATTAATTTTCAAGCCGGTAATGATGTGGATTTGGCTAAATTCATTCTATTACCACACAATATTGGTGTAACTAAGTTAGATTCAACTTATTCATAGATTAGGATGTAATTAAGGAAAACTAATCCGTCATTAAGCCACTAAGAAGAGGATTTTATCTCACCTATGCATATGGTAATTCTGCATCTTTCTACTTGCATTAGAAAGGTGATTGAGCATGTCTAATTCATCTCTCTAGTAATTTGATTAGTAAAATTCTGAAATTCTTAATTACCTAGGCCAAGTATTTAAATTTTAGAGTCAGTTCCCATAGAACATGTAAGGTACTATCCATAAATGACTATGTCTTGAAGGAAATCTAAGCACCTCGTATAGAATGAATTGTTTAGTAATTCTAATATGTCATCTTGATTGTTATGGTACTCTCGGACATTAGTTCTTTTCTCCAAGTTTGTCAAGTAAGTAGTGAGTATAAAATGGCCCCGGTAAAGAGAACTTGCTTCGGTGGTGCCCACGATCGCGAGGCAGGAACAATCAATGTGAATGGGAAAGGAAAAGCTCCCATGGACGAACAAGTACCGGCCATCTCACGGGCTATTGACGAGGAAATGGAGGAGGTAGGTCACATTTTTATTCAAGTTGTTTAATTTAACATTGCATACGGTAAGTTAGGAAAGAACATATCCCTAAACTTGTTGGAGAAATCCAACGGAAACCTCGGCATTTGAATTCAATTGTATATTAAAGTCTAAAGTAGGAAAGAATGGTTGATGGATATATTGTTTGAAAATAAGAAAGAATGTCTGCTAGGGAAAATTTAGCTCGGTGTGTTCATTCTCTTTCCAATGTTGAACTAGTCCTAATCCCCCTATTGATCATAGGGGACGGCTCGCGACGATTTCGCAGTAGCTAGAGTTACTAGCTTAGGGCCTTTACCCACGACTTGCTTTCTATACTGTGGGAACCCACGTCTTGCTTTCTATGCGGTGGGAATGTCCATGTCGTGCTTTCTATGCGGTGGACATACCTAGTTGTATGGGCAGCTAGGCGACAACGGAAGGAGTAAACTCTCACTGGAGGGGGGATGTTGTACCTCCAGAACATTGAAATTTTAATGAATAAGTTTGAGTAGAATTTTTACTAGAGTTTCTGTCTTGGTGCCACTTTGCAATACTGGTTGAAGGGCTGTCTAAACGAACCTTGTGAATCGGAATCTAATCAAGGAACATTTATATTGAACAACCATTGTGGTAGTAAATAGGACACACAAGGAAGTGTGAGTGTGGGGGTGGAAAGTGGGGGCTTGGCTCAGGTTGGTCCCGATTGGTCGGAAACTCTCCATCCCCATCGTAATATAACTCGACACTAGAAATACTCATTGCCCCTAGAGCGGCGAAGTCTCAAGTGTACGTGCCTCTGAAACATGGGGAAAAAGGCACTCGGGATTTCTCTCCTCTTGGAAGGTGGGTCTTAGGATCGCTAGATAAGTTAAATACGCTTCCCCTGCGAGGTGGAGCTAGATCTCGTTGCTAGTAGGCTCGAACTCGACTCACTTAGTGAGTGATGAGAGATTGTCTGCTAGTTGAACCTTGAACCACTTTGTTTGCTTCCGCTATAGATCTAGTGGCCACCAGGTTTACCATCAGATTCGTCATTTCAGACGACGGGGTGGGGACCTCACACCTGGTATCAGAGCCAAGGTTAGGTTAGCCTGAGGAATAAAGTCGTATTGTTTGAATATTTAAAAAGGAACTAAGGGTATATAGGTAGCTGATCCGAACTCCTTGCATTGGTGTTGCAGGAAGACCCCGTGCTAGAATATCGGAAGTTCCAAGTGTTTGAGCTTATTTACGAACAAGCTCGACGATCCCCAGTTTACCAATTCAGGCGAGATTTCATGGAGATGTTGATGAAGGCTCATACACCACACTCCACTCGCATCGATAGAGGATGGGGGCTTGATTGGACACTTGCAGGAGGGGTTTACTACATCAACGCTCGGAAGCCAGGATGCCTGGCTATCGATTTGAAGAAGATACATTGGCGAGAAGAATTGAGGGTGGTGGAGATATTCTACTTGCTGCCTACACGATTGGACCTAACTGTCTCTGACGACACCAATCAAACCCTCAATGAGTGGCTTTTGGAGAAGGTCATTAATGTAATCCCAGCAAATAGAGTTAGAACTTTTGAAGTACCAAAAGAAGAATCCCGGCTGGACACCATAGTTTATTATCCACTCAAGGATAAGTATAGAAACTACTTCACGAATTAAGTAGAGTATCATGTATAAACAATCTGTTAGGCGTATCTTATACGCAATCCAAAAAGCCATGTAATAAATTGATCATCAATTATCCTAAACCTTGAGGGGTTTCGATTGTAATAAATTTTCATCAATAAAGTGTTTTTGTCTCTGAATCTCTGTCTCTTGATAAAGTGGGATCTTGAATTTTATTTAAGTCTCGTGTCTATTTGAAATCCAAGTAATGGTATCAAGAACCTTGTGTAACCCATGTAGGCACCGTTTGCTGCTCTCTACTCGGCAGCGCAAGAGAAGAAGCTCCTCCTTAAGCAAGCCCAACCTCCACTCTTTAAGGGCGAGGGAAAAAATGTGGAGAGAGATGTGGAAGTGTGGATGGAAGCAATGGACGACTACTTTGAAGATGCGGGAACCCAACCCGTGAATCAAACCATGCTTGCGATGTTCCGCTTGTCTGGCGAGGCCAAGATATAGTGGAAGCAACATTGTAGGGACTTGGATATTAAGGGATCTTCCCAATCCTGGGAAGACATCAAAGCTGCAGTAATGGGACGTTACTTACCACCCGCTTATAAAACCTTGAAGATGAACGAGTTCTTTTCACTTCAACAGCTGACTTCACCTGTCCAAAAGTATTATGCAAAGTTTGTCACTCTTGGGAGATATGCTCCTAAGATGAACTTGGAACAACAGGTAGCGAGGTTCTGCCAAGGGCTAATTGACCCTTTGAATACTTGGTTGGAAGCTCTCCGACCGACAACTCTACAGGACGCTTTGTTGAGGGCCAAACCTTTAGCTCTTGAAGTACAAAAAGTTAATCAGAATAGGAGGAATCATTTGGCAAAGAGGGCAAGGACAAATGTTTGGAATAACATACCAGCCAACCAAGCATATGACCAGCGCCCTATTGTGGCTACCACCACTACCATGGAGTTCCCAGATGTTTGATGCTATGGTTGCGGCGAGTTTGGACATTACAGATCCAAGTGCCCCAAGAACACTCAGGCAACCAACGCTAATGCCATATCCTTGAATGCCCATGCACATGGCCAACCTAATGGAAGAGGAGGACATGGAAGGATGAACAGAGGGTGAGGGCGTGGAGCTACCGCTAGAGTAAATGCCGCAGTGGTAACACCAACTATGGGAGACGAAGCTGTGGAGAGAGCAATCTTGCATGCTGCAATTGATAACCCCAATGGTTGCGAGCAATACGCATTCATTCATACGCCAGGATCTCTCAGAGGTGAACAAGCTAACTTCCTTATAGATTGTGATAGCACTCTTTCATTTCTTTCATCCATATGCATGAGGAAGCTAAAGCTAGATAAGTTAGCAAACGGCAAGGAAGTAGTATCTCAGCACTCTTCAGGAAAAATTGACTTTGATTTAGGGGGACACCGAACCTCTATCCAATCACGAACCCTACCCTTAGGATTGTTTGATGGGATACTAGGGATGGACTGGTTAAAGCAAAATAAGGCCCACATCCATTGTGCACAAGGAAGCTTTACCTTTACAGATAACTTGGGTAATGAAGTTTTAATCCAAGGGGAAAATGGGAGTACTAGGGCTACTCTAGTTAAAGCTAGCATACTTTTGAAGAGACTCAGAAAGGGGCAACAAATTTATGCGGTAAAGCTCAACAAGGTGGACCAATCAGATACCTCACTTCGACCAAACTGGTTGAGGGATTATGATGACGTATTCCCTGAAGACCTTACGAATCTTCCGCCACATAGAGAGGTAGCTCATGATATTCAGACTATCCCTGGATATGAACCTATCTCAAAAAGACCTTATAAAATGTCACCTCTAGAGGCCATCGAACTCAAGGAACAACTTCGAGCAAGGATTCATTTGGCCCAGTACTTCTCCTTGCAGTGCACCAGTTCTTTTTCAGAAGAAGAAGGATGGAACCTTAAGGCTATGCATAGATTACCGTGGACTGAACCAGGTAACTGTCAAGAACAAGTATCCAATTCCAAGGATCGACGAACTCTTGGACAGGCTCCATGGCGCGAAAATGTTAAAAAAGATTGATCTAAGGTCAGGTTATTACCAAATCAGGATCAAGGAATCAGATATTCCAAAGACAGCTTTCAACACTAGGTATGGACACTACGAATTCACAGTAATGTCTTTTGGTCTAAGAAATGCCCCTGCAAGCTCCAATCGACTTATGCAAGATATTTTCATACCTTATCTGGATGATTTTGTCTTGGTTTTCTTTGATGACATTCTGATCTATTCTAAGAATGAGGCAGATGATGAAGAACATGTTCGCAAAGTACTTGATCTCCTTCGAGAACACCAACTTTACGCTAAAGCGAGCAAGTGTACCTTCTGCTCACCAAAGGTCAGTTATCTTGGATTTGTCATATCGGCCGAAGGAATTTTAGTAGACCCAGATAAAGTCAAGGATATCATTGATTGGCCTCAACCATCTACCGTCAGCGAAGTAAGAGGATTTCTTGGGATAACAGGATGGTATAGGATTTTTGTCAAGGACTATGCACGTATTGCTGCACCTTTGACAGAACTCCTGAAGAAAGGAATGAGGATCGAATGGAAGGCCGAGCACGAGTCTAGCTTTGCTAAGCTAAAAGAATTCTTGGTCTCAGCTCCTATCTTAAAGCTTCTAGATTTTACTAAGGAATTTGAAGTAGTGACCGATGCTAGTAAGTTTGCTTTAGGCGGAGTTCTTACTCAAGAAGGAAGACCGGTGACGTAGGCTCGAGTAGAATAAGTTTGAGTAGAATTTTTACTAGAGTTTCTGTCTTGGTGCCGCTTTGCAATACTGGCTGAAGGGATGTCTTAACGAACCTTGTGAATCGGAATCTAATCAAGGAACATTTATGTTGAACAACCATTGTGGTAGTAATTAGGACACACAAGTGTGAGTGTGGGGGTGGAAAGTGCGGGCTTGGCTCAGGTTGCCAATGCCTATGAGAAGGGTGGTCCCGATTGGTCGACAACACTCCGTCCCCATAGTGTTATAACTCGACACTAGAAATACTCATTGCCCCTAGAGCAACAAAGTCTCAAGTGTACGCGCCTCTAAAACATGGGGAAAAAGGCACTCGGGATTTCTCTCCTCTTGGAAGGTGGGTCTAAGGATCGCTAGATAAGTTAAATACGCTTCCCCTGCAAGGTGGAGCTAGATCTCGTTGCTAGTAGGCTCGAACTCGACTCACTTAGTGATGAGATATCGTCCGCTAGTTGAACCCTGAACCACTTTGCTTGCTTCCTCTATAGATCTAGTGGCCACCAGGTTTACCATCAGATCCGTCGTTTGAGACGACGGGGTGGGGACCTCACACCAGTCCGGAAACACATGACCCCGAAGGGAGAAGCATCTGGCCAAGCAAGTCCTTCAAGCTCAGAAAGTCGGGTTGTACCCAGATTGCCAAAGAGGAAGTCATTAGAAGCTAAGCGGTGGAAGGTCACCTACCGATTTTCACGACGCATGGGAGTGCTACCAATCCACTTCGACAATCCTGAAGAAGAAGTGGAAGATTCCCATGTCCTAGGGAAGATTAAAATGCGTGGGCATTGTAAATGCGGTCAAAGTAAAAGCATTCAATACAGAAGTGGAGCTAGACATCTTTGTCATGCCACACAAAGGGGAGGGCTACCCCATCATTCTTGGGAGGCCTTGGCTTATGGCTATGGAATCTAAACAAGACTGGAGCACCAGGATGATTCACATGAAGGATGCTAAAGGTAAGTCCATATTCTACGACATGAGGACTGGAAAGCAACGCAACAGATCTTGGAGGCTTCAGAAGATGAGTCCACCAGCGACTATTTGTCCGCCTCAGGAGAAGAGACAACCACCACCGACAAAAGTGACAGTAGCATCGAGGTAATGGGGGTCATTCTTAAAGACCCAAAAAGATTGACACAATCTGAAACACCCCTGACAAACCAAGAGGAATCATCAGGTACGCAGTCCTTGGAGGATGCAGGTAAGTGCTCTCAAATGAGTTAACAAATGAAGAAAGGAAGGAGTATGTCTCCATGCTAGGTAACTTCACTACTTTGTTCATTGATGGCTATGATAAGATCACAGGAATATTTCCCCACATGCGCACAAACCGCGACGCCAATGTAGAAATCGCAACAGCAACCGAACCAGAACTATGAGCAGCCAACACTATTGTAAAACGAGAAGCAATCAATTTTGGAACAAAACCTTCATGGTGCAACTGAGACAAGATGACATTGCTGCAAAATTCACAGATCAACACATTAGCATATCAAGGAGCATGCCTTACAAATAAGGGGGAAAAACACGTAAAATAAAAGCGTATGCAGCTACCTCATGGACAAAGAGTGAAAGGGGCACAAATTGTTCAATGTTTGTTCTGCCATTCATTTGAGGCATCATTCATTTCAGTTCTATCGATTCTAATTCTAGCTGCTTGAATCTCTGCTTGAACTTCGTCATGCAGCTTCAATCTGGTTTCTACGCCTGACGATTTGCAGGGTGACAAGAAATGTAGGTAGCTTAGCCTAGTTGGCCAACTGGGCTCTATGGACTGCTGGGCTAGCAAGGCGTGTATGCTCGCATGGGCACTATCTGCTCAATCTAGGATGGGACTGCAGAGGGGGACTATAGTTGAAAATGCGTGCATAGCAAGGGCAGTAGTGCTTCTTTATGTGGCTCTAACACTTCAGTACAAAGAGGAGGGTCTAGCAAGCTATCAACAGAAAGGATTCTCTCCAATTTACCCTAGGGATGCGGAGTGAAGTCCTCCATCAAGCTTAGCCCAATCTCCACCGGACTGACACGCTTACAGAAGGTTGAGATGAGATGAAATTCTTTTCATGGGTACGACTTCATTATGATCTAGAAGTCGTTCAATGGCCATAGGGCAATTTTGAGACAAAAAACAAATAGCCTCCTCAAGGCGGGAGATGAGACTACTGTACCCAATGAGATCACGCCGGGGATCACCTAAGGCCCTTGTCACACTGGGGCGCCCGCCCCACCCCTCTTTGTGTGCCCCAGGCCACGGCGCTATCACAATAATGTTTTTGTTAAAAATTGCCAGTGTCCCTACATCGAATTTTAGTAGCGCAAGTGGAATGACCCCATTAGTTCACGCTGATTACTAAAGCTCGACGCCCTTGAACATCTTCCCGCATGTGCTTTTTGCAAATGGCCGCTCCTTGGTGAAGTTGGTCGAGGGGGTAAGGCCATCCCTCTCACAAGGTCTAGAGGCCAAGTTTTTCTTTTTCGTCTGCAAATCGCTGGCCGCCACCTCAGGATGGCTACCCCTTCCCTGTTCCAATGTGACAGGGGCCTAAGATAGAATGCTCAAGGTCATGCATGGCATCAAGACTTTCAACACAGCAGATGCCACTCGAAAGCCCATCCATGACCTTTCTATGAGATTGCATAAGTTCAAATGCCTCTTCCAAGGAGGGAATGTGTTTGGCTATGTGTTGAAGACGTGGCCCTATCTTGTAAAGATCATCCTCGAGCTCCCTGTCTTGTAAACACCACCCTCGATCTAGAAGAATCTCTCCATCACCATGTCTATTCTGGGCAATCCATTTTCCACGGAAGTAGCCCTCTCTCTGATGTTGACATTTTTCATAGCTTATGCATGATAAGCTCCGCAAAAAACATGAGGTGTGGAGCAAGATGCAGCCAAAGCCTTGATGCTTGAGAGCTAGATGGACATGACATGCGCACAGAGAGATTGAGAGAGAGAGAGAGAGAGATGCAAGCGCATTAATTACATGACAGAGCACGAGGGGCAGACACTAACAGGGCATCTGATAGGGCATCCGACATAGGGAACATTCTGCAACCATCGCGTCCCCTAACCTTTTAAAAGATGCTAAACGAGTTTCGAACTTGCACGGATTCCGCCGTGAGACATCCACCATAGACAACCCAGCCGCGGCGAGGTGTTGCTGACACAACAAAACCTCAAAATAAAACATACTATAGATGTCATCCCTTCCCTGCACGAGACACTTCCTTCTTGCACTAACGCTCTTAGCTCCCTGCGTGCAACCCATCGTGCTCCATAACTTCTTTGTCTATTGCATATCGCCTCGCTAACTCCTCGCATCAACTGTTGCTCACTGCCTTGCTACATACGGTATCAATTTAGATTTGTTGCTTTCTTCTTTTTCTTTTACAACTGGGGTACCCCCTACTAGATGCGTGGGAGGTTGTCATTTGGATAGGATCTATACACGTGATCCTTGGAGGGTGGCTCTTTATACACCCATAAAAGGGCCATGAAGGGTAGGCACTCCACCATTCTTAGATACCCACCACACCTAGACTCCAACGCCCCTACGTAGGTGGTAGGTGTCATGACCCATAGTCCTCTTTTCTATTCCATTTTTTTATACAAAGGAATCTTTGTTTTGTACAATTACCTCAACTCCTTTAACTGCAACACCTTTAGCTTTCTTCCACATGTGCAGAGACATATAGTGCTACTAAGGGAATGGTCATGCGAGGCTTAGTTCTCACTAAGCCTCGACAGCTACTGATAGCAGCACATAGCGTCCACCGCCGGCAAGCAGGTAGAGAGAAAAAGGGCAAGGCACAGGTAGAGAGAGAGAGAGAGAGAGAGAGAGAGAGAGAGAGAGAGAGAGAGAGAGAGATCAAGAGCTGATCGAGAGTAGATGGGCATAATTTTGTGACTATGCCTAAATAGGCATAGTTGCAGTACGAAGCCGGTGAGAAGCTTTGCAAAGCTGCCATGAATCAAGGCCTGTCTCCTGATCTATGAAGAACTAAGCTTCACGTGACCATAGCCTAACCAATACCCTAACCACCCAAAAAGCCAATTTTGGCTCCTAAAACTCGCTCCCCTCAGGTGGCCTTAAGTTGGCCCTTTACCCTAGTGATCCTTTTATATGTTTTTAGAGCTAGGTCTCTCAAAAATCTATAGTTTAAAACTAATACTAATAACCCATGAATTTACAAGTCACTTATCGAGTACCTAAAAAATAAAGCAAAAGCTAATGATGCACATCTCATGCTTCGTGAATCCGATCGGTATGGGATCAGAGACACACATGCTACTAGTCCTAGGCTTTGTGTTGATTCCACTAGATGCCCACCGAAGTGTAATAAAATCAAGTTATGGCGCATACATCGATTCATGCAAAGAGGTTTATGCAGGGTACTAATGATTCTAATGGAATAGTCTGGGCATGAAGCTTCTTTTAGAGGCTCACAAAGGTGCCAAACTAATTTCGCTAGGTCCTTCTCCTAGCTTACCTACCCTTGGAGGAAGCTGCAATTGTTTACATGCACACAGGGAAAATGTGCACATGACAGAGGACCCTTTTCGGTATGCTCCTAATTAATAGCTCGTCACTAAGAAAAATGAGGACAACACAAAGGGGGCACCGACATGTGCAAATACATTAAGCAATCTCAAGATCGATGATGTAATTGTCTGGATTTGTAACTTCTGTTTTATTGTGCATAAGTTGTTTCGCTTGTGTGTTGAGATTCGCAAATATAGCCAAAAAAGCTCTAGCATGTTAATGTTGATGGCCGTTTTTTGAAAATCAAAGAAAAAAAAACTTATTTTTTCCTTGTCGAAGCCTTAGCGACACCATCGGGAGGTTTAAGCAATGCCTTGGCCAACCTCGCGGCCCTAACTCGTCCATACCCCAGCTTCGCAGGCCTCCATCTCTCTGTTCCCCTCATCCATTCCATTTTTCTCTCCCTCTCTCTCTCTCGCTCATGGCCCGACGTTGTTCATCACAGTCCATGCACGTGGCCCGGCCATTTTCTCTCTCTATCTCCCTCGTTGCCTACCAATGGCCGATCACTCTCTCTCTCTCTCTCTCTCTCTCTCTCTCTCTCTCTCTCTCTCTCTCTCTCTCTCTCTCTCTCTCGCAAAAAAAACGCAGCCGTTTTTTGACCTAGTAGACAGCAGTCCACTCTTTTTATCATAACTTCTTCATCCGAACTCCGATTTGGGTGATCTATAGCCTCAATCGAAGAGCACAAAGTCCTCTACGCATTGATGTAAAGACAAAAATTTCAGAGTTATGGAAGGCATTTCTGTAGCAGTATTTCCGAAGTGAACAGATTCAACAAAATTGATTCTCATCTCCTATTTTACATACAATGTCTTCCGGCACTCGCAAGGGTTCTTCTTCTTCAACAAGGTCCACAACCATTGTGGAAAATGATCCAAAATCTCCTAAGTGTGGAGATAGCAACACAACCACCCAACCAACGACATCGGAAACCATGATCATAGCGTACTTGGTATCATTGCAAGAGACCGTAAACAAACAAGGCGAAGACTTACGAGCACTTGCAATGGAGAATGGCACACTAAGGGTACTTGTGGTTGAGAATGAGAATCTCAAGAGGACATTTGAGATGCAAACAACACGTTTGATGCAACTTGAAGAGGAAGTCAAGGAATGTAAACGCTCTCTTGTGGACTTGAATGCTTTGAAGGAGCGGATGAGCAAAGTAGAGCATAACCATGTATTGAAAGAGGAGAAATTTGACACTATGAGCCGAGATGTATGCGACATGAAAAATGTATGCACAAACAAGTCTTGGGCTGATGTATGTGGTAGCAATGTGGTTTCTAATTCCTCACTCATGCAAGCTATGGTTCAAACAAAGAATGTTGAGAATGTGGATGTGGAGGAGTTGAAGGAACGGGAGCGACGTTCCAAGAATATTGTTATTCGTGGAATTCCCGAAGAGAAGTTAGAGACACCTCCTTCTCTTGCCATTGTTATTGAAGATATCTTCAAAACCCACTTTGGCATGTCCGGAGTTATGGTCTATGGAGCACATAGAGTGGGGAAGCAAGGAGCTCCTCGCTCGGGAGAACAGCCAATTGTATGCACCATGCCGGATGAGACCAAGCGAAAGATTATCCTTGATAATAGTTGGATCTATTTGAGGGATACAAAATGTTTTTATGTGAAGACCGCACTATTAAGCAACAAATATGCATCGCAAGGCATATGAGGAAAAGAATAATAAAAACAAGGAGATCTCTCATGAAGAAAATGTGCCCAAGGAGGAGGCAAGTCTCTCAAGCAAATAGGGATGCGTGACCTATGAGACTGAGTTACAATTGAAAATATGCTTTTGGAATTGTAATGGATACCCATGGAATGCGGGGGTTGGCATTGATGAACTAACAAGCAAAGCCGATGTTGTACTTCTTGTTGAAACTTGGGAGCATGATACACAAAGGATTAACGGCTTGGAGGATTACAATGTGCATTCATTGATGTGGTCAAAGAATCTCAAGCAACGAAGAGGACAAGGAGGGTTAGCATGTATGGTTAAGAAATTGGAAGATTTTGTATCAATTGTGAAAGATGACAAGTACAAACGTTATGTATGGCTGAACATTATGACACCAAAAAGAGCACCCATTTTTGTAGCCGGTTTCTACATTCCTCATCATGATTCTTCCTTTTATGCTTGCATGGATAGAGATCAACCATTTTCTGATTTGGAAGAGGACATTGCTTATTTCAAAGGTGAAGGTGATGTTATTGTATTTGGGGATATGAATGCTCGCACAAAAACATTGCCAACATATACTCAACAATTTGATATGCCATACATTTCAAGGAGTTGGAGGAAGTTCACTTGTATGATCGTACTTCAATGGATGAGAAAGATCCGGATCACTATGGAAAGTTACTTTTACACATGTGTAATAGCACGGTATGCTCATTGCCAATGGTGTATCTTTGTGGAGTGGAACCAATGGATTTACATGTAGAGACATAATGGGGATAGTGTGATTGACTATATGCTACTCTCTGAAGCCATCATGATCGCATAAAGAGTTTTATGTTTGGTCAATGGACCCCGGAATCCGACCATCGCACCTTATGTATTGACCTTTCATGTGGAGAAGCAACTAAGCATGATAATCTCAGCCAAAGGAAAGAGAAGTTATCACTATGTATGGATTTCAAACGGGCACCAATGTACATTGAAATGGTTGAGCAAAAATTATGGATGACAAAGCTTCAATGTGATGCACCATTGGAAACTAAATGGGAAGCTTTCAAGAAAGCTATTTGTTCTTGTGCGGAAGAATGCTTTGCCATAAAGCATCTCCATGGTATCAACAGAGATAGATCATGCAAAAGGTGGTTTGATAAAGAATGTCAAGATGCTCGAAAGTCCTTGATAAAGCTTGATGCAACTATGGACAAAGACAACTATCAAAGTCATTTGCATACATACAAGGCATTGATTCAAAAGAAGAGAAGAAGATGGCAAGTAAAGCAACAAGAATTTCAAGTCCAAGAAAAGGCACATGCATGTGGAAGATTTTGGAGAAACTTGAGAGGCAAGCGGGTTGAGAATTTTGGTAACTTGAGTCTAGTGGATATATACACACATTGTAGGCAATTATATGAGCAAGCAAATACTGAAAAAATGCCATTTTATGGTTCACTCCCATGTATGCCGTCTTTTTTTACTATTGAGTATGTATGCGGCGGGCTTGAAAAGTTGGCCACTCGCAAAGCGGGAGATCTTCAAGGTATCAAGCCGGAGATGATCAAATGGACGGGAGATTTTACCCATGAGTGGATGTGTAATATGTTCAACCTTGCACTTCAACATGGTATGCCTTATGATTGGAGTACTAATTGGGATGAAATTGAAATTGATCACGCATAATGGAGATGAAATTGAGTGATTGGGATGAAGAGAATGACAAGCGTGCAAAGGGACAAGCGGGTTTTCGTCGATGCCATAGCACCATTGATCATCTTGTCACTCTTTGTGTTCTCATGGAGGAAAGTCGGTTGAAAGGCAAGCGATTGTATTGTTGTTTTGTGGACTTTAAGAAAGCCTTTGATATGATTCCACGTAACAATTTGTGGAGAAGGATGGAAGAAATCCAAGTGCCAAGTGAGTTTATGCTTGCGGTTTCTCGAATCTATGAGAAGGTGATTTGTCAATTGCGCATGGGAAGAGAAATTTCAAAAAAATTTGTACGCACTATTGGGGTTAAACAAGGATGTCCATTGTCACCAACTCTCTTTGATCTATGCATCGATCAATTGGAACAAATGGTACTTGACTTTATACAAGAAGAAAGCATTGAAGAGGTCACTATTTGCAATGCGGTAATCATGATTTTGTTGTATGCGGATGATGTAGTGCTTCTAGCACACACTTTAGAAGATGCACAAAATCTTATGGTTGTCCTTGAGAACTTTTTCTTGCATAGTGGGCTGATTGTAAATGAATCCAAAACAAAGGTTATGCTTGTGAAAACCAACCATAAGGAGAAGCCATGCATTGTGTACAACAATGAGACACTTGAAGTTGTTGAGAGCTTTAAGTACCTTGGCCTTGAGGTTCCATCCAATCACAAGTGGCATGAATGTGCTATGCGTCGTTTGGAAGCGGGAAAGAGAGCATATTATGCATTTGAGAACATGTGTAATGCGGGAAACATCAAGTGTTGGGTTCTCAACAAGTATCTTTTTGATGCATTGGTGACACCGGTTCTTCTTTATGGAGTTGAAGTGTGGGGCGGGAGCATCTCAAAGTCTACTTGGAAAGAGTTTGAGAATGTCCAAAAGCGTTTTCTTACAAACTTTCTCCAAGTTAAATCACAAACACCATATATGCTCCTACTTCTTGAGTCGGGATCTCTTCCAATTGAGGTTATGGGCATGGAAAGGGTTGTGGAGTACATGATAAAGATGCGTCAAAACCCCTCACATTGACTTCCTACAATTGCATGGGAAGCAAGCAAAAAAGTTCAAAAGACGCATAAAAGCAAGATCTTGAGCACGGGATGGATGCAAGACATAAAGAAGTGGTTTGGGAGATGGGATGCATTACACTTGCTACATGATGCTTCAATTGACTCTCAAGTGAATGAAGCTTTTCTACAACGCCAATGTATTACGGCTTGGGAGAAATCCGGTGGGTCACGCTTCATACATTACACCACCTATATTGCCCCCAACTACAAAACCATGTTCTTCGCTAAGAGAGGAAACCGTACTCACACTTACATGCTTGAGCCTATTCCCTTGTCCGCGATACGCACTATCGCAGCAATTCGGCTTAGCTCCCATTTCCTTCGATGCGAGATAGGGCATTGGGGCAATGGAGAAGAGTCAAATCGATTGTGCACATTATGCTCACTGCAAGTTCGAGAGTCTGAGTACCACACACTACTAGAGTGCTCAGCTTTTGATCACATCCGAACTTGCTTCTCTCACATTTTCAGCCATAACTTAGACCTACACACTTTCCTCTCCCAGCCAAAGTGTGGGCTCTCCATTGCGACTCTCATCACTACAATTTTGGAGCATCGAGAGTCACTCATCAGCCATACACATACTACATCACATGTAACTTTGGTCCCATAGGTCATATTTGACCTCCGAGGACGATAATAAAATCTATCTATCTATCTATCTATCTCTCTCTCTCTAATATTCTCTCTCTTACCCGCACCCCGTCGACCCTCAATAACCCCCCCCCCCCCTCTGCTGGCCACCCTCGGCCAGGAGCAGCTCAAGCACCCACCCCCTTCTCTCGCTTTCTCTCTCACGCTCCCCTGTGTCGAGCTATAGCCGCACACGAACTCGCTCTCTCCCATATTCTTATCCACACACGCCCCTCCCACACCCCCTCCCTCTCTCTCTATGCAAGCCGATAGTAAGAAATATTCCCTCTCTCTTCCCCACCCCGCTCGCCTCACCGTTCCCTCGCCTCATTCTCCCCCCTTGGTTCGCTACCCCTACCTTTCCTCTCGTCCACACCCCCTTCGGCCATATCCCCCCCCCCCCCCTCTGTTTTCTTCCCCAACCCTCGCGGACCACCAGCTTTATACCCCCCCCCCCCCCCCCTATCTTCACCTAGACCTACCCATCCTCTCTCTCTCTTGGCAGAGTCGCCCCGCAGACCATGGAAGGAATCTCTCTCTCTCTCCATTCCCTTCTCATTCACACACACACCCCCTATCCTCTCTCACCCATTCCCTATCACCACCCCACACCCTCACACACTCTCTTCCCCCCCCCCATTGGGAACCGCCTTTTATTATATACTCTCTCTCTCTATAACTCCCAAAATGCCCTTTGACTAAACCCCCCCCCCCTCATCACACTCTGTCGCCACGCCGCCACCTCCGCTCTCCTTCTCCCGAACCCAGCACGAAGGCTCTAGCGCCACACACTCTCCCACCTACCCATCCTCTCTCTCTCTCTCTCTCTCTCTCTCTCTCTCTCTCTCTCTCTCTCTCTCTCTCTCTTCTCTCCTCTCTCTCTCTCTCTCTCTCTCTCTCGTTTGTCCCAGTCTATGAAGGCATGCAAATAACAGGGCTCTCCCTCATCCACACACACACACACCCTCACCTCTCCCCCCCCACACACCAGCCTCATCCTCTCCCTCACCCCATCTCTCTCACTCTCTGGCGCTCTGCACACAGTGCCCTCCCCAGCATATCTCTCTCTCTCTCCTTCTCTTGGCCTGTACAGCATAGCAAAAATTCTCTCTCTCTCTCTCTCTCTCTCTCTCTCTCTCTCTCTCTCTCTCTCTCTCTCTCTCTCTCTCTCTCTCTCTCTCTCTCTCTATACACACAACACACAATACGCACTCACACATTCACCCTTATCCACACACACACACACCCCTTGCAACAACACACACACACACACACCATTCCCCCCCCCCCCCCCCCCCCCCCCCCCCCTCCCTCACTCCCCCGCGCGTAGCTGCAGCAGGCCGCCAACCCGAAAAAACAAACTTAAAAGAAAAGCATATATAATATATATATTATATACAAGCCCCATTCCCACGCACGCATGCACGCACACACATACATATACAAATACACGCATGCATGCACGCACACACATACATATACAAATACACGCATGCATGCACGCACACACATACATATACAAATACACACACACACACACTCACGCATACGCACTCACATATATATACTCACATCCGTCCACATGCACCCATATGTACACACACACGCATATACACACCACAAATACAAAAACCAAAGGATTCCACGACAACGACGACAACAAAAAAGGACCCAAAGCACGCGCCGCCAACAACAAAAAGGAGAAATGCGTCAAAGGCATGCCCCGGCCGACCTCGAAAAGAAGTACATGCTACACCAACGCACCGGCAACACACCATTCGTTGGCATCACGCAACCACGATGCCATTTTCAGTAATTTGTAGGTTATATTCATCATTTCTTCAGTTTTCACCCAAGCTATTGTAAAATTCCCCAATTTGTAGATTCCCCCTCTCTAGGTGATGGTCACAAAAGCCCACCTATAGATTCTCATCTTTTAATAACCTGGCAAAACAAAGCAAGGGTCAACCACACCGGGCCCACAGCTTGCTTTGTCTCCCCGATTAGCTTACCCTAATCACACCGGGATTACCATAATCCAAGCAACCAACACCTATAAATTGCAAGTGAGAGTTCACTATCGGCGGGGGGGGGGGGGGGCATCTTACGAGAGGTCAGCACTTGGTAGAGTATAGTGGTAAGAGTTGACACTAATTAGCATCACGGGGAGGGGGCTTGTGTGTTGGTTTGCCTTGGGAATTGCACCATGTGAAGGGAGCCATGCCCACCTCTCGACTCCAATGGTCGATGTACACACATATACACGCTCCTGGTAGCAAACTTCACAATCATTGAGTCGTCTTAGAGAACGCACCAAGTAGTTTTTTTCACCATTCTCTCTCCCTACTTCTCTATCACCACGGTGTGCCGCCTCATCAGAAGGAAAGTCATTGTAAATACTGCAGAAATAATTATCCCTCACACCCCCGAGGGTTTTCATCATTTTTCAATCTCAATCTCTCTCTCTCTCTCTCTTTCTCTCTCTCTCTCTCTCTCTCTCTCTCTCTCTCTCTCTCTCTCTCTCTCTCTCTCTCTCTCTCTCTCTCTCTCTCTCTCTCTCTCTTTGTGTGTAAGTTTGCAGTGTTCATATCATCGTGGTCTGCGTCCTAGCCGCTCAAAGCTAGGTGGTGCCCCCTGTTCGCTTTACCGTGACAGGCTTGAGGCGCGCCATTCGGCCCCCGGAGTTTTTATAGGCTGTCCGGGTTCGGGGTTCGCTTTGCTCCCGTCATTTGGTGCCCCCACAGAGGAGGGCTACTAAGACCTTTCAGTTTACAATGCTAAAAGTGACGCCCACTATCAATCATGCACGAATGGCTGAAGGAATTCTCTAACTGGAGGACGGAAGAAGAGGAGACGAAGGAGGCACTAGCCGCCTTCATTGAAGTACTACTGCCAGGCTGCAGTGTCGTCAGTATTCAAGAGGTAAATTCTCCAACTCGTGTTGGTCCTTCTAACCACAAATTGAGAGCATCAGGTGGGAGGTCGGTGAAGTGCCATCACTGTTGTCAACCGAGACACACTATCAATGAGTGCCAGCAACGAAGGCAGCGAAAGGGCTAAAATTGTATACATCGACATTCATCGCGAAGAAGTCATTCACATCAAAGAAGGAAAGAAAACGGTGAGGCCTCTTTTCCCTAAAGAAACTGCAGTCAAATTTATAACCTTTACTCCAAAGTGGCCTAAAGGGGCTCCTCAAGCCAAAGGTAAGGAGAAGTTAAGCCAGTTTGTAAGGTCTCCGACCCCGACCAAAAAGAGCACCCTTGAACCATGGAATGAATATAATGAAAAAAGTTACTATTTCTAGCGGTTTTCTAAATTCTATCAATGCCATGATGTTTAGAATTTTTTAAAGCTTCGAAATGTGAATCAAAATAATTTTGTAAAAAAATTCCAAAAATATTAAGTTTTTGGTCGCCCGACCTGTCTAGTTTTGACCTTCTCGAAAAACTGCACCAGTGTCCCGAATTTTAAAAAAATGCATTTTCGGACCCCGGAGGTTGCTAAATATGGTAGGTACTCAGACAGATACACCTTAGTTAGAGCTTAGTATAGCAATTTACAGCATTAAATTCCGACTCGTATGGCCCGTTTTAGCCTAAAACCAATTTTTCCTAAAGTTGTGCGGGAAGGCATCGGGACTGGAGGCTGTGTGGGAACAGGTCTGAGGCCACTCAGAGCCTGCTTTAGCAGCTAGGGGGCACCCTCTTGTCTTTTGGGAGTTGTGGGAGAGTTTCCAAGCTTGAGAGTGAGTGTGAGAGTCAGTTACACTAGCTAACTGGACACTTGGTAGGCATGTAACTTGACTTGCCATGCATAAGTGGAGTAGCTCTCAGAAGCAAATAGCAAGCCTGGTCGATTTTCAGCTTGGAGGAGCCTATTTAAGAGAGTGCTCACATAGACACACACACATGCTCACACACCCACTCAGTACACACACACACACTCTTACACACACACCTTGGGGAGGTGTTGTCGTCACACATAGTTTCTGGAAAAGGAGCAAAGGAGGGAAGTGCTGCCCGATTCTCATCTTGAGAACTCCATTGGATCATAAATGTGGATTTCAGCCCCTAATCACGGTAATATCGATTTAATTGATGCTTTTTTGCAAATCTCTTCATCATTCTCTTAATTCCTCGTCTATTATGCTTATTCCTAGCTATATTTTCTCAATAGCTTCTCTCTAATTCTCCATATCATTATTCGATTACATAATCATCATCCAATAGTTAATTATGCACCCATTAATCTCTCCTAATCAAAGATTAATGCATGAATAGTAAGCAAAAATCTCCTGCTAGTCAGCATAGTAATTAATTGTCAAGCCGGTAATGATGTGGATTTGGCTAAATTCATTCTATTACCACACAATATTGGTGTAACTAAGTTAGATTCAACATATTTAGATTAGGATGTAATTAAGAAAAATTAATCCGTCATTAAGCCACTAAGAAGAGGATTTTATCTCACCTATGCATATGGTAATTCTGCATCTTTCTACTTGCATTAGAAAGGTGATTGAGCATGTCTAATTCATCTCTCTAGTAATTTGATTAGTAAAATTCTGAAATTCTTAATTACCTAGGCCAAGTATTTAAATTTTAGAGTCAGTTCCAATAGAACATGTAAGGTACTATCCATAAATGACTATGTCTTGAAGGAAATCTAACCACCTCATATAGAATGAATTGTTTAGTACTTCTAATATGTCATCTTGATTGTTATGGTACTCTCGGACCTTAGTTCTTTTCTCCAAGTTTGTCAAGTAAGTAGTGAGTATAAAATGGCCCCGGTAAAGAGAACTCACTTTGGTGGTGCCCACGACCGCGAGGCAGGAACGAGCAACATGAATGGGAAAGGAAAAGCTCCCATGGACGAACAAGTACCGGCCATCTCACGGGGTATTGACGAGGAAATGGAGGAGGAAATGGAAGAGGGTGGTCCCGATTGGTCGGGAACTCTCCGTCCCCATAGTGTTATAACTCAACACTAGAAATACTCATTGCCCCTAGAGCGGAGAAGTCTCAAGTGTACGTGCCTCTGAAACATGGGGAAAAAGGCACTCGAGATTTCTCTCCTCTTGGAATGTGGGTTTTAGGATCGCTAGATAAGTTAAATACGCTTCCCCTGTGAGGTGGAGCTAGATCTCGTTGCTAGTAGGCTTGAACTCGACTCACTTAGTGAGTGATGAGAGATTGTCCGCTAGTTGAACCCTAAACCACTTTGTTTGCTTCCGCTATAGATCTAGTGGCCACCAGGTTTACCATCAGATCCGTCGTTTGAGACGACGGGGTGGGGACCTCACACTTGGTATCAGAGCCAAGGTTAGGTTAGACTGAGGAATAAAGTCGTATTGCTTGAATATTTAAAAAGGAACTAAGGGTATATAGGTAGCTGATCCGAAGTGCTTGCATTGGTGTTACAGGTAGACCCCGTGCTAGAATATCGGAAGTTCCAAGTGTTTGAGCTTATTTACGAACAAGCTCGACGATCCCTAGTTTACAAATTTAGGCGAGATGTTGATAGCCGGCTTTCGGAAAATCAAAGAAAAAAAAAGAAAAAAAACTCATTTCACCCCCCCCACTCTCAGTACCCCCCCCACCGTAACTCATCTTTCCCTTCCTGCCCCACGGGCATCAGATAAAACTCTCGCACTCTCTCCCCCCCCAGTTTCTTTACATACCCTCTTCCCCCTCCTTCCCCCCCCCCCCCCCCCCCCCCCCCCCCCCCCCCTCACTCTTACACTCACCCCTCTCCCATTACCCTTTACCCTCTACCCTATCATTCCCCCCTCCCCCCCCCCCCCCCTTTCTCTTCGGCCTGCCAATATTCCCTCCCTTCACCCGTCTCCCTCTTCCCCACCCCGCTCCGCCTCACACCGTCCTTCAGCTCATTCCCCCCCCCCCCCCCCCCCTCGGCCCGCGGATATATCCCCCCCCATTGACTTAGTTGTCCTTCGTCCAAGCCCATGCAAAACACACACCCCCCCCCTCTCCCTCTCACCCACACAAACCCATGCCCCGCCATACCCCCTCTCTCCCTCACTCTCCCTCACACACTCTCTTTATCCCTTATCCCCTCACCCCTCACCACCCCTCCCCCTCTCCCTCTCACGACACGCAGCACGCCAACTCTCTCTCTCTTTCTCATCCAGATGCCGCCAGCGCGCAAAAATCTCTCTCTCTCGCGCCTTGCGGCAGCAGCGCTATACGCACTCACACACACACACCCCACCACACACCTTCCCCCCCCCCCCCCCCCCCCCCCCCCCCCCACCTCTCCTCTCTCTCCCATGCGCAGTCCGTAGCCCCACACACCCACACACACGCGCCTTGCGGCAGCAGTTGAAACACACACACACATACACACCACCACACCTTCCCCCCCTCTCCTTCTGCCATGCGCAACAGTCCGCTATCCGCCAAAGGAAATATATATATATATATATATATATATATACATTATATAACTGCCCCCCCCCCCCTTTCCCGTGTTCCCACGCACGCATGCGCACATACATATACATATACGCACTCACCCGCAAAAGACACACATACATGCTCCCACACTCACATACATACATACGCACATGCATAAATGCTTACGACATCGACAAACAAAAGAAGAAGGATCCAAAGCACGCGCCGCCAACGACAAAAACAGAAAATGCGCCGAAGGCATGCCCCGGCCGACTCCGAAAAGAAGTACGCTCGACACCAACGCACCGGTAGCTCTCCATTCGCCGGTAACACGCAAGCTCGATGCCATCTCGGTAATTTTATGTTATTTTACCATTATCTTCAGTTTTCACCCAAGCCATTGTAAATTTGCCTTTTGTAAATATCCTCTCTCTAGGTGAGGATAACAAAGGCCCACCTAGAGATTCCCATATTTTAATAACCTCCCCCAAAAACAAAGCAAGGGTCAACCACACCGGGCCCACCATTTGCTTTGTCTCCCCGATTAAGATTACCCTAACCACACTGGGATTACCATAATCCAAGCAGCCAACACCTATAAATTGGCACTAAGAGGTCACTATCGGGGGGGGGGGGGGGGGGGGCAACTTATGTGGAGCGAAGCATTGGGTAGAGTGTAGTGGGAGGGATTGACACCATCACCATCACGGGGAGAGGGTTTAGGGTCTTGTGTGTTGGGTTTGCTTGGAAATTGCACCATGCGAAGGGACTCACACCCATCTCTCGACTCCAATGGTCGATGCATACACGTATGCACGCTTTTGGCAATGAACATTTGCACTCATTGAATCTCCCTAGAGAACGCACCAAGTAGGTTGCACCATCTCTTTCCCCTACCTCTCTACCACCACGGCATGCCACCTTGTAAATATTGCAGAAATAATTCACCCTCACACCCCCGAGGTTGTTTCATCAATTGCGAGTGTTCTCTCTCTCTCTCTCTCTCTCTCTCTCTCTCTCTCTCTCTCTCTCTGTGTGTGTGTGTGTGTGTGTGTGTGTGTGTGTGTGTGTGTGTGTGTTTGTGTGTAGGCTTGCGGTGTTCATATCATCGTGAGTTTTACGTCCTAGCCGCTCAAAGCTAGGTGGTGCCCCTTGTTCGCTTTACCGTGGTAGGCTCGAGGCGAACCATTCGGCCCCCGGCGTTTTAGAGGCCATCGGGGTTCGGGGTCCGCTTTGCGTCCGTCATTTGGTGCCCCCACGAAGGAGGGCTTTTCTAAGACCCCTTCAGTTTACAATGCTGAAAGTGACGCCCACTATCAATCATGGACGAATGGCTAAAGGAATTTTTGAACTAGAGGACGGAAGAAGAAGAGACGAAGGAGGCCCTATCCGCCTTCATTGAGGTGCTGCTACCAGGCTGCAGTGTCATCAACATTCAAGAGGTAAATTCTCCATCTCGTATCACTCATTCTAACTATAAATCGAAAGCATCACGCAGGAGATTGGTGAGGTGCCATCACTGTTGTCAACCAAGGCACACGGTCAATGAGTGCAAGCAACGAAGGCAGCGGAAGGGCTGAAGTCTTCTACATTGACATTCATCGCAAGGAGGTCATTCACGTCAAGGAAGGAGAGCAAACGATAAGGCCTCTTTTCCCTAAAGAAACAGCAGTCAAAGATAAAACCCCGAAGTGGCCTAAAGGGACTGCTCGAGCCAAGGGCAAGGAGAAAATAGGCTAGCCTGGAAACACATGACCCCGAAGGGAGAAGCATCTGGCCAAGCAAGTGCTTCAAGCTCAGAGAGCCGGGTGGTACCCACTTTGTCAAAGAAGAAGTCACCCGAAGGAAAGCGGCGGAAGGTCGCCTACCGATTTGCACGACGCATGCGAGTGCTACCACTTTGACAATCCAGAAGAAGAAGTGGTGAGAAGATTCCCATGTCCTAGAGAGGAGTGGTTCGGCTACTGCTCTCGCTGTTTTGGGAAGCGAGTGGAGGACCTTCCTCCCCTCCTTGTACAACTTATCCTGAAGAAGCTCTCTACCACGGGAGAGACCCAGTGGGCTGGAGATGAGCTGCAGCTAAATGGAGAATTATTCATGCAACACGTCGATTACAGAAATTACCTACAATTGCTGTTAGCCAAGAGACTGGGAGTGGTCAGACGCGTCGCCATCACCCCGTACGTGCTAAGCAACGAAGGAAGTTTAGAACCCATGAAAGGTGATGACCTCTTGTGGATGTGCCGACTCATCAACACTGGCACGGTAAGAGTGTAAGTAGGTATTTCACCCTTTGTGCATAATGGAAAACGGGCCGACGGCATTCCCGTTCAGATTCCTGCAGCATATGCATGCGAACATCTATGTGGATAGGAAAGTCTTCTACCAACAGAAGATCGTCTACCTATTTGGTGCGGCAATACTAGGAGAAATCCTCAATTCCCCAAACTCTATCATTCTCCCCATACTAGATTACCATCATTCCTTTAATGTCTCTATTTTTATCCTGTTTTAGCCTATCCATTCGCCCCGGTAAGAAACCCCTATGAGCAGTTGCTGTTGATGTAAAAAAAAAAAGGGGGGTTTGTAATTTCCCAAGTCACCACCATGGCAAGTGTTTCTTTCCCCACGTTCTGTGGAAAGAAGGGTGAGGATCTCACCACTGATTTTTTGGATGATTTTGACATTGCTTGTGTCGTCTCCAACAAAGATGACGACGCTTCACGACTCAGAATTTTTCCGCTACTGATGAAAGTAGAGGCCAAGTCCTGGTATAATGCATTGCCCCAGGCTACCAAGAATGCATGGGATGTGTTAAGGGCTGCTTTTGTAAAGAGGTTTGGTGGAGGCACAACCTCGGAGAAGCTATGGCAGCTATTGACAGAATTAAAGCAGGCAGGCCTGCTGGAGTACGCCACCTATGAATCAAAGTTTGTGGACCTATGGGAGAGATGGGTTTCCACACTGGAGGAAGGCGAAGGAGCACCTAATTTCCTAAAGAAGGACCGTTTCATTGTTGGTCTATGGTCGCCGCTTAGAGAGAAGGTGAAGGGAAGGTTTCCTGCAACATATGAGTTGGCAGTCAAAGTAGCCCGCCTTAAAGACAAGAAGCTGCGCATGCAAGCAAGAGAAAACAAGTCAGAGGAAACAAGCTCGGCCCGACCAACCCCAATGGCTGCAACATCCAACCATAGAGTCCAACCACAGGAGACAACAGAGGAGCAGCAAGACCTGCTGAGTCGCATCACCACCCAACTACAGAGTTTATTTGTGCATCTGGTGCAGCAAGGGCATGCATCTGGTAGAAATCCAGAACAAGGAAGAGGACAACAAAGGCAGAACCCAGAATAACATTGTTACAATTGCGAAGAAGACGGCCATGGAATGTACTACTGCCCACACCCAAGAAGGCATAACTTTAATAGAGGGGAGAGACAAAATCAGATCTCTCCGCCAAGAGTAAGACCACCACCAAGACAGCCAGGACCAATCCCAAAAATCCAAATCCTGCAACCACCTATACAATAGCAACCACCACCCCAACCTCTCATTCCGCCACTACCCCCACCACCTGCAATGAACCAAGCGGTGAGTGTCATTAGCTTAGAGGCTAAAGGGAAGGCGAAGGTAGAAGAGTCAGCTCGAGAGAAGCACAAAGGAAAAGCGAAGGTAGAAGAAGTGGATGCTATGGGAGTGAAACGTGCGAGGCACGAGGAGGCATCTCAAAAGGAAGAGAAGATGAAAGGGAAAGGCGAGTCTAGCAAACAAGCAGCTAAACCGCGGCAGAAGATAGACATAGTGGACTTCTCACTAGGTGAGGAAGCACAACCCTATGACTTAGTTCAGGATGTGTTAATGCAGGGCCCGAAGATAACGTGGCCCCAATTACTCCACCTTGCACCCCAAATGAGGAGGCAATGGACGAAGATGGTAAGTACCAGGAAATCAAAACCACGGATATTTGGGGCTATCTCTGGGAGGGATCTCGACGACATCTTGCCAACCATGGATGCTCACATCAAAGGGCAATGGATTTCAAACCTCTACATAGATGGTGGCGCACAAATATGCGTCATGAGTGAAAAGATGATGCACCATCTAGTTCTAGAGGTAAGTAGGCCGGCACCCTGCCGATCCAAGATGGCAAACAATGTAAGAGTAAAATGCGTAGGCATCGTAAATGCGGTCAAAGTAAAAGCATTCAATACGGAAGTGGAGGTAGACATCTTTGTCATGCCACACAAAGGAGAGGGCTACCCCATCATTCTTGGAAGGCCTTGGCTTATGGCCATGGAAGCAAAAAAAGACTGGAGCACCGGGATGATCCATATGAAGGATGCTAAAGGGAAGTCCATATTCTACGACATGAGGACTGGGAAGCAGCGCAATATGATCTTGGAGGCTTCAGAAGACGAGTCCACCAGCGACTCCTCGTCTACCTCAGGAGAAGACACAACCACCACCGACGGGAGTGACAATAGCATCGAAGTAATGGAGTCATTCTTAAAGACCAAACAGATTAACACAATCTGAAGCAACCTCAGCAAACGAAGAGGGGACCATCAGGTAAGCAGTCATTGGAGGATGCAAGTAAGCTACAAAAAATGCTCTCAAATGAGTTAACCAATGAAGAGAGGAAGGAGTATATCTCTATGTTAGGCAACTTCACTACTTTGTTCATTGATGGCTATGATAAGATCACAGGAATTACAGTAGTGCAGCACCACATAAAGCTCAAGGAAGGCAGTAAACACGTAGTACAAAAGCTCAGAAGACTTGGAGTGATTCAACAAGAGGCATTGCTTAAAGAAGTAAGGAGTTTGCTACAAGCAGGTTTCATCTACCCTGTCGAAGACTCAGAATGGGTCTCCCCAGTAGTAGTCACACCAAAAAAAAAATGGTAAATGGAGAGTCTGTGTGGATTACAAACCTCTCAATGCAGCCACGAAGAGGTACCATTTTCCCCTCCCATTCCAGGATGAAATACTCAATGAAGTGGAAGGTCACGAATGCTACACAGTATGCGACGGCTACTCGGGATACTTCCAGATTAGCATTGCGGAGGAGGATCAAAAGAAGACAACCTTCATCACACCCTGGGGATGTTTTGCCTACAGAGTAATGCCATTTGGCCTCACCAACGCCCCAGCCACATTTCAACGGTATGTGACCTTTGTTTTCCAACCCTACTTTGGAACATCAATACGGGTTTTCATAGATGATTTTTGCATCTATAGCTCACGAGCCCTTCATCTAAGCAAATTCTATGATGGCTTAACCAGTCTACAAACCCTGGGTGGCCAACTCAACGTGGACAAGTGTCACATTGGTGAGAGCAAGGTCACTCTCCTTGGTCATGTAATTTCAGCAAAAGGAATCGAGGCTGACCCTAGCAAAATTCAGGCTCTAGTATCTTTATCATCTCCCACCACCGCCAAGCAGTTGGTTTCTTTCCTTCAGAAGGTAAGATATTTAAGCAGGTTCATTCACCTGCTATCTCAAGTGGTCCTTTCCCTACAACAACTCACCCAAAGGGATGTTTTCTCATGGAGTGAAGAGAATGAACAACAGTTTACTGAGGTAAAGCAAGTCCTATCTAAGCTTCCCACTATTTCACCCCCCAAGTGGGACGAGCCATTCTATGTGAACCCTAGTGTGGGCAATGATACTCTAGGAGCAGTACTAATGCAAAAGGATCCCAAAACTTCTTTCATGCACCCTATTTACTTCTCTAGTCGAGTCATGACCCCATCAGAGAAGGGATTCACCGAAGTAGAACACATGGTTTTGGCACTAATGTTTGCTACTACAAAATTCCGCTCCTATCTCTTGCCTAGACCATTTGTAATCCTGACAATGGAAGAGGTTTTTCCTTATGTAATGCGACACATGGATGTCTCATCTAGGATCTCAAAGAGGTTAATTAGACTACAAGAATTTGATTACACCATGCAAGTAGAAAACTCTACCAGGGCTAGTCTAGCAGGAATTCTCACTCATCGCCACTACGAGAGGAAACTAAAGGTCAACACGGAAGCAAAGGAAGGAACACCATATAAAGAGAGCCCTAAGCTAGAGAGAGCTCACTCTCTTTTCTTTGACGGAGCATACAAGAGAACAATGAATCAGTCTGCAGCAGGCATGGTCATTTTCAATGAACAGCAGGAAAGAGTATTCTCCATGGGGCAGTTATCACACTCCCACTCTAACAATGAGGCAGAATATGCAGCCCTAATCCTTGGGCTGGAACAATGTATTTCACACAAAATTCAGCGCTTGAATGTGTTCGGCGACGCTTTACTTTTGATAAGGCAGATAAATGGCACCTGGGAGTGCAAGAATTAGGTTTTACTTGGTCAACTTTGCCAAGTTAAGGACCTTCTGAAGAAGTTTGAAGCGGTAAGACTCTTCCACATTCCCAGAGCAGAAAATCAAGAGGCAGATGCACTAGCTAAAGAAAGAATACAAGATGCTTCCATAGGAGCAATCAAATTAAAGCTACCCCTCTTTCAAGGCA
Source organism: Adiantum capillus-veneris (assembly GCF_014529385.1). Classification (NCBI taxonomy): domain Eukaryota; kingdom Viridiplantae; phylum Streptophyta; class Polypodiopsida; order Polypodiales; family Pteridaceae; genus Adiantum; species Adiantum capillus-veneris. The sequence continues at coordinate 46,135,386 of NC_140936.1, read as the reverse complement.
GTGATGTTGTGCCTAATATCATCAGCTTTCTGAATACAGTGGAATGTCCAACAGGACACACTAAAGGCCAAAAACAATGGCTGGTAAGGAAGGCTACTAGGTACCGCCTTATAGACGACCACTTGTATTGTAAGGGCAAAGATCAAATTCTCAGGCGGATGCCAACCTCCAGTGAAATCACCGAGGTAATCTCAAGCTGCCATGACGGCGTCTGTGGTGGTCATTTTGCTCTAGATATCACCAGTAGGAAGATTCTACAGGTAGGATACTTTTGGCCTAGTTTGAACAGAGATGTACACCATTGGTGTAAAACATGTAAGGCCTGTCAAGTGGCCAGTGATCGCACGCTAACCTACGAGCCCCAAACCCCTATCATTTCATATGGTCCATTTGAGAAATGGGGAATAGATGAAATTGGTCCCTTACCAAGGCCCAATCAGGTAAACTGTACATCATTGTGGGGTAGACTACATGAAGCATGGGCAGAAGCAACAGCCACCACCCCCATTACAAGCCCAAGAGGTGGCAAAGTTCATTTTTGAGCATATTGTTTGCCGTTTTGGCACTCCTCTTGAGATAATATCAGATAGAGGACCAGGATTCAGAGGTGATGTGGTAGGAGAACTGATGAAGAAGTTAGGCATCACACGTCGGCATTCCACACCACACTATCCACAATGCAATGGTCTGGTAGAGAAGGTAAATGGAATGATTTGCAAGATCATCACAAAATAGGTGAACAACCATACAGGAGATTGGGATAAACATCTCATGGCAGCTCTTTGGGCCTACAAAACAACATTCCGAACATCACTAGGTTTTGCCCCTTTCCATCTAGTTTATGGGAAGGAGGCAATTCTACCCATTGAGGTACAAATAGCTAGCTTACGAGCCTTGACCAGCCAGACCCACCGTCCAATCGTAAACCTTAGAAACCACATCTTGGATCTAGAGAGACTACAACTGGATAGGGAAGAAGCAATCAATCACTATGCAGCATAGGCAGAACGACGCCGACTCACTTTCAATCAAGGGCTTAAAGAGAAAGGACTGGAAAAAGGCATGTTAGTGCTGCGATACGACAACAGATTTGATACCAGGAAGGATAAGAAATTTCAGCCCAGATGGAAGGACCATTCATCATCAGAAACTACGACAACTGCGCTATAAGTTGATGGAGGCAGATGGGATAATTCACAAGACTAGAGTCAATGGATGGAGACTGAAGAGGTACTTTCTTAGGTTTGAACCCAGAATTCGTGCTAGACATTCCAGAAGAGGGAGAACCCTCTAACTCCTACAGCTGAAGAAACTGAAGAAGGGCTAGAAGCATGAATGCCTCTAGCCAAAAGAGAGAGGGCTAATGATAGCCGGCTTTCCGAAAATCAAAGCAAAAAATAAGAAAAAAACTCATTTCACCCCCCCCCACTCTCAGTACCCCCCCACCGTAACTCATCTTTCCCTTCCTCCCCACGGCATCAGATAAAACTCTCCACTCTCTCCCCCCCATTTTCTTTACATACCCTCTTCCCCCTCCTTCCCCTCCCCCCCGATTTACCCTCCCTGGCCAGGCAAAAATTAAGAAGAAACCCCCCAACCCCTCTCTCGTGCTCCCTCGATGTAGCCGCGTGGACCGCCCCCCCCCCCCCCCCGCCCCTCACTCTTACACTCACCCCACTCCATTACCCTTTACCCTCATACCCTATCATTGTTCCCCCCCTTCTCTTCGGCCCGCCAATATTCCCTCCCTTCACTCCTCCCTTTTCCCCACCCGCTCACCTCACCCTCCTTCGGCTCATTCCCCCCCCCTTCGGCCTCATTCTCCCCACCCCCCCCCCCTGGCCCGCGGATATATTCCCCCCCCCCCCCCCCCCCAATTGACTTAGTTGTCCTTCGTCCTTAAGCCCATGCAAGAGACTCACCCTCTCTCTCCCTCTCACCCACACAAACCCATGCCCCGCCATACCCCCTCTCTCCCTCACTCTCCCTCACACACTCTCTCTATCCCTTATCCCCTCACCCCTCACCTCTCCCCCTCTCCCTCTCATGGCACGGCAGCACGCCAACTGTCTCTCTCTTTCTCATCCGAATGCCGCCACCGTGCAAAAAATCTCTCTCTCTCGCCTTGCGGCAGCAGCGCTATACGCACTCACTCACACACACACACACACACACACCTTCCCCCCCCCCACCTCTCCTCTCTCTCCCATGCGCAGTCTGCAGCCAACACACCACACACACGCGCCTTGCGGCAGCAGTTGAAAAAACACACACACACACACACACACCCCAACACACACCTTCCCCCCCTCTCCTTCCGCCCTGCGCAACAGTCCACCATCCGCCACAGGATATATATATATATATATATATATAATATTATATATATATATATATATATATATATATATATATATATATATATATATATATATATATATATATATATATATATATATATATATACACACACATTATATAACTCCCCCCCCCTTTCCCATGTTCCCACGCACGCATGCGCACATACATATACATATACGCACTCACCCGCAAAGAAACACACACACATGCTCCTACACTCACGTACATACATACGCACATGCATAAACGCTTACGACATCGACAAACGAAAGAAGAAGGATCCAAAGCACGTGGTGCCAACGACAAAAAACAGAAAATGCGCCGAAGGCATGCCCCGGCCGACTCCGAAAAGAAGTACACTCGACACCAACGCACCGGCAGCTCGCCATTCGCTGGCAACACGCAACCTCGATGCCATCTCAGTAATTTTAGGTTATTTTACCATTATCTTCAATTTTCACCCAAGCCATTGTAAATTTCCCTTTTGTAAATATCCTCTCTCTAGGTGAGGATAACAAAGGCCCACCTAGAGATTCCCATCTTTTAATAACCTCCCCCAAAAACAAAGCAAGGGTCAACCACACCGGGTCCACCATTTGCTTTGTCTCCACGATTAAGATTACCCTAACCACACTGGGATTACCATAATCCAAGCAGCCAACACCTATAAATTGGCACTGAGAGGTCACTATCGGGGGCGGGGGGGCAACTTATGTGGAGCCAAGCATTGGGTAGAGTGTAGTGGGAGGGATTGACACCATCACCATCACGGGGAGAGGGTTTAGGGTCTTGTGTGTTGGGTTTGCCTTGGAAATTGCACCATGCGAAGGGACTCACACCCATCTCTCGACTCCAATGGTCGATGCACACACGTATGCACGCTCTTGGCAATGAACATTTGCAGTCATTGAATCTCCCTAGAGAACGCACCAAGTAGGTTGCACCATCTCTTTCCCCTACCTCTCTACCACCACGGCATGCCACCTTGTAAATATTGCAGAAATAATTCACACTCACACCCCCGAGGTTGTTTTCATCAATTGTGAGTGTTCTCCCTCTCTCTCTCTCTCTCTCTCTCTCTCTCTCTCTCTTCTCTCTCTCTCTCTCTCTCTCTCTCTATGTGTGTGTGTGTGTAGGCTTGCGGTGTTCATATCATCGTGGGTTTTGCGTCCTACCGCTCAAAGCTAGGTGGTGCCCCCTGTTCGCTTTACCGTGGCAGGCTCGAGGCGAGCCATTTGGCCCCCGACATTTTAGAGGCCGTCGGGGTTCGGGGTCCGCATTGCGTCCGTAAATGTCATGGAGATGCTGATGAAGTCTCATACACCGCACTCCACTCGCATCGATAGAGGATGCGGGCTTGATTGGACACTTGCAGGAGGGGTTTACTACATCAACGCTCGGAAGCAAGGATGCCTGGCTACCGATTTGAAGAAGATACGTTAGGGAGAAGAATTGAGGGTGGTGCAGATATTCTACTTGCTGCCTACACAATTGGACCTGACTGTCTCTGACGACACCAATCAAACCCTCAATGAGTGGCTTTTGGAGAAGGTCATTAATGTAATCCCAGCAAACAGAGTTAGAACTTTTGCAGTACCAAAAGAAGAATCCCGGCTGGACACCATAGTTTATTATCCACTCACGGATGAGTATAGAAACTACTTTATGAATAAAGTAGAGTATCATGTAAACACACTCTGCTAGGCGTATCTTATACGCAATCCAAAACACCATGTAATAAATTGATCATCAATTATCCTAAACCTTGAGGGGTTTCAATTGTAATAACTTTTCATCAATAAAGTGTTTTTGTCTCTGAATCTCTGTCTCTTGATATAGTGGGATCTTGAATTTTATTCAAGTCTCGTGTTTATTTGAAATCCAAGTAATGGTATCAAGAACCTCGTGTACCCCATGTAGGCACCGCCTGCTGCTCTCTACTCGGCAGCACAAGAGAAGAAGCTCCTCCTTAAGCAAGCCCAACCTCCACTCTTTAAGGGCAAGGGGACAAATGTGGAGAGAGATGCGGAAGTGTGGATGGAAGCAATGGACGACTACTTTGAAGCTGCAAGAACCCAACCCGTGAATCAAACCATGCTTGTGATGTTCCCCTTGTCTGGCGATGCCAAGATATGGTGGAAGCAACATTGCAGGGACTTGGATATTGAGGGATCTTCCCAATCTTGGGAAGACATCAAAGCTACAGTAAAGGGACGTTACTTACCACCCGCTTATAAAACCTTGAAGATGAACGAGTTCTTTTCACTTTGGCAGCAGCTGACTTCATCTGTCGAAGAGAATTATGCAAAGTTTGTCACTCTTGGGAGATATGCTCCTAAGATGAACTTGGAACAACAGGTAGCGAGGTTCTGCCAAGGGCTAATTGACCCTTTGAATACTCGGTTGGAAGCTCTCAGGCCGACAACTCTACAGGACGCTTTGTTGAGGGCCGAACCTTTAGCTCTTGAAGTACAAAAAGTTAATCAGAATAGGAGGAATCATTTGGCAAAGAGGGCAAGGAAAAATGTTTGGAATAACAGACCAACCAACCAACCATATGACCAACGCCCTATTGTGGCTACCACCACTACCATGGAGTTCCCAGATGTTCAATGCTATGGTTGCAGCGAGTTTGGACATTACAGATCCAAGTGCCCCAGGAACACTCAAGCAACCAGCGCTAATACCATACCCTTGAATGCCCATGGAAGTGGCCAACCTAATGGAAAAGAGGAGGATGTGGAAGGATGAACAGAGGGCGAGAGCGTGGAGGTACCACCAGAGTAAATGCCGCAGTGGTACAACCAACTGTGGGAGACAAAGCTGTGGAGAGAGCAACCTTGGATGCTGCAATTGATAACCCCAATGGTTGCGAGCAATACGTAGTCATTCATACACCAGGATCTCTCAGAGGTGAACAAGTTAACTTCCTTATCGATTGTGGTAGCACTCTTTCATTTCTTTCATCCAAATCCATGAGGAAGCTAAAGCTAGATAAGTATCCAACAAGAAAACTAGTTGTAGAGTTAGCAAACGGCAAGGAAGTAGTATCTCAGCATTCTTCAGGAAAAATTGACTTTGATTTAGGGGGACACCCAACCTCTGCCCAATCCCGAACCCTACCCTTAGGATTGTTTGATGGGATACTAGGGATGGACTGGTTAAAGAAAAATAAGGCCCACATCCATTGTGCACAAGGAAGCTTTACCTTTACAGATAACTTGGGTAATGAAGTCTTAATCCAGGGGGAAAATGGGAGACCTAGGGCTACTCTAGTTAAAGCCAGCATACTTTTGAAGAGACTCAGAAAGGGGAAACAAATTTATGCGGTAAAGCTCAACAAGGTGGACCAATCAGATACCTCACTTCGACCAAACTGGTTGAGGGATTATGATAATGTATTCCCTGAAGACCTTACGAATCTTCCGCCACATAGAGAGGTAGCTCATGAGATTGAGACTATCCCTGGATGTGAACCTATCTCAAAAAGACCTTATAAAATGTCACTTCTAGAGGCCATCGAACTCAAGGAACAACTTCGAGCAAGGATTCATTCGGCCCAGTACTTCTCCTTGCAGTGCACCAGTTCTTTTTCAGAAGAAGAAGGATGGAACCTTAAGGCTATGCATAGATTACCGTGGACTGAACCAGGTAACTGTCAAGAACAAGTATCCAATTCCAAGGATCGACGAACTCTTGGACAGGCTCCACGGCGCCAAAATGTTAAAAAAGATTGATCTAAGGTCAGGTTATTACCAAATCAGGATCAAGGAATCAGATATTCCAAAGACAGCTTTCAACACTAGGTATGGGCACTACGAATTCACAGTAATGTCTTTTGGTCTAAGAAATGCCCCTGCAAGCTTCAATCGACTTATGCAGGATATTTTCAGACCTTATCTGGATGATTTTGTCTTGGTTTTCTTTGATGACATTCTGATCTATTCTAAGAACAAATCAGATGATGAAGAACATATTCGCAAAGTACTTGATCTCCTTTGAGAACACCAACCTTACGCTAAAGCGAGCAAGTGTACCTTCTGCTCACCAAAGGTCAGTTATCTTGGATTTGTCATATCAGCCGAAGGAATTTTAGTGGACCCAGATAAAGTCAAGGATATCGTTGATTGGCCTCAACCATCTACCGTCAGCGAAGTAAGAGGATTTCTTGGGATAACGGGATGGTACAGGATTTTTGTCAAGGACTATGCACGTATTGCTGCACCTTTGACGAAACTTCTGAAGAAAGGAATGAGGATTGAATGGAAGGCCGAGCACGAGTCTAGCTTTGCTAAGCTAAAAGAATTCTTGGCCTCAGCTCCTATCTTAAAGCTTCCAGATTTCAGTAAGGAATTTGAAGTAGCGACCGATGCTAGCAAGTTTGCTTTAGGCAGAGTTCTTACTCAAGAAGGAAGACCGGTGGCGTATACTTTGCGAAAGCTGAGGGATCACGAGAAGAATTATACTACTCACGATTTGGAACTTTTAGTCATTATACATGCGCTGAAGTTATGGAGACATTATCTCCTCGGGCGCAAGTTTCAGCTAGCGACAGACCACAAGAGCTTAAAAAGGATAACCTATTCTCATTATGCAACAACGGTGATGGATAGAGCTTTTACAAAAATATGACCTTGACATAAAGTATAGACCAGGGAAGAAAAATGCAATTGCAGATGGACTTAGCCGACAATCTTTTCTCGGAGCTATCTCTATTCCAAACATCCCTATCTGGGACAGAATCAAAGAAGCATCTTTGGTAAATCCAGAATAGCAGCATATAGTATCATTAGTCCAGCAGAATAAGATGCCTGAAGCTAAAGATTACTCTCTTATGGGAGGATGTCTTTACTACAGACATAGACTCTGTGTACCTAGAGACCCAGCTTTAAAGAAGGCTATTCTGTATGAAGCACATGATAGTCCTACATCAGGACATCCAGGTTATGCTAAGACTCTTCATGCTGTCAGGAGGAGTTATTTTTGGTTTGGAATGAAAGGAGACCTACTTCGTTATGTGAGCCAATGTCTTTCTTGTCAGAGGATAAAAGCTGAAAGGATCAAGTTACCAGGGCAACTTCAACCTCTTGACATACCCAAGATTAAATTGGAATGCATCAGTATGGACTTCGTTACAGGATTACCTTGTACAGAAGGTTATGACTCTGTTTTCTTGGTTGTCGATATGCTCACAAAAGTGGCTCATCTAATACCCGTAAAAACAACCTTTACTGCTTCAGATGTTAGCCGGGTATTCAAATCAAGGAGATTTTTAGGTTACATGGTCTACCCAAGCGTATCGTAAGTGATGATAGAGATGCCAAGTTTACATCAAAATTTTGGACTAGGCGACAACGGGAGCAGTAAACTCTCGCTGGAGGGGGGATGTTGTACCTCCAAAACATTGGAATTTTAATGAATAAGTTTGAGTAGAATTTTTACTAGAGTTTCTGTCTTGGTGCCGCTTTGCAATACTGGTTAAAGGGCTGTCTTAACGAACCTTGTGAATCGGAATCTAATCAAGGAACGTTTATTTTGAACAAACATTGTGGTAGTAATTAGGACACACAAGGAAGTGTGAGTGTGGGGGTGGAAAGTGGGAACTTGGCTCAGGTTGCCAATACCTATGAGAAGGGTGGTCCCGATTGGTCGGCAACTCTCCGTCCCCATACTATTATAACTCGACACTAGAAATACTCATTGCCCCTAGAGCGGCAAAGTCTCAAGTGTATGTGCCTCTAAAACATGGGGAAAAATGCACTCGAGATTTCTCTCCTCTTGGAAGGTGGGTCTTAGGATCGCTAGATAAGTTAAATACGCTTCTCCTGCGAGGTGGAGCTAGATCTCGTTGCTAGTAGGCTCGAACTCGACTCACTTAGTGATGAGAGATCGTCCGCTAGTTGAACCCTTACCGACTTTGTTTGCTTCCTCTATAGATCTAGTGGCCACCAGGTTTACCATCAGATCCGTCGTTTGAGACGACGGGGTGGGGACCTCACACCAGTCCGGAAACACATGACCCCGAAGGGAGAAGCATCTGGCCAAGCAAGTCCTTCAAGCTCAGAAAGCCGGGTTACCCAGCTTGCCAAAGAAGAAGTCATCCGAAGCTAAGCAACGGAAGGTCACCTACCGATTTGCACGACGCATACGAGTGCTACCAATCCACTTCGACAATCCTGAAGAAGAAGTGGGAGATTCGCATGTCCTAGGAAGGAGTGGTTTGGTTACTGCTCTCGCTGTTTTGGAAGACAGGTAGAGGATCTTCCTCCTCTCCCTGTACAACTTATCCTGAAGAAGCTTTCTACCATAGGTGAAACCCAATGGGCTGGGGACGAGTTTCAATTGAATGGAGTAGAATTCATGCAACACGCCGACTACGGAAATTACCTAGAATTGCTACTAGCGAAGAGGCTGGGAGTGGTCAGACGCGTTGCCATCACCCCATACGTGTTGAGCAACGAAGGAAAGGTAGAGCCCATGAAAGGGGACGACCTCTTGTGGATGTGCCGACTCATCAAGACTGGCATGGTAAGAGTATAAGTATGTATTCCACCCTCTGTTCATGATGGAAAACGGGCTGACGGCATTCCCGTTCAGATTCCTGCAGCATATGCATGTGAATATCTATGTAGATAGGAAAGTCTTCTACCAACAGAAGATCGTATACATATTTGGTACGGCAGTACTAGGAGAAATCTTCAATTCCGCAAACCCTATCATTCTCCCCATATTGGATTACCATCATTTCTTTAATGTTTCTATCTTTATCCTATTTTAACCTATCCACCCAACCCTGTAAATAGCCGTTATAAACCGCTACTGTTGTTAATATATAATATAAAAAAAAAGGTTTGTAATTTCCTGATTCACCACCATGGCAAGTGTTTCTTTCCCCACGTTCAGTGGAAAGAAGGGAGAAGATCTCACCACCAACTTTTTGGATGATTACGACATTTCTTGTGTCGTCTCCAACAAAGATGACGACGCTTCACGACTTAGAATTTTTCCTCTATTGATGAAAGTAGAGGCCAAGTCCTGATATAATGCATTGCCCCAGGCTACCAAGAATGCATGGATGTGTTAAGGGTTGCTTTTGTAAAGAGGTTTGGTGGAGGCACAACCTCGGAGAAGCTATGGCAGAATTAAAGCAGGGAGGTCTGCTAGAGTATGCAACCTACGAGTCCAAATTTGTGGACTTATGGGAGAGATGGGTTGCCTCACTAGAGGAAGGCGAAGGAGCGCCTAATTTCCTAAAGAAGGACCGTTTCATTGCTGGTCTATAGTCGCCGCTTAGAGAGAAGGTGAAGGGAAGGTTTCCTGGAACATATGAGTTGGCAGTCGAAGTAGCTCGCCTTAAAGACAGGAAGCTACGCATGCAAGCAAGAGTAAACGAGTCAGAGGAAACAAGCTCAGTCCGACCAACCCCAGTGACTGCAACAGCCAGTCATAGAGCCCAACCGCAAGAGGCATTAGAAGAGCAGCAAGACCTGTTCACTCGCATCACCTCCCAACTAGAGAGTTAATCTGTGCATCTGGTGCAGCAAGGGCATGCACCTATCACGAATCCAGAACAAGGAAGAGGACAACAAAGGCAAAACCAGGAGTACCACTGTTACAACTATGGGGAAGACGGCCATGGAATGTACTACTGCCCACATCCAAGGAGGCAGAATTTCAATAGAGGGGGGAGACAGAATCAGATCTCTCTGCCAAGAGCAAGACCACCACAACCTAGGCAGCCAGGATCCTTCGACCACCTGTACAACAGCAACCACCACCCCAACCTCTCATTCCACCACTACCCCCACCACCTGCTGTGAACCAAGTGGTGAGTGTTATTAGCTTGGAGGCTAAAGGGAAGGCAAAGGTAGAAGAATCAATTTGAGAGAAGCACAAAGGGAAAGCTAAGGTAGAAGAAGTGGATGCTATGGGAGTGAAGCGTGCCAGGCATGAGGAAGCCTCTCAAAGAGAAGAGAAGATGAAAGGGAAGGCCGAGTCTAGCAAGCAAGCAGCTAAACCGCGACGAAAGATAGACATCGTGGACTTCTCACTAGGTGAGTATGCAAAACCCTATGACTTAGTTCAAGATGTGTTAATGCAGGGCCCAAAGATAACTTGGCCCCAATTACTCCACCTTGCACCAAGGATGAGGAGGCAATGGACAAAAATGGTAAGCACCAGGAAATCAAGACCCAGGATAGCTAGGGCTATCTCTGGAAGGGATCTCAACGACATCCTACCAACCATGGATGCCCACATCAAGGGGCAACAAATATCAAACGTCTACATAGATGGTGGCGCGCAAATATGCGTCATGAGTGAAAAGATGATGCAACATCTAGGTCTAGAGGTAAGTAGGCCGGCACGGTGCCGAGCCAAGATGGCAAACCATGTAAGAGTAAAATGCATGGGCATTGTAAATGCGATCAAGTAAAAGCATTCAATACAGAAGTGGAGGTAGACATCTTTGTCATGCCACACAAAGGGGAGGGCTACCCCATCATTCTTGGGAGGCCTTGGCTTATGGCTATGGAAGCTAAACAAGACTGGAGCACCGGGATGATTCACATGAAGGACGCTAAAGGGAAGTCCATATTCTATGACATGAGGACTGGAAAGCAGCGCAACAAATCTTGGAGGCTTCAGAAGATGAGTCCACCAGCGACTATTTGTCCACCTCAGGAGAAGAGACAACCACCACCGATGGAAGTGACAATAGCATCGAGGTAATGGGGGTCATTCTTAAAGACCCAAAAAGATTGACACAATCTGAAACACCTCTGACAAACCAAGAGGAATCATCAGGTACGCAGTCCTTGGAGGATGCAGGTAAGTTACAAAAAATGCTCTCAAATGAGTTAACAAATGAAGAAAGGAAGGAGTATGTCTCCATGCTAGGTAACTTCACTACTTTGTTCATTGATGGCTATGATAAGATCACAGGAATTACAGTAGTGCAACACCATATAAAACTCAAGGAAGGCAGTAAACCCGTAGTGCAAAAGCTCAGAAGACTTGGAGTAATCCAACAAGAGGCACTACTTAAGGAAGTGAGAAGTTTGCTACAGCAGGTTTCATCTACCCTATCAAAGATTCAGAATGTGTCTCCTCAGTAGTAGTCACACCAAAAAATAATGGTAAGTGGACAGTCTGCGTGGACTATAAACCTCTCAATGCAGCCACAAAGAGGGATCACTTTCCCCTCCCATTCCAGGATGAAATTCTCAATGAAGTGGCAGGTCATGAACGATACACAGTGTGCAACGGCTACTCAGGATACTTCCAGATTAGCATTTGGGAAGAAGATCAGAAGAAGACAACCTTCATCACACCTTGGGGATGCTTTGCCTACAGATTGATGCCGTTTGGCCTCACTAACACCCCGGCCACATTTCAGTGCTATGTGACCTTTGTTTTCCAACCCTACTTTGGAACATCAATACGGGTTTTCATAGATGATTTTTGCATCTATAGTTCACGAGCCCTTCATTTAAGCAAATTCTATGATGGCTTAACCAAGCTGCAAACCTTGGGTGGCTAGCTCAACATGGATAAGTGTCACATTGGTGAAAGCAAAGTCACTCTCCTTGGCCATGTAATTTCAAGAAAAGGGATTGAGGCTGATCCTAGCATGATCCGGGCCCTAGTATCTTTGTCGTCGCCCACCACCTCTAAGTAGCTGGTTTCTTTCCTTCAGAAGGTAAGATACTTAAGCAGGTTCATTCACTTGCTATCTCAAGTGGTCCTTCCCCTACAAAAACTCACCCAAAGGGATGTCTTCTCATGGAGCGAAGAGAATGAGCAGCAGTTTACTGAGGTAAAGCAAATCCTAGCTAAGCTTCCCACCATTTCACCTCCTAAGTGGGATGAGCCATTTTATGTGAACCCTAGTGTAGGAAGTGATACACTCGGAGCCGTGCTAATGCAAAAGGACCCCCAAACTTCTTTCATGCGTCCTATTTACTTCTCTAGTCGTGTCATGACCTCGTCAGAAAAGGGATTTACCGAAGTAGAACACATGGTTCTGGCACTAATGTTTGCCACCACAAAGTTCCGCTCCTATCTCCTGCCTAGACTCTTTGTAATCCTGACAATGGAAGAGGTTTTCCCATATGTAATGCGACACATGGATGTCTCATCTAGGATCTCAAAGTGGTTAATTAGATTACAAGAGTTTGACTACACCATGCAAGTAGAAAACTCCACCAGGGCTAGTTTAGCAGGAATTCTCACAAATCACCATTATGAGAAGAAGCTGAAGGTCAACACAGAAGGGAAGGAAGAAACACAAATGGTAGAGAGTCCTAGGCTAGAAAGAACTCACTCTCTTTTCTTTGACGGAGCATACAAGAGAACAATGGACCAGTCTGCAGCAGCATGCATAGTCATTTTCAACGAGCAACAAGAAAGAGTATTCTCCATCGGGTAGTTATTACACTCCCACTCCAACAGTGAAGCAGAATATGCAACCCTAATTCTTGGGTTGGAACAATGTATTTCAAAAGGAATTCAGTGCCTAAATGTGTTTGGCGATGCTTTGCTTCTGATAAGGCAGATAAATGGCACTTGGGTTTGTAAGAATCAGGTTTTACTTGGTCAACTACGCCAAGTTAAGGATCTTCTAAGGAAGTTTGAAGCGATGAAACTATTTCATGTCCCCAGAGTAGAAAATCAAGAGGCAGATGCTCTAGCCAAAGAAAGAATACAAGACGTTCCCGTAGGAGCCATCAAGCTGAAGCTACCCCTCTTTCAAGGTAGTGATGCTATGCCTGATGTCGTCAATTTTTTAGATACGAAAGACGGTCCAAAAGGATACACCAAAGGCCAGAAACAATTGCTGGTGAGGAAGTCTACTAGGTACCGCCTTGTAAACGACCACTTGTATTGTAAGGGCAAGGATCAAATTCTCATGCGGGTGCCAACATCCAGTGAGATCACAGAGGTGATTTCAAGTTGCCATGATAGCATCTGCGGCGGTCATTTTGCTCTAGATATCACCAATAGGAATATTCTACAGGCAGGATACTCTTGGGCTAGCTTGAACAGGGATGTACACCATTGGTGTAAAACATGCAAGGCCTGTCAAGTGGCCAGTGATCGCACATTAACCTATGAGCCACAAACTCTTATCATCTCATATGGTCCATTTGAGAAATGGGGAATAGGTGCAATCGGTCCTTTACCAAGGGCCCAATCAGGTAAATTGTACATCATAGTGGGTGTAGACTACATGAATTGATGGGCAGAAGCAACAGCCACCACGTCCCGCATTACAGCCCAAGAGGTAGCAAAGTTCATTTTTGAGCATATCTGTTGCCGTTTTGGCACTTCTCTTGAGATAATATCAGATAGAGGACTAGGATTCACAGGTGATTTGGTGGGAGATCTGATGAAGAAGTTAGGCATCACACGTCGACATTCCACACCATACTATCCACAATGCAATGGTCTAGTAGAGAAGGTAAATGGAATGATTGCAAAATCATCACAAAGAAGGTGAACAATCACACAAGGGACTGGGATAAACATCTCATGGCAGCTCTTTGGGCCTACCGAACAACATTCCGAATATCACTAGGTTTCACCCCTTTCCATCTAGTTTATGGGAAGGAGGCAATTCTACCCATTGAGGTACAGATAGCCAACTTACGAGTTTTGGCTAGCCAGATATAGTGTTCAATTGTAAATCTCAGAAACCATATCTTGGATCTGGAGAGACTCCAACTAGATAGGGAAGAAGCAATCAATCACTATGCAACACAGGCAGAACGACGCCGGCTCACTTTCAATCAAGGACTGAAAGAAAAGGGACTGGAAAAAGGTATGTTAGTGCTGAGGTACAACAACAGATTTGACACCAGGAAGGACAAAAAATTTCAACCCAGATGGGAGGGACCATTCATCATCAAGAAGCGCTATGAAAACGGCAGCTATAAGCTGATGGAAGGAGATGGGAGAATTCACAAGAATAGGGTCAATGGATGGAGACTGAAATGTAAAGAATGAGGATGCAAGAGAGCTACACAAGACAAGCACAAAGAATGAGGATGCAAGAGAGCTACACAAGACAAGCACAAAGCACACAGAGATGGAAAGCTTCTTCTTCTTCTTCACAGAAAAGAGAGTACAAAATGACTAAGTGCTAAAGCTGAAAAGTAGCACATATGTACATGCGGTCACTAAGTGTGAACTCGCTAGAAGCGTACTAGGCTGGCACTATAAGTGTAGTCCAGCTGTAGAATCACTGGCAGAGATCCTCCGTGTCGGTCACCTAACGCGCCAATGAGTAAATGCCGTAAGCGGCCAAGACCCGTAGTGGATGCCAGCTCAAGGTGTAGAGCTCGACATCTCAACACTCCCCCTCGAGCTTTGCATGTCGCAGAGTCCAAGCATAGTCCGGAAATGTCGAAGCTTCTCAGCTCCGAGGGCCTTGGTAAAGATATCCGCTATCTGCTCCTCTGTGCTGACGTAGACCAAGTCGATGTCGCCCGCCAACACTCGCTCTCGAACGTAGTGGTAATGGACCTCTATGTGTTTGGTCCTGGCATGGAACATTGGGCTCCTAGCCAACTGCATGCTGTTGAGGTTGTCACAATGGATGAAAATCTACTAGTCCACCTTCACTCCCAAGTCCTCAAGTAATGTGCGTAGCCAAGCTACCTCGCACGCCGCAACTGCTGCACCTCTGTACTCGGCCTCTGTGCTCGATAAAGCAACCGTAGGCTGCTTTTTGCTGCTCCAAGTAACAGCAGCACTCCCAAAAGAGAACATGAAGCCACTCGTAGATCTCCTATCAACAATGCTACCTGCCCAATCTGCATCTGTATACCCATACAATGCTAATGGTGCATCTGCTGCATAGAACAATGCGTAGTCAAGAGTACCTTGCACATACCTAAGTGTGTGTCGTACTCCATCCAAATGTGGCTTCCTCGGAAGCTGCATGAACTGACTCTCCAAGCCTACGGAGGTAGCTGTCTGGTCGTGGGTGTGATAGTAGATTTAGACTACCCACATTCTTCTTGTATTTGTTGACCTCCTCAACAACCCTTCACCCTTCCTCAACTACTTGCATTCACATCCAGGGAATGAAATTGGCTTACAATCAGCCATACCATACTTTGACAACATGTCCAAAGCATATTGTCTCTGTGATAGCCATACACCCTCTGGAGTCCTA
This sequence comes from Adiantum capillus-veneris, assembly GCF_014529385.1. Classification (NCBI taxonomy): domain Eukaryota; kingdom Viridiplantae; phylum Streptophyta; class Polypodiopsida; order Polypodiales; family Pteridaceae; genus Adiantum; species Adiantum capillus-veneris. Next base: position 46,119,845 of record NC_140936.1, on the reverse strand, counting down.
ATCACCTCAATGCCAAGAAAGTAGCGCAACTCGCCTAAACTTTCATTTCAACTCCTGTTTGAGATACCCTTCACATGGTCAATCTCCATAGCATTGTCACCAACAATAATAAGGTCATCTACATATATGGTAATGACCACAATCCCCACATCACTCTCACGTACATAGAGTGAATGATCAGCATGAGCTCTCCTATAACCAATACTGACAAGATACTTGGCAATCCTGTCATACCATGCTCTAGAGCCCTGCTTCAAACCATACAAAGCTTTGAGAAGTCTGCATACATAATCTGGGTAACCCGGATCGACATAACCAGGCGGTTGATCCATATACACTTCCTCTTGCAACTCACCATTCAAGAAGGCATTCTTTACATCCATTTGATGCATAATCCATCCTCTAGATGCAGCCACTGCTATGACAGCTCTCACGGTCGTCATCTTTGCCACTGGAGCAAAGGTCTCCTCATAGTCTATGCCATACGTCTGTGTATAACCCTTTGCGACCGCCTTGCCTTGTGATGCTCAATGTTACCATCAGCCTTATGCTTGGTTTTATACACCCATTTAGCCAATAGCTTTCTTGCCACTTGGCAATGGCACCAACTCCCATGTGTGTTTGCTTCCAATGCAGCCATCTCTTCATTCATTGCATCATCCCAATGCACATTTCCAACTGCATCCTCAAAACATGTGGGCTCCACATCCTGTATCACCTTAGCAATGTAGTTCTTGGTGATGCGCTAGATACCCATCATAAGTCAATTTCTGAACTGGATTTCTGACTCTATTAGATCTGCACGGTCCTGGGTCACTCCTTTGCCCTCTAGCATCTTCTTGTACTTTCCTTACACCAGGTGTCCTGACAGCCGGAATTCCAAATTTCCTCATCAAGACTTTGTTCAGAACCAGTCTGAATCCATGTCTACATGTGAAAAACCTGATGATGCATCAGCCATAAAGGGAGGTTCATCAACCTTTTCCTTTCCTTTTCGTGATACATTCCCGGTACCTGTTGGTGGAGTAACCTGCGTACGTAGTCTACCATTCCATGGTTTCTCAACAGAGCCACGAGAAGAGGACTCTTGTGGTCCACTCAAAACCTGTGACTGTAGCCTCACATTTTGTACAACCACATCATCTTTTACATCAGTCCCAATAGTGCCATGTGCATTACTGTACCAGCTGCTCATCTCATCAAAGACTACATCTCTGCTCACTCGTAATTCTCGTGTAGTAGGATTGTAGCACCTGTACCCCTTTTGTTCAAGGGAATATCCCACAAGAATACATTTCTCTGCTTTAGGATCCAATTTCCTACACAACTCATCTGGTACATGCACGTAAGCTATGCAGCCAAACACTTTCAAGTGTGCCAAATCAGGCTTTGTACCTGTAAACTTTTCCTCATGTGTTACATCATGCACCGCAGCTATAGGTGTCCTGTTCATAATGTACACAGCTGTATTTACGGCTTCATCCCAGAAATGATGAGGCATGTTCTTCTCATTTATCAATGCACGTGCAACCTCTGCAATGTGCCTGTTTTTCCTTTCTGTGACCCCATTCTGTTGTGGAGTATATCTGCATGTAAACTGCCTGCGTATACCATGCATTCGCAGAAAATCTGAAAAATCATTGGAGAAGTACTGTCCCCCTCCATCTGACCTCAATGTCTTGATTTGCATATCTGTCTCCTTCTCAATCATGACTTTGAAGTCTTGAAAGTGACCAAACACTTCACTTTTGTTACGCATGAAGTAGACCCATACTTTCCTTGTATGGTCATCAATGAAAGCGACATAATACCTGCAACCATGTATACTTGCAGTATCGGTTGGACCCCAAACATCTGTGTGCACCACCTCAAGTGGCTTTTTACATACATTGCGCTCATGTGGAAATGAGCCCTTTGACTGTTTTCCAAACTGGCATGCTGCACACACTTTATGCATACCATCCACCTTGAATTTGGGCAAACCTTTTACAATCTGTTTTGATTGCATGCTGCGCAATCTCTGCTCATTGACATGGCCAATGCGTTTGTGCCAAATGTCAACATCAGCCACAACACCTGTGCCCTGTGCAAATAATGCAGCTTTTACCTCAGGCATGTCTACATTCAGCGTAAACATTCTGCCCACACATTTGCCCTCTGTGATCAGCTTACAGCCATTCTGGAAATCTTCTACATAACAACCATTTGGATTGAAGCGAACCTGCAAACCCTGCTCAACCATTTGTCCAATAGAAACAAGATTCTTTGTAATGTTTGGGACATGAATTACATCTGCTAAGTACTTTGATTTCCCACTCTTCGTATTTAGAGGTATGTCCCCTACATGAGCAATGGGGTGAGCTGTGTCATCTCCTGTCTGCACATAGCCTGACACATCTGGTTTGCACATATCTCTAAACCACTCTCCACGAGACATCATGTGATTAGAGGCACCTGAATTCACATACTAAACATCATCTTGGGTGGAATTCTCTGCAGTCATTGTATTCATTACATGCTGCATAACAAACATGCGCTCATTTTTGATGTCATCTGCATCTCTGCTAGTAGATGCATAGTTGCCCTGTTCTCTCTTTCCACTTGCTTTTCCCTTTGGACAGTCACGTGACATGTGACCTCTTTCACCACAAGTCCAACATTCTCTGCTATCTGGAGTATGTTGCTGCTTGCTTGATCCTGCACCACGACCTCTTTGACTCCCCCTTCCTTGAGACTGGTTTCCCCTGCCACCTGTATTGTTTTGATTTGATTGACCTTCCAGAAATTGGCCCCTGCAACCCCTTGGGCCTCGACCACGACCTCTACCTCTACCTCTGTTGGAGTTAGAATAGAAGGCCTGTTCAGAATTATTTCTTCCATGAGAAGAAGATGTGTCAAGGTTCTTCTCCTCAAGAATAAGCATAGAAATCAAATCTTGGAACACGGGGACGTCGTCTCTTGTATTCATGGAAGACCTAAAATGTACATACTCATCTCCTAGACCATCCAAGCATGCACGGACAATGTCATCGTCTTCCACTGAGGCTTTAATAGATCCAAGAGCCTCAATGATACTCTTGATCTTCAAGGCATAATCATTGATTGAGAGGTTGTTCCTCTTAACCTGATTTAGCTCCGACTTTAGTTGAAGCTTCCTGGCCTTGGTGTTCACCTCGAACACTCTGCCTAAGTTTCTCCATGCAATGGCGGGGGTTTCAGCATCCTGTAGATAGCCCATCATGCCATTTGTGATGCTCATAGAAAGCCAATACATCACTTTGCTCTGGCCTTGTTGCCAGTCCCTCAAAGCTTTCCTTTGTTCTGTTGTAGCATTTTCCTCGGGAATCTCTGGTTCCTTTTCATTGTCTCCTTCTACATAGTCCCAATAACCTTTTCTTTTTAGGAAATTTGTTATTCTGAACTTCCATGCAGGGTAGTTATTTTTCTCAAGCTTCTCAGTAACAATCTGACTAAAACCGTCAGACATCTTGAAGCACTAAGACAAAATAGCTGCAATCTGCAAAAACCTGCAAATCTGTTGAGCCTACTATCGTGGTACCTGTAACGCTTTCTACACTCAATGAGTGTCCACAATCAAGCGTACATACAACCACTATACTTGTACAGTAAATCTCTGTATACTGCACTTTGGAGACCTGTTCAGAAACTTGTGCGAAAAACCCCTAAAAAGTTTCCTTCGGCATTTGGTCGTGGATTGCGAACGAAGGGATTGTGATGCTCTTGCTCTCTTAGCCTCTCTTGCCTGCACCAGGCTCTGATACCATGTAAAGAATGAGGATGCAAGAGAGCTACACAAGACAAGCACAAAGCACACAGAGATGGAAAGCTTCTTCTTCTTCTTCACAGAAAAGAGAGTACAAAATGACTAAGTGCTAAAGCTGAAAAGTAGCACATATGTACATGCGGTCACTAAGTGCGAACTCGCTAGAAGCGTACTAGGCTGGCACTATAAGTGTAGTCCAGCTATAGAATCAATGGCAGAGATCCTCCGTGTCGGTCACCTAACGCGTCAATGAGTAAATGCCGTAAGCGGCCAAGACCCGTAGTGGATGCTAGCTCAAGGTGTAGAGCTCGACATCTCAACAAAAGGTATTTTCTTAGGTTTGATCCAGAATTCATGCTAGACATTTCAGAAGAGGGAGAACCCTCTAACTCCACAGCCAAATATGCAGAGGAAGGGCTAGAAGCATGAATGCCTCTAGCCAAAAGGAGAGGGCTAATGATGGCCGATTTTTGAAAATCAAACAAAAAAAAAAAAAAAACTTATTTTTCCCTTGCTGAAGCCTTAGCGACACCATCAGGAGGTTTAAGCAATGCCCTGGCCAACCTCGCGGCCCTAACTCGTCCATACCCCAGCCTCATAGGCCTCCATCTCTCTCTTCCTCTCATCCATTCCATTTTTCTCTCCCTCTCTCTCTTGCTCATGGCCCGGCGTTGTTCATCACACCCCATGCAAGTGGCCCGGCCATTTTCTCTCTCTATCTCCCTCGTTGCCTACCAATGGCGGATCACACTCTCTCTCTCTCTAATATTCTCTCTCTTACCCGCACCCCGTTGACCCTCAATAAACCTCACCCCTTACTGGCCACCCTCGGCCAGGAGTGGCTCAAGCACCCACCCCCTTCTCTCGCTTTCTCTCTCGCGCTCCTGTTGTGTCGAGCCATAGCCGCACACGAACTCGCTCTCTCCCGTATTCTTATCCACACACGCCCCTCCCACACCCCCTACCTCGCTCTCTATGTAAGCCAATAGTAGGAAATATTCCCTCTCTCTTCCCCACCCTCTCGCCTCACCCTTCCCTTGGCCTCATTCTCCCTCCCTTGGCCCACTACCGCTACCTCTCCTCTCGTCCACACCCCCTTTGGCCATATCCCCCCCTCCCTTCTGTTTTCTTCCCCCAACCCTGGCGGATCACCAGCTTTATACCCCCCCCCTATCTTCACCTAGACCTACCCATCCTCTCTCTCTCTTGGGAGAGTGGCCCCGCAAACCATGGAAGGAATCTCTCTCTTCTCCATTCCCTTCTCATTCACACACACACACAACCCCTATCCTCTCACACCCATTCCCTATCACCACCGCACACCCTCACACACTCTCTTCCCCCCCCCCCCCCCCCCCCCCCCCCCCCCCCCCTGGGAACCGCCTTTTATTATATACTCTCTCTCTATAACTCCCAAAATGCCCGTTGACTAACCCCCCCCCCCACCCCCCCTCATCACCCTCTGTCGCCACGCCACCACCTCCCCTCTCCTTCTACCGGACCCAGCCCGAAGGCTCCAGTGCCACACACTCTCCCACCTACCCATCCTCTCTCTCTCTCTCTCTCTCTCTGGTGCCCTCACCCTCGCAGGCCGCTTCTCTCTCTCTCTCTCTCTCTCTCTCTCTCTCTCTCTCTCTCTCTCTCTCTCTCTCTCTCTCTCTCTCTCTCTCTCTCTCTCTCTCTCTCTCTCTCTCTCTCTCTCTCTCCTCGTTCGTCCTAGCCTGTGAAGGCGCGCAAATAACGTGGGCTCTCCCTCATCCACACATAGACACACCCTCACCTCTCCCCCCCACACACCCGCCTCATCCTCTCCCTCACCCCATCTCTCTCACTCTCTGGCGCTCTGCACACAGTGCCCGCCCCAGCATATCTCTCTCTCTCTCTCTCTCTCTCTCTCTCTCTCTCTCTCTCTCTCTCTCTCTCTCTCTCCTCTCTCTCTCTCTCTCTCTCTCCTTCTCTTGGCCTGTACAGGTGTAGCAAAAATTTACTCTCTCTCTCTATACACACAACACAAACACACACACACACACATTCACCCTTATCCACACAAACACACACACCCCTTGCAACAACACACACACACACACACACACACCACCCCCCCCCCCCCCCCCCCCCCCCCCCTCAATCACCCTCGCGTAGCTACAACAGGCCGCCAACCTGAAAAAAAAAAACTTAAAAGAAAAGTATATATAATATATATATTATATACAAGCCCCGTTCCCACTCACGCTTGCACGCACACACATACATATACAAATACACACACACACTCACGCATATGCACTCACATATATATACACACATCCGCCCACATGCACCCATACGTACACACACACGCATATACGCACCACAAATAAAAAACCAAAGGATTCCACGACTACGACGACAACGAAAAAGAAGGAGGACCCAAAGCATGCGCCGCCAACAACAAAAAGGAGAAATGCGCCGAAGGCATGCCCTGGCTGACCCCGAAAAGAAGTACACGCTACACCGACACACCGGCAACACACCATTCGCCGGCAGCACACAACCACGATGCCATTTTCAGTAATTTGTAGGTTATGTTCATCATTTCTTTAGTTTTCACCCAAGCCATTGTAAAATTCCCCAATTTGTAAATTCCCCCTCTCTAGGTGATGGTCACAAAGGCCCACCTATAGATTATCATCTTTTAATAACCTCCCAAAACAAAGCAAGGGTCAACCACACCGGGCCCACCACTTGCTTTGTCTCCCCGGTTAGCTTACCCTAATCACACCGGGATTACCATAATCCAAGTAGCCAACACCTATAAATTGGCACTGAGAGGTCACTATCGGGGGGGGCAGCTCACGAGAGGTCAGTACTTGGTAGAGTATAGTGGAAAGAGTTGACACTAGTTGGCATCACGGGGAGGGGGCTTGTGTGTTGGTTTGCCTTGGGAATTGCACCATGTGAAGGGAGCCATGTCCACCTCTCGACTCCAATGGTCGATGCACACACATATACACGCTCTTGGTAGCAAGTTTCACAATCATTGAGTCGTCTTAGAGAATGCACCAAGTAGTTTTTTCACCATTCTCTCTCCCTACTTCTCTATCACCATGGTGTGCTGCCTCGCCAGAAGGAAGGTCGTTGTAAATACTGCAGAAATAATTCTCCCTCACACCCCCGAGGGTTTTCATCATTTGTCAATCTCAATCTCTCTCTCTCTCTTTCTCTCTCTCTCTCTCTCTCTCTCTCTCTCTCTCTCTCTCTCTCTCTCTCTCTCTCTCTCTCTCTCTCTCTCTGTGTGTGTGTGTCTGTGTCTGTGTAAGTTTGCAATGTTCATATCATCGTGGTCTGCGTCCTAGCCGCTCAAAGCTAGGTGGTGCCCCTGTTCGCTTTACCGTGACAGGCTCGAGGCGCGCCACTCGGCCCCCGGCGTTTTTAGATGCCGTCGAGGTTCGGGGTTCGCTTTGCTCCCGGATAACTACACAGCTTCCTTACTAGAACTAGAAACTACAACATACTCTACCTAAGTGGTGGAAGACGAAGTGAAATTCTGGATACATGATCTCCAAAAAACTGTCGCTCTAGTGAACAAGAAAATGTAGCCAGAGGTGGATCTCCTAGTGTCCACACAACCCGCATAATCCGAATCATTGTATCTAACTATGGATGCATCGATGTTCCCAAAGCGTAAGCACTTGCTAGCTGAGTCCTTGGACGTAACTCAAGATGTGCTTCACTGCTTCCCAATGCTTTTTGCTTGGATGTGCCATAAACCTGCTGACCACTCCCACTGCATATGCAATTTCTAGTCGTGTGATAACCATGGCGAGCATGAGACTACCAACTACCAAAGAATATGACACCTTTGTCATCTCTGCCCTTTCAGCATGCGATTAGGAACAATCATGCTTGCTAGGTTTTTTGTATGCAGCCATAGGGGTACTCAATGCTTTCCCCCCTTGACTTATCGGCTATGAGCATATCATCCACCTACAAAATCAAAATGATGAGAAAAACATCATTCAACCTCTTTGTGTACAAGCAATGATCCTCTTGGATTTGTACACAACCCTGGGATTGAATGTACTTATCAAACTTGATGTACCATTTCCTTGAGCCTTGCTTTAATCCATACAAAGCTTTCTTGAGTCTACACACCAGTTTTGCCCTTGTTGGCTTCTCACGCTTTATTACAAAACCCTTTGGCTATTTCATGTAAAGATCCTCTTCAAGATCCCCATGAAGAAATGATGTCTTCACAGCCATTTGGAGTAATTCCAAGTCCTTGATGACTACTAGATCAAGCACAAGATGCGAACATTGGAGAAAATATTTAATCAAAATCCACACCTTTCATTTTCTTGAACCCTTTAGCAACCAATCTTACCTTATACTTAAGCTCGAGATCATCTGTGATATACTTCCTCTTGTACACCCATTTGCATGGCAATGCCTGTTTACTCATAGGTAACTTTGTCAATTCCCAAGTTTCATTGGCTAAAATTGAGCTTTACTCAGATTGCATAGCCTCCTCCCACTTCACGCTATCATCCATTTGAATGTTCTCTTTGTAGCAAGTGGGTTCACCGCAATCAGTAACTAGCAAGTAGTCTAATCCATGCTCAAAATACTCAGATGCACGAGATGTAGGAGTAGATCTCCGAAGTGCATGACTGCTGGATTTTGGTCTCTCTGGAGCAACATGTGTGTGTGTGTAGTAGTGGAAGGTGCATCACTAGCACGTCCGACATTGAAAGGGTGGTGGTAATGTGTGTGCTAGTCTCCACCCAATCGTGCTATCTTATAGCCTCACCCTAACGTACACACTGGTCAGCCATGCCGATGGCCTTGCCCGTAGGACCCATGTCCTTACATTACACCCCCCTGGAGAATTGTTTTCGTCCTCGAAAACGAACATAGGAAAATGTTTCTTAAGTGCGGAGACATTCTTCCATGTAGAACCTTCTTCAGGTCTATATCTAGCCATTTTACCAACACCTGTCATCTGACATGATTTCTAGTGCGAAGCTCATGAGAATCCATAATCTTTTCGGGCTCATAAGGGATGCTTGGCGGTTTGATAAGGTTAAATAACACACCTGTTTCAATGACATTATCATTCTGTTCTAGTTGTTTTCGTAAACGGCTAACATGAAAAACAAGATGAACTCATGAGTGCTCTGGAAGAGCTAACTTATAGGCCACTTGACCTATATGTTTGAGAATGGTAAATGGTCCACAATAGCGTGGTGAAAGTTTAGCAACTTTTCCCGTCTTCAGACTTTCTGAATGCTCCAAAACTTTGAGGAAAACCTTATCTCCTTCTTTGAAAGTAGCAAAATGACGATGCTCATTTGTGTACGTCTTATATCGATCTTGAGCTTGCTTAACATTCTGTCGAGCAACTCGAAGCATGTCAAAATGGTCTTTGAGAAAATCCTTGCTTGTTGTATCTTCTCCTTAGCCAACCCCACCGAAACGGGTGATCTACGTTGAAATCCATATGAAAGCATAAATGGACTAAACCCTGTAGTCACATGCTTTGAACTATTATAAGAAATTTCCAATATAGGTGAGTAGTCTTCCCAATTGGTTTGCTTCTTGCTAACGTACGCTCGTAGCATATCCTCTAGCACTTGATTAACTCTTTCGGTTTGACCATCTATTTCTGGATGATCAGCCGTACTTAGATTAAGTTTAGTTTCCAACTTTTGAAACACAGCTCTCCAGAAGTGATTATCGAACTTTCAATCTCTATCACTAATGATACTAGCTAGAAGACCGTAGAGTTTATATATGTGCTCTACAAATAGACGTGCTAATTTTGGTTTCTTAATCATAGTCTTAGTGGGAATGAATCGACCCATCTTGGTGAGACGGTCTACAATTACCCATATGGCATCATGGCCATGATTTGTAGTAGGTAGTCCTACAACAAAATCCATAGAGATACTCTCCCACTTACCTTGTGGAATCTCTAAAGGATGTAAAAGGCCACCTACCTTGAGGCGCTCTGCCTTATTAACTTGGCACTATTGGTAGTTTAGTATGTACTCTTGAACATCATGATGTAAGTTCGGCCAATAAAATTGCCATCGAACTAAGGCATACGTCTTACGAATACTTGGATGACCAGCACTTAGACTATCGTGACACTCAAATAAGATTTGGCGCCTAGTGTCTGAGTCCTTTGTCACACATACTCTACGTTTGTGGAGTAAGTAGCCATCATCAATGGTAAAATTCTTCCATCACTTAAGCTCTTCCTGAGTAGGGGTGGAGCTCTATGTGTTGGAGTTTTTATCTACGCATGCAGAGACATGTTGATTTGCCTGTACATAGACATGTGAGTGTGAGGGATCCCTTTTCAAAACTACACTCCACACTTTAGCATATGATTGATCTTGTGCACACTTTCCACGTAATGACTCCAAAAATCCACTCTTTATTTCCATGAAAGCAAGTGAATTAATTTGAGGCATCCGACTTAGTGCATCCGCTACTACATTATATCACCCCTTGCGATATCATAGCTTACAATCATAATCTTGAAGGATTTCGGCCCATCTAACTTTACGGCCCTTCAAGTCCGTTTGAGTAGTAAACCATTTGATACTCTCATGGTCAAAACTACTTCAAACTCGGCACCATATAAAGAGTGTCGCCACTTTTGTAAAGCGCGAATTATGGCATAGAGCTCTCTCTCATAGACATAATAATTCTATTGAGCTCTACCTAACTTTTTACTTTCAAAGGCTAAAGGTCTTCCCTCCTGGAGAAGTACTGCACCAATTGCTTTATCACTAGCATCAGTCTCTACCACAAACGGCTTAAGTGGGTCGACGATTTCTAGGATGGGAGCAGTGGCTATAGCTACCTTGAGTTGTTCGAAACTGCGTTTTTGGGTTTTTCCTCAAGAAAAGGTCTTACCTTTTTCTTTAAGTTGATCCGTCATAGGAACATTAATTTTGGCATAATCACGGATATGCTATCAATAAAATCCAGCCATGCCTAAAAATATTTGAAGCTCCTCAACATGTTGGGATGTGGCCATCGAAGAATGGTAGCGACCTTGTCAGTGTCCATTTTGATGCCAAAATAAGAGATCACATGATGGAGGTAATGTATCTTTGTTTTAAAGAAATTACACTTGCTTTGCTTAGCATACAACACGTGAGCTTGTAGCTGTTCGAACACTAATTGTGTTCTATGTGTTCATCTTCAGTCTTACTGTAAGTGAGAATGTCATCAAGGAAAACCACAACAAATTTTCCAAGATAGGGACGTAAGACACTATCCATGGGTGTCATAAATGTAGCTGGAGCATTGGTTAGACCAAAAGGCATAACCAAAAATTCAAAATGCCCGAACCGTGTTCTAAAGGCAGTTTTGGAGATATCTTGCAAAAGGATACGCACCTAGTGGTATCCTGAACGAAGATCTATCTTTGTATAGTATCTTGCCCCATGGAGCTGATCAAACAACTCATCCACTCGAGATAGAGGATACTCATTCTTGATGGTTATCGCATTTAATCCGCGATAATCTACACACGTGCGCATAGTACCATCTTTCTTTTTTACCAATAGGATTGGTGATGCCCAAGGCAAAGTGCTAGGTCTAATGAAACCACGAGCGAGGTAGTCAGCCAACTGACTCTCAACCTCCTTGGCTTCTTTAGCACTCATACAATAAGGTGGTTTACTCACCGGGTTAGTGCCTAGCAAGACATCTATGGCATGATGCACATCATGTGTAAGGGGTAAACCCGGTGGTAAATCACTTGAGAACACATCACTATACTCCGTGAGTAAGTGAGTCATCTTTTGCCATGCAAAAGGAGAAAGTAAACTAAAGTTATGCTGGGATGGAGAATCTTGTAATTCCTGTAATGTTTGTTTTACAACAGTTTGCACGTTGCTCTAAAGTATTAAAATTTAGAGCACTTTGCTCGTTAGATTTGCTAACACTTTGCTTATCATTAGAATTCATTGCACTTTGCATACCATTACTAAAATTCACCGCACTTTGCTCTTGAGAATTCACAAGACTTGGAGACAAGCAGTAACACAAAAATACTTCATCTATTAAATATGCTTTCTGCAAAATAGAAATCTCGGCTGTACATATAAGAGGTATAGATGGTATATTTTTCTCACCAAGCAAAAGCACATGTTTACCATTGGCCATGAAGGATAAGGAGTTGTGTTCATAACTAATGTGCAATGTGTTTCCTAAACCATGCAGCCACTCCTGTCCTAAAACTACATCAGCATGGTCCATGTTTATAACTTAGAAGTCAAGGGTCATCGTATGATCTTGAACAATAAGCTCGACCCCTTGAACTACCGTGTCCCATACTTCTTTATTATTCCCAAACATCTACTCCATCACATACTTGTGAGAGTAGGGAGTCTGTGTAAGCTTCAATTTCTGGACTAGCTTATAGTTCAAGAAGTTATGAGTTGCATCATCATCCACTAAAATACAAACACGTTGTCTGTTAATAGTGCCATGCATGAGAATCAAATCATGGGGGCCAAAGGTGGGCTGCCACATTGAAGCAGGCACACAACACTTGTGCTTTTCTTCCATATGAAGAACCTCTACAACACAATATTTAGGAGATGAATCTAAGTGAGGCGTTGCACGTGTGCATGGCTTTTTCTTTGCCTTGCAAAAGAGGACAATCTTTTTTGTTATTTTGGTGCAAAAGACATCTAAAACACAAATTGTGTTTCTTTGCACGCTCAAAATCGGCAGTGCTGAGAGATCCACTTGGAGTATCTTGTGAGTGCTTAGGCTTCTTAGCCTCTTGTGGCCATGGAGAGGTAGATTGTCTCTTATTCCTCTTGAAACATGTGGGAGATCTACCTCACCATTGGCTCTATACACATTGCTCTTAGCAAAATTATTCTTAGAGTAGGGAACATTTTCTTTCCTCTCTTGGTCATCATCATTTCTTTCGGCATGACTGATGGCTTTTTCCAAAGTTTCTGGATGTTCGGTCTTGACATGAAGACGATAGTCTTTGTCAAGACCCCTATTAAAACCCCGTATCTGTCAGGACACCAGCAAGGCCGGACAAGACAAGGGTAGGGCCGGGCTAGGCGGTGTGGAACGGGGAGTCCAACTAGGGCAAAGGGCCAGGGGCTTGCCTATATAAAGGGTGGTTGGGTGGTGGACTCTCAGACCCTAGTTTCCCTTGTCTTACACTGGTATCAGAGCTAGGGGAGAAGGAGCCATGGAGGAAGGGGGGAGGTTGCATGAAAGCATGCTGGTGTTCTCTCTCTCTCTCTCTCTCTCTCTCTCTCTCTCTCTCTCTCTCTCTCTCTCTCTCTCTCTCTCTCTCTCTCTCTCTCTCTCTCTCTCTCTCTCTCTCGATCGATCGATCGATCGACGGGATCCCTCTCTCCTTCGTTTTCAGCAGCAAAAGAAACATGCATGGCCTTGCCCGCAAGCCATAGGGTGCAAACGGCTATGCAGGAAGGCGACTCTGCAAGTAGTCGCGGCCGAGTGCAGACGCCTGTGCTAGGCAAGAAGGTTGAGGCCATAAGCACCATGGGCAAGCCCGCTTAGCGAGAGGAAGGGGAGTCGACCTCCACCATCTTGAGCGGAGATGGGGTCTCTGGCTTTGCGCTGAGCTGCTAAAGAAAACCCGTAACGGGCGCGAGGCAGGGGGAGAAACACAGCAAGCGACGATAGCCTTACCTGCTTAGTGCAAGCGGCCGCCATTGCTGCAGGTAAAGTTGTGTGTATTCTTTTTTTTGTTGCTTTTGTTTTGCATGCGGCCTTCCACGGGCGACCCTAGGGACACCCTAAGCGAGCCCTCCCATGGTACGAAGCGGGAATCCTTGCCGCTGTCGATTTTGGTTGAGCACAAGGTGCAGAACTTCATGGTCGGCAGCGGAGAGGGAGCTGATGTTATAGAAAATCAGCGTCAACAATGGCCATGGCGCAGTTTTTTTTTAAAAAAAACCACCATACTCCTGCCATGCAAGGGTTTGCAGCTAAGGGCATGCAGGCCGGCGGGCTATGGACGCACACTCTGATCAACCACGGATCTTGTTGAGGTTATCTTGAAAGAACTCAGCGGGGGATGAACAGTTTAACACACACCATGCGGAGTATCCACAATCATGCACGACATGCAAAGCACAGCCTGCAAGGCATGTAAGGATGCACATAAGCTCGAGAAATCTGACAAACTGTCGATGCTAACTCCATGTCTTTTGGTATGAGGCACTTTTGGTCTGAAGGATGCTTGAAAACGCAAGCACTGTGGTCGATACGACAAATTTCTTGAAGGCATTTAGCAGGTAAACAATACGAGGTAAATTTCAATACCGCTTTGTTTTCCTCAAGCACATGTTTCATCAAGACACGAGCAAGGCTTCTGCAAACTGAGTTGTTATCACATTTGCTTGCACGCATGGCTTATCCAAGGCATGAAAACCTCGCACGGTTGGATCATGTCGAGGGTGGTGTTTAGCAAACTTTGGTAGTCCAAAGACCAATGATTGTTTTGACGACCAAAATCAAGCAAGGCTTGAGTAAGAAATGCTCTCGTTTCACAATAAGGCTTCTGTCCATGCCTACCAAAGGTTAGGGCATGGTGGTGCTAGGGAATCTCATGGAGATCGGCACAGTCTATTGCTAATTTGGATGAAGGAGGTAGCAGGTGCTCCACAGTACCAACCAACAACCATTTCAAGATGCTATCACGCAAATTGTTAGGGCTTGCTTTTCTCGACATCACTGGAGCAAGGCTTCGTCTCCGTAATCAAGCCCAACAGGCACGAGGACATTTGTCTATGAGCAAGAGTATATGTAGCTCCAAGGCATGGTAGCATCCAAAGTGGGTCTACTGAACAGTATCAGGCAAAGACAAGACTTCCATGTTTGACCTCTGCTATGAGCATACAAACTTGGGACGAACTTGACAATATGCCAGCAGGTTATTTCATGAGAAACAGACGGGCGTATATGATACAAAAAACAGATCACACTCGTGCAGCAGATATGGCTATGCGCTATTTTTATGTGACTTTTCTTCCACGGAATATCGGGCCAATTGGTTACAGCAACGACCAGGTTAGCCAAGTTTAAGTTTTTCTCGTTTTTTCCTATTTACACTTTACTTGGCAATTACTGTCATTGTGCAAAGCAAAGTGCTTTGGAAATGTTATATGCAGCAAGGCTTCGGGGAACTGGCAAAATAGGGAATATCAACTCACCGAATCCCTACCAGTCTAAACTGTGCAAGGCACTTATGGTTTTGGTTCTACTTTGCTTTGCAATGTTATATGCAGCAAGGCTTCGGGGAACTGGCAAAATAGGGAATATCAACTCACCGAATCCCTACCAGTCTAAACTGTGCAAGGCACTTATGGTTTTGGTTCTCACAATTGAGGACATCACTCTCCGCAAGGGCTTACTAGACGAGATGCAAGGCATGCTACTTAGGTGGATTCACTTCTACTACCTCGTGAATTACACTTCCGCTATCACACTTGCAACACGGACAGACTAAAAAAGGGATTGTTTACAACAATACTAAAAAGAAACTAAACTTTTGACTTATTTCACATGCAAAGTGCCATATTAAGTCATGTTTGTAAAGTCACGACCCCATACATGGTAAGTGGGTCAAGCTGTGGCTTGTTTTTTCTCTTTCCTCTCTCGATGACAGCATTATACAGGCAGATTGTTACATGCTTATAGGATAAGCTGCCAGTCAGGCATAAGATGTCTAAGAGCACACATTCTGGGCGCACACACACTAGAAATTTAAGGAAAGTTCCTCGGCCCAGCATACTCTTCTTCTCTCTCTTTCTCCTATTTCTCTCAAGAATAGTGAAAACTTTCTAAGAGGCTTTTGTTACATGTTTTGTTTGGGAGTCAGCATGAGCCAAGGTGCTCCAACTCTCAGCTAGAAATTGGCCAAGATGCCATTCCCATTAGTTTTCATCGGTTTATGGATGGAACACTAATTTCCGTAAGAGCTATGAGCCACACACAGGCTGGCTAAGAAGCCATTGTCAGATCTCGGGTAAGACCCAATTGTTGGTATTCCTTGGATGATTGTTTTCAAGATCGAACAGTTCTACAATGAAGTACACATCGATGTTGCTGGACAAGCAAGAATCTTGTCATTACGAATGTCTAGGGTGTCATTTTTGCACTACATGTTTTCAATGTGACACTCAAGTTGAGTTTTTGATAATCTTCAACTCATAGCAGCTGATTTCTACCAAAGAGTATCGATGCAGCAATCAGTTGAGACAGCATGGCTGTCCAGAAGAGCTAGGCATTTCACTTTTGTTGTTCTCCAGCTCCTTTTATAGCACTACGGAGTGTCTATGGACATATTGTTTTGGGATACGACCCCGCGGATGCTTACTAAGTCACCCCATAGGCATTGAGGATCATAGTTTGATCTATTTCCGTTGCACTTTCAAGGAAAGAAGTCCGCAATCTACCATGCGGTACTGGACAACTACAACTTTTCAAGATGATTATCATCATTCTGTACACGGTTAACTATGATGGTTACCCTTACTTGCTAGTTGAGCAGCTTCTACAAAAGGACTTACCAAGTGGTTGGACTACGTAGGTTTTACCCAACGGGTTTGGATTGTGAAGGCAACACCTAGGGTTTCCAAATCAATGTCGCTTGGTTTTTTCACACAGGGGAGATGTACTCATCTACATTTGAATACGGGTAAGTAAACATTCAATTCAATCTCCACGTACGCATCTATTGATTTGGTGTTATTCCAGTTTTTAATATGTACTCATCTGCATTTGAATACGGGTAAGTGAACATTCAATTCAATCTCTAGGTACGCATCTATTGATTTGGTGTTATTCCAGTTTTTAGTATGCATTGCTTGGTTTTTTCAAGTCGTTTAAATACGCTTGAATATTTCAGGGCCATGCCAAGGGCATGTCAAAACAAGTATTTTGGGCCATACTGTCCAATGTACATTATGCTATTATGAATCCACTTGTAGGATTCGATTTGGCACATGTTGTCACATGGGATACAACATGGTCTAGGGACTCACGGAGTTCGGTTTAGCCAGTGTGGAGCAAGGATAATGAGGGTCCTTCTCACTCCCGTCGTAAAGTGTTTACAATTATCTCCACACACAAGAATATCTTGTACTTGAAGAATGTTCTTTTTTAGACATTCTTACATGAGACATATTCCACATGTGAAGGATATGAGTCTCTGGGACTGACACTGGCGCCCACTATTTCAAAAATGTGTCACGACAAAGTCCCTAGGTGCTGGTCACATCTGTTCTCTAGAACATTTTTAGCACGATATATCAGGAGCAATTTCGTGGCCAGAAATTGTCGGATACTTAGAATGACTTGTCCAGGTACAAGTACTGCTAAACAACATTACAGATGGTTGTTTATACATATAGCAAGGCTCTAAATTGTTAATGAAAAAGTTTCATTGTTTGTACCTAGAAGTGATCAATGTTTCACCTTCTATTATGGTTCAGATGTTTCAGCAAGGTTGCAAATGATTGCAATTGAAAGTATTTAGTTTCTTTTTAGAACTATTTACATTCCTTTTTAATGTGTGCTAGGTGCATCACATTTGCCATAAGTAGTGGCAAGGATCACCATGGATATACAGGTTCGGATCTGTTTTTTGTTAAATGCATGCACACTAGGTGTTATGGGCCCTAGTGTTTAGCAAAGGCTGATTTGGAACGGCATGCATATTCCTCGAGTTGTTGCTTATGAAGCATTTTGCACTCTATGTGCACTATCTCTATGAGATTACTTTTGAGTCTACTAATCACCAATAGAAGTCATGGCTCGGTTTGGGTGTTTGTGATTTTTCAAGTTAACCACGATGGTTCTTCCGAAAATTGTTGATTCCTCAACAATGTTATACGCTATTGTGATTCCTCCTTTACCAGTCGTCTGGGAAGACTGTATGTAAACCGTGAGGGAAACACACCTCAGTACTGTCAGTATCCAAGGGGATTGGCAAATTAAAAAGTGTAATCTTGGGCTAAAGGATATGCAAAGTGAGTACGTTAGCACCAACCAATCCAATTAATAAGCATTTATTGCTCTTCTTGGAGTTTACTTACTATCAGTTAACGCATGTTGCGACTAGGTAATCTCTTCATGTATACATCGGTTCTCAACCTTGAACACTCGTTAGGGTGGGGTTGTTTACTGATGAAATTTGAGAACAAGTCAAGGACTTACACTTGGCTGGTGATTTAGGTCAGCAAGTTACTTTCACAGAAAGTGAGAAGCGGTACTCTTTCAGGTATATCTTTGTTGTGATAACTCGTTTAGCTTGCTCATGTGCGTTCTAAATGGAGTCTACACACTAGATGGTTGCAAATGGACAACAATGTGGAAAATCAAGATGTTACTCTTGGTTTCATTGAACCTCCTGCGGAATCGTGTTCCGGTCAACCAAATAGCTGGATCCGTGAAGGATGCCACTTGAGAAAACATTAGTGTTCTTAAGAAGAACCTTTCCCCTTTTGTTTTCGAGGATGAAAACTCTTCTTAAGGGGGAAGTAATGTCAGGACACCGGCAAGGCCGGACAAGACAAGGGCAGGGCCCGGCTAGGCAGTGTGGAACGGGGAGTCCAACAAGGGCAAAGGGCCAGGGGATTGCCTATATAAAGGGTGGTTGGGTGGTGGACTCTCAGACCCTAGTTTCCCTTGTCTTACAGTATCTTTTGGAATTCATCTAGACCTTCTAGTTTTAATATGATTTCCTGATACTTCAAAAGGTATTGTGTGAGAGAGAGGCCAGACATGCGGCATGCATCCCATGCTAGCCAATTCTTATCTTCTTCATTGGAGTCCAAAACCTCTTTGGAGAAAGAAGCTTGAAATGCAGCCCAAGACTGAGGACGACGAGCATCTATTGGAAATGGCATCCACTACTTATAGGCCTTGCCTTTAAGAGACAGACTTGTTTCCACAGCCGCCTTTATATCTGGGGTGTGTCTCAATCTATGAATATCACTCCATTTGTGTAAGAACGTATTGATCACATCCTTGTTGCGATCACGCTCTTCCCGTGAAACTCAGGAATGGTGATATTCTTAATTAATGTATTGCTACCTTCTGCATCTTCTAAAGCACTTGTCTCTTGGACTCCTCAAGTCGTGCGAGCTTGGTTCCCTTGAACCGTGCCACTGGTGGCTCCTTGAGCCATCTGTGAATTCATAAATTTCACAAAGTAACTTCGTAAGATTGGTAACATTTGCATTCAGTGCAGAGAAGTTGCATTCAAGTACGCTTTGGCGATGTTCCAAAGTCTTAAAAGAGGCCATATCTACAAACCCATGATCTCCTAGATCGTCATCATCATGCATATTAGTGTCAACAGCAACCATGGTGCCCTGATTTTGATCTATGTGCTCAAAATCAAAAGTGTGTGTAGGTGGGATATCCTCACTGGCCATGGTAAACACACACTAATGTAAAGAGAGAAAAAATTTCAACTTGTATCTTGTGAAATTGAAGTCTTTGTGTTTTGTATGCTCCACAATTTGCGTTGCATGCGAACCTTGCCTTGCGAGAATTGTAGCGCTTCACATGTCGTTTATCGTAAGAACACCTTTGTTGAATCTTCACAAAACTCGTCGTCTTTGTGAAGGCTTTTGTTCACTTTGAAGTTACCTCCTTGAGGAAAAAAGAATTTTTGCAGAAAAACTTGCCTTCCTCCAAGAAGTGAAAAGGAAGGGTAAAACTACTTCTTTGAAGTTTGAATCTTTCCCTTTCCTTCTAGCTTTCCTTTCAACACAAGTATGCTATCTTTTCTTGTTATACACAAGAAGAGTCAATTGCTTGATGGTAAAGTATTGGCCTCTTACCCTCATGGGGTGGATTCAACCCTCCTTCATTCAAGGGTTAAGCGGGATTTCCTACGCACGTAGCCAACAACGCCAACAGAAGCCTTTGGAGCCTCGGCGTCGTCGAGTTGCCGATCAAGTTTGCCTTGGTCGCCCACCTTAGTCGTGCGATGTGGGGGGGGCGTGGTGGGCTATCGTTGTCTACGGAACGTGGGAGAGAAGCAGCATGTTGTCGCATGCACATGCAACCCACTTTTCCCCTCCTCCCATAAATAGCTCGGATACCAGTGAAAGGGCGGTGGTAATGCGTGTGCTAGTCTCCACCCAACCGTGCTATCTTATAGCCTCCCCTAGCGTACACATTGTCCGGCCGTGTCCAAGGCCTTTCCCATAGGACCCATGTCCTTACACACTATCCGGCCATGCCGGTGGCCTTGCTCGTAGGACCCATGTCCTTACCCACGTTGCATGCACATGCAACCCGACTTTCCCCTCCTCCCAAAAATAGCTCGGATACTAGTGAAAGGATGGTGGTAATGCGTGTGCTAGTCTCCACCCAACCGTACTATCTTATAGCCTCCCCCTAGCGTACACACTATCCGGCCATGCCGGTGGCCTTGCCTGTAGGATCCATGTCCTTACAGACATTCTGTGCAACTGGTGATGAGCAAATAAGCAAACATCCTCAAACCGTACTCTGCGATACTTAATGTCTTTCACTTGCTTTTTATGCATTTTAGACTCGTTGAATATCACGTGTGAGTTGCGTATGACCTTCTTTAATTCCGGGTGCTAGAGACGATATTCCATCTCCCCGTCTACACCATATCCAATGAAGATGCACTTGTGTGATTTGGAGTCCAACGCTTTTGGCACATGTGACAATGCCTCACACCCAAATACATGTGACATATCATAATTGGGCTCTTTGCCCGTCCACATCTCTTACGGAACCTTGTACTTTAGTGGTGTGCTAGGTGACCAATTGATCAAGTAAGCAGTCATCGTAACAGCTTCTCCCCAAAATTCTTGAGGTAAGTTGGCCATAGACAACATAGAAGTGACCCGTTCCTGAATGGTTCTATTCATCCTTTTAGCCACACCATTTTGGGTGAGTGTGTAAGGAGTGGTAAATTGTCTTCTAATGCCTCTTTTGCTGCAAAAGTCCTTGAACTCAGAGGAGATGTACTCGTTTCCATTGTCACTGTGCATAGCTTTAAGATTTCTACCCAATTGGTTCTCTACCAATGCTAAGGACTTCTGAAAGGCACTAAAGATGTCACTCTTCTGCTTCAAGAGATAAACCCACGCCTTTCTATTAGAGTTTTCTATGAATGTTAGGAAGTATAACGCTCCCCCTAGAGACTTGACTGGCATAGGTCCGTACAAGTCACTATGAATGAGGTCTAGAGGAGTCCCTAACTCCTTGTCCAAAGGCGCTGACGTCAACCTAGTATATTTGCCACGGATACATTGCTCACATAAAAAGAAGTTAAAGTAATCTACTACAGGGATATAACCAAAATGCTGCAAGACTTTTATTCCCTTGACTCATACGTCCTAGCTGGCTATGCCACAACTCGGTAGATGGAATCTCGGCTACACAAATAGAATTGTTTTTCCCAAAAGAGACATAAAGTGAGTACAATGAGCTATAGCTTTGGCCTTTAAGCATGACCAGCTTTCCCTTTTTGATAATCCAAGAACCATGAGCAAATATGGTAGTGTAATTTAAATAATCTAGCTATCCCCAACTGACATCAAACTCTTTGTCAATTTGGGTACATGTCCGACATTATACAGTATAAATTCAGTGCCATTATGTATAGAAAAAAAAATGTTGTCCACACCACATACATCAAGCTCATAAGAATTTCCTAGCTTCACTGTGCCATGTTGTTAAGTATGGAGCCTGATTTACCCTTGTAATTTTGTGTGGTAAAAGCGCACATTTGTAAGGCCCCCATTATGAGGAGAAGCCATCGTGCGTGAAGGAAAACCACTCACCGAAAACCAAAATTTTCACGGACAAGAATCAGGGGCAACTTTAAAGGCCCGCCCCCGAGGCTTTTTTTCGCCGGAATATTCTTTTTCGCCGGAATATTATGGCCGGACGACGGCCGGAAAGTGGTCGGAAAACAACCGGTCGGTTGGCCGGTGGCCGGTAGTCAATGGCCGGTGGTCGGAAGTCAATGGCCGGTGGCCGATGGCCGAATTCAATGGCTGATGGTTGAATTCAAAAGCGGACTTGTCCTCTCAAGGGCGGCCACACATGGACGGATTGGAGGGTCCGATTTGGACTTATTCGCACAAGGGCGGCTACACATGGCTGTCTCTCATAAGAGAGGGCAGCCCTTTTGGCCTATAAAAGGAGGCCATTTCTACACACATTTCAGAGTGTGAAGTTGATGCAACAAGGTGAGTGTGAGGTGGTGAGAGTGAAGCAAGGCGGGAGCTCCATTAAGGGTATAATCCCTTTGTAAAGTACTTCTTGTTTTGAAGTACTAAAGCCATTGAGTGGCTGCTTTCCCATGGACGTAGCCCACATTGGGTGAACCACGTATATCGTGTGTACTCTCTCTCTCTCTCTACTCTATAATCTCGTGTATATAAATCTGTCTCTCTCCATTAAGTAATCTACTCAATTATCTATTTAGCTACGTCTTATTTCCTAACAACTGGTATCAGAGCAAGGTTTGCTCGTAGCTAAATTATCTCAAGGAAAGGATTCCTTGAATTGAGTGGGAGTTATGGCGGAGGAAGGGAAGCTTAAGATTGAGAAGTTCAACGGCAAAAACTACCAACATTGGAAGATGCAGATTGAAGACTATCTCTACCAGAAGGACCTCTATTTGCCACTAGGCGGTCTTGCGAAGAAGCCCGCAACAATGGCAGATGAAGCATGGATTGTCCTTGATCGAAAGGCACTGGGAACAATTCGGTTAAGCTTGGCGTCAACGGTGGCCTTCAATGTTTCGGAGATGAAGACCACGGAGGACTTGATGAAGTCACTTGACGACTTCTACGAGAAACCATCGGCATCCAATAAGGTATTTCTTATGAGGCGCTTGTTCAATCTAAAGATGACAGAGAATGGTTCAGTTGCAGAACACCTAAATGACTTTAACACAAACATAAGTCAACTTCGATCAGTGAAAATCAATTTCGATGACGAAGTGCGAGCTCTCCTTATACTATCATCTCTACCGGATAGTTGGGACAACATTGTGATGGCTGTAAGTAATTCTATCTCTGGCACAAATACTCTTAAGTTTGATGATGCTGTGGGTGTTCTCCTAAGCGAGGAAATGCGAAGGAGAAGCACAAGAGAATCATCAAGTGTTGCACTATCAGTGGAAACAAGAGGAAGGCTTAAGGAGAGGTTCAAAAACCAAAAGGGTCGTGATCGCTCAAGGCGGAGCAAGTCACGCACAAAGTTAGTTCTTGAATGTTGGAACTGCGCCAAGAAGGGCCACGTCAAGAAGGATTGCTGGTCCAAGAAGAAGAAGGAGACAGAGTCTCAAGACAACAAGCCAACATCGGAGGCCAATGTGGCAGGTAAAGTAGAGCAAGATGCTCTAATTCTCTCATTAGACAATGTGTCTAATTCCTGGATAGTAGATTCCGGGGCTTCATTCCATGCGACACCACACAAGCAACATTTCCAAGACTACACCAAAGGTAATTTTGGGTATGTATACTTGGGAGATGATGAAGCTTGTGAGATTGTCGGCAAAGGTACAGTTTTTGTCAAAACTACTAACGGAAATGAATGGAAGCTTAAAGATGTTAGGCATGTTCCTTCTCTTCGCAAAAATTTGATCTCTACAGGACAATTGGACGATGAAGGTCACAACATTGCATTCGGAAACAAACGGTGGAAGATCTCAAAGGGATCTTTGGTGGTTACCAAGGGTGAAAAAGTCGGTACACTTTACTTGTGTACTGTTAGCACGCAACCTTCAGCTTGTGCAGCAACTACAGAAGTTGATAGTGCGGTGTGGCACTACCGACTTGGGCATATGAGTGCCAAAGGAATGCAAATCCTTCAAACAAAGAAGCTTCTACCAGGTTTGAAAGAACTGGACTTAGAGTTCTGTGAAGATTGTGTTTATGGTAAACAAAAGAGGATAAAATTTCAAAAATCAGGAAACGAAAGAAAAAATAAAAAACTTGAGTTGGTTCATTCTGATGTTTGGGGTCCTGCAAGTACACCATCACTTGGTGGCTCATTGTACTATGTAACATTCATAGACGATGCGACTAGAAAAACATGGGTTTATGTCATGAAGAATAAATCCGATGTATTTTCCATATTTCAAAGGTGGAAAGCCTTTGTGGAGAATGAAACAGGTACCAAGGTTAAATGCCTCAGATCCGACAATGGAGGCGAATATTGCAGCCAAGCTTTTGAAAGCTTTTGTGCTAGCAATGGCATTCGGAGGCAAAGGACAACCCCAAGGACACCTCAACAAAATGGGATTTCGGAAAGGATGAACAGGACAATCATGGAACGAGCACGAAGCATGCGGCTACATGCAGGCCTACCGCTTGAGCTTTGGGCGGAAGCTGTAAGTACGTCTGTGTACTTAATCAATCGGTCACCCTCAACGGCATTGGATGGGGGAGTTCCAGAAGAGGCATGGACAGGTAAACCGGTGAATTATGCATTTCTCAAAGTGTTTGGGTGTGAGGCTTTCATGCACATAGATAGAAGCGTAAGATCAAAGCTAGATGCAAAGTCCAAAAAGTGTTTCTTCATTGGCTATGGAGAAGGAGACTTTGGGTATCGCCTATGGAATCCTGAAGATGGTAAAATCTTAAGGAGTAGGGATGTAATTTTTAACGAACAAAATATGTACAAAGATTACTTGGAAAGAAAACAAACAAAAGAAACAGGTGATGAGTACATGGAGCTTGAGGACGGTGAAGACTCAAGGACTGCAAACGGTGACAATGTGCAACAACGTCAACCAAATGAGGAGCCTCAACCTATTCCCCGAAGATCTACAAGAGCAAGTAGACCTCTAGAAAGGTTTGTTCCTTCGTTCAACCATCTCTTGATCTCAGATTCTGGAGAGCCGGAATCATATGAAGAAGCTATGCAACATGAATCCAAAGAAGAATGGACGAAGAGCATGCAAGTGGAGATGGACTCACTACATCGCAACCAAACATGGGAGTTGGTTGAGTTGCCTAAAGGTAAGCGGGCACTTCAAAACAAATGGGTGTACAAGCTAAAGGAAGAAGAAGGTGGGAAGAAAAGGTACAAGTCTAGGCTTGTGGTAAAAGGTTTTTCTCAAAAGAAAGGTATTGACTTCAATGAAATATTTTCTCCTATTGTAAAAATGAACTCAATTAGGCTTGTCTTAAGCCTTGTGGCTGCTCATGATCTAAATCTCGAGCAAATGGATGTAAATACGGCATTCCCTCACGGTGACTTAGAGGAGGAAATCTACATGCTTCAACCAAAGGGGTATGAAGTAAAAGGTAAGGAGAAAATGGTTTGCAGATTAAAGAAGAGCTTGTATGGTTTAAAGCAAGCATCAAGACAATGGTACTTGAAGTTTGATCGATGGATGTTGGATCATGGATTCACAAGATGCAACTCGGATCACTGCGTCTATTCGGAGAATTTGGGAGATGGGAAATTCATCATCCTAATGTTGTATGTTGATGACATGTTGATTGCAAGTGCTAACATGCAGGACATCAAAGACCTAAAAGAGGAGCTGTCCAAATCTTTTTCAATGAAAGATTTAGGTGTTGCAAAGAGGATACTTGGTATGAAAATATCAAGGAACAGGACGAAGAAGACAATAAAGCTATCTCAAGAAGATTACATCAAGAAGGTACTAGAAAGGTTTGCAATGCAAAATGCAAAACCAGTTTCTACACCTTTGGCTGGTCATTTTAAACTAACGAAGGATATGTGTCCAAAGACACAAGAGGAGATAGCCTATATGTCTAAAGTTCCATATGCTGCAGCGGTAGGTTCTCTAATGTATGCTATGGTTTGGACAAGGCCAGACATTGCACATGCAGTGGGAGTTGTGAGTAGGTTCATGGACAACCCAGGTAAAGAGCATTGGCAAGCTGTGAAGTGGATACTTAGGTATCTAAAAGGGACAACAACAAATGCTTTGTATTTTGGAGGAACTGATATTTTTCTAGAAGGGTATGCTGATGCAGATATGGCAGGTGACAAAGATACTCGAAGGAGCACTACTGGCTATGTGTTCACGGTTGGAGGCACAGCAGTAAGCTGGGCTTCAAAGCTGCAGAAAGTGGTTTCACTTTCTACCACGGAAGCAGAGTATGTAGCAATGACGGAGGCAAGCAAAGAAATTCTGTGGCTTCACAGATTCTTAGAAGAGCTTGGATTCAAACAAGACACTTGTGTCTTGTATAGTGATAGCCAAAGCGCTATCCATCTTGCGAAGAACTCAGCCTTTCATTCAAGGACAAAGCACATTGAGGTGAGATATCACTTCATACGCACTCGTTTGGAAGAGGGACAACTAAAGCTAGGAAAGGTGCATACAAGTGAAAATCCTGCAGACATGTTTACAAAGGTGGTCAACAAGGAGAAGTTGAGCTTTTGCTCATCTTCAATCGGCATTCAAGGATAAGAAGCCAGAATGGAAAGCAGTCACAGGTTTGGTTTGGAGATCAGTCTCCAAGTGGGAGGTTGTTAAGTATGGAGCCTGATTTACCCTTGTAATTTTGTGTGGTAAAAGCGCACATTTGTAAGGCCCCCATTATGAGGAGAAGCCATCGTGCGTGAAGGAAAACCACTCACCGAAAACCAAAATTTTCACGGACAAGAATCAGGGGCAACTTTAAAGGCCCGCCCCCGAGGCTTTTTTTTGCCGGAATATTCTTTTTCGCCGGAATATTATGGCCGGACGACGGCCGGAAAGTGGTCGGAAAACAACCGGTCGGTTGGCCGGTGGCCGGTAGTCAATGGCCGGTGGTCGGAAGTCAATGGCCGGTGGCCGATGGCCGAATTCAATGGCTGATGGTTGAATTCAAAAGCGGACTTGTCCTCTCAAGGGCGGCCACACATGGACGGATTGGAGGGTCCGATTTGGACTTATTCGCACAAGGGCGGCTACACATGGCTGTCTCTCATAAGAGAGGGCAGCCCTTTTGGCCTATAAAAGGAGGCCATTTCTACACACATTTCAGAGTGTGAAGTTGATGCAACAAGGTGAGTGTGAGGTGGTGAGAGTGAAGCAAGGCGGGAGCTCCATTAAGGGTATAATCCCTTTGTAAAGTACTTCTTGTTTTGAAGTACTAAAGCCATTGAGTGGCTGCTTTCCCATGGACGTAGCCCACATTGGGTGAACCACGTATATCGTGTGTACTCTCTCTCTCTCTCTACTCTATAATCTCGTGTATATAAATCTGTCTCTCTCCATTAAGTAATCTACTCAATTATCTATTTAGCTACGTCTTATTTCCTAACACATGTGTGGCAGTGTGTAACATTTAATGGCCTAATAACTTGTGTGTAGCGGAAAATAGCATAGACATAGTGAGAATTTCATTAGAATAGATTCCTAATGAGCATAGCAAGAGTGCTTGGGTGGAGAGAGCAACAAAAATCATAACACCTAGTTAGATAGGCATGAACAATACTTCAAAAGAGAGATAAATTAAGCTATTGACAATAGTTGAGGACCTGATTTTCATGGAGCCAGTCCCCCCTCTAAAAGGCTTTGTATTATAGGTTTCCCCCATCAAGGGAGACATTTAACAATACAATTCTCTGTGTTCCTTCAATAACTAGCGAGTGCAATGAAGATGGAAACTTCAAGCACTAAGCAAAACCTTATAAAAGACAACATCAATTCCCTCACGGTCTCATACCCAAGACCTCACACACCTTTGAAGATGGTGAGAGCTAGCGGGGTATGAGAGTAGATTGAGAGGAAGGAGTAGTCTTAGAAGAAAGATGTACATCTCCTCACATAATCACTCATATTAGCATAGCATAGCTTAGTAATTAGCATGGTAGAGGAGATGAGCATGCATTGAAGCTTGGCTCTTGGTTGGATTTGCATCACAAATCCAAGAGTTGTTGGTGTAGGCCTCCCTTCTCACAAGCTTGGAGTGGGTGATAAGCTTTCCATTAAATATTGAGAAGGAGAGAGAGAGAGAGAGAGAGAGAGAGAGAGAGAGAGAGAGTCTGTGTGCTTCACACATGAGCTAGTGTGAGTGTCTAACTGATAATGCCTTGAGAAATTCAGCCCCCTCTCTCTCTTGGTCAACCCCTCATGCTATTTCCTCTTGCTAGCTTCCCATTGGACCCCTCCAAGCTTAGCCAATAGCATTTAAGAAGCATAAGTGATGGTCTTCTGAGACGTGTCCCCTTTTCCCTTTTCTGAGAGCTTTAGGTAATTAATTAATGCAACTAACTCTCATTTGACCCCTTTGTCTCCTAGCCAATAGGGATCAGGCAAGCCATTGGGCTGCTGAATGCTCATTGGACCCCTTGGGAGACTGTCCAATAGTCTTCTAGAGAGCTTAATTCTTATTGGTTATTTTATTAAGTGTTTTTTAATGAATTAAACTAGATTTACTCTAGCCTCATTCTCATTGGTCCACCTCCATGGCCATTCAATAGGATTTGAGTGCACCTTGCGGGCATCTGGGCTAAGGAGCTGACATGTGCCCCTCATTCCCTTTCTGTAAAGGAAGCTTGTGAGTGTGTGTGTGTGTGTGTGTGTGTGTGTGTGTGTGTGTGTGTGTGTGTGTGTGTGTGTGTGTGTGTGTGTGTTTGTGTGTGTGTTTGTGTGTGTGTTTCTCTCTTATCCCCTACTTGCAAGGCTCGCCCCCTCCTTTGTAGGAGTGGTGAAGATTTTTTTGGTACACACACAAAACATCCAATTTCCCTAGTGTTTGACCTTTGGACACAAACTTTGACTTTTGGAACCTTAGCAATTTGGAAGTCGTAATGGGCTGAACCTTAGGGTCTTTAAAGCCCATTGTTGCACATTGCTCTTTTGCAGATAGCCCCCCCTTGGGATCCCTATTTTCCCTCCTTTGGATCCTTACTGTGGCCGATATGCCAGCTTAACCAATATTCTAGCTTTTTATCCCTTGGCACTTCCCCATATTAAATGATCAGTTTAACGTGAGAAAATCATTTAGAAGAATTAGATATTAGTTATTACGACACACTGTATGTAGAAAACCACTCCTTGAGATGAGTCACATGAAAGCTAGCACTTGAGTCCACAATCCAATTTAGCGCATAACACTCATCATAAGCTAGCAATAGGACTAAAATCCGATGTGAAGATCAACACATCCTTTGGTATGTTAGAAACTATCTCAATGGATGGATACTCAACCACATTAAGCTCTTCAATTTTCACGTTGCTTTTAGGTTTGTTAGACTTCGCTTTTTCCTTGCCCTTATCATGTTTCATTGTGCGATAATATTTCTTCAAGTGTCACTTTTTATGGTAGTAGTAACACTCTACATTTTGCATGTCTTTGCCATGACACTTGCTATGACCTTGCTTCCAATCCTGTGAACGACCACGGCTACGACCACGCTGCTTTTGCTTGTCACGATTGCCACTAGCCACATATGCATCACTGTTATATACATGTGGTAATGATGTGTGTGAACACACTAGGACCGCCGGGGCATTTTTCCCTCTTTAGGAGGTGATTTCCCCCGAGCATTGTATATATGCCCATCACTCTACGGCTATCAATCTTTCCATTGCACACTAAGTAACACACTCTCTGTTGTGTGCCTTGAGCTTCCTTCATCTTCTCCAAGCTGTGCGTGTTTCTCTGCAACCCTAATTCCAACAATTGGTATCAGAGCAGGTTGCATCCTCCTGAGCTTAGTCGCCAGCTTCTCCAGCACACGCCTGCTCACTTTCTCCAATTTCAATGAGCTTTGGCAAGCGTTCGTAGGTCGGGCTCATTTCGGCCTCCGTTTCCACTACAGGCAGGTCTACACAGGCAATTTCGTCTTTTCGTGCGGAATTTCTGTCAGTTCCGTTTTCTACATAACAGGTGCCTTACAGTCTTCTACGGTTTGTGCTATATAGCACGTGTTGTTCCCACTCTGTTTCTCCTATTTTCGAACAGTTTTCACATCAGGTGTAGCATTTACCATGGCTGACAACAACACAGATGTGTTCAAGATGTTTGTTGTTGAGGACAGGTTGGATGGGGACAACTACCCTATGTGGGCTTATATGATGCAACATGTTCTTGTGTCAAAGGGCGCCTGGAACATTGTGCAGGGCATTGATGTACGTCTCGATTCTGAGGATGTAGGTGATGTTGAGGATGTTGCCGGTCTTGCTGCAAGGATTGCTGCTATTAGAGTTGTTTTGCCTACGGCAAAACCAGCTCGTTGGGATGTAAAGGATGCGCAGGCTCATGCATTGATTGCGTTGTCTGTGAAGCGCACCATTGTTCCTCATATTTATTCAACAAAATTTGCAAAACAGGCTTGGGATATATTGGATGCTCTTTATGCAAGTCGCAATGAGGCTAAAATTGCTTTGCTGCGTAAAGAGCTAGAATCAAACATTATGAATGAGGAAGATGATATGTACACTTTCCTTGCTGGTGTCAAGGATATCAATGAGCACTTATTTCTGCAGGTGAAGTCATCTCAGACAGTTCCCTTGTGCAGACTGTTCTTGATGCCTTACCATATTCCTACCAGACTTTTGCTAGTACTTGGAGACTGATGACCCAAGGAAATCCTAAAGCTGTCAAGTTTGATGCATTATGCACATTGATGTTGCAAGAGTCACTTTCCAAAAAAATTAGGACTAGGCAGCGTGCAGTTGAACAGGCTTCTATTTCTTCTCAAAGAAAGGGTGGTAACAGCAATGCGGCCACTTCTTATGGTTCTGCTGCGAGTGGCAAAACTTATGTTCCTAATGCTTCTGCTGGCAGCAATTCCTCTGGAAATTATGGTGATAAGGGCAAAAAGAAAATGTGTTGTTGTAAAGCTAATGATCACTTGATCAAGTCGTGTCCTAAGTTGAAGGCCAAAGAGCCTAAGAAGAAAGAGGGTGGTTCCACTGCAAATGCTGGTTCCACTACAAATGCAGCCATTGTTGAGTCTTCTATGAAAGGAGACTGTGTTGCTGATGTTGATGCAGAATGGGATTTTAGAGAAGAGTGCACTTACAATCCTACTCTCCATGATGCATGCTTGTCAGTTGTTTGCTGCAGATTCACATGTGTGGTATTTCGACAGTGGTGCTACAAACCACATTACCTCACATGTGTGGTATTTCGACAGTGGTGCTACAAACCACATTACCTCACATCGTGAATTGTTTACCTCTCTCAAGTCTGTCCCTCATGGGAATTCAGTCACTTGTGCCAACAATGCCTCTTATCCAATTCAGGGAATTGGAAAGATTGTGCTTACTGTTGCAAATGGCAGTTCCTTCACACTTGTTGATGCACTTTATGTACCTGGGATCAAGAAGAATCTCTTGTCTGTTTCCGCACTTGCTAGACTTGGACTTGTAGTCAAATTTGTGGATGACAGATGTACAGTTCATGATCTTAGTTTTGGTGATGAAATTGTTGCATCTGGCCTTTTGTGTCGTGGGCTATATAAGCTTACTTTGTATGACAAGTGTGGACAAAATTTTGCAAATGCTGTTGCAAATTCAATGCCTATTTCAGATGCAAAACTTTGGCATGCACGTTTTGGTCATCTGAATTTTGCCAGTTTGCTGTGTTTGCAGAAATCTAATATGGTTGCTTCTTTGCCGCCTCTTGAAGCACCTGTCAAACATGTTTGTGAAGGTTGTATTTTGGGTAAGATGCAGCATTCTAAGTTTCCAAAGGATGGTTCAGTTCGGGCCACATGCAAGTTGCAGCTTGTGCATAGTGATGTTTGTGGGCCCATGCAAACTACGTCTTTGGGCAATTACCTTTACTTCATGACTTTCATTGATGATTACTCCAGGCATGCATGGGTATTTGCTCTTAAAGCGAAGTCCAAAGTTTTTATGTGCTTCAAACAATTTCTGGCTATGACTGAAAATGTCTCAAAATGTACTATGGGCACCCTCTGTTCAGATTGAGTGGGGGAGTATATGTTTCATGAATTTAATGCATTTCTGGCTAGTCGTGGGATAAAACACCAATGTACAGTGCCTTATACACCTCAGCAAAATGGTGTTGCTGAGAGGAAAAATAGGTCACTGATAGAAATGGCACGATGTATGGTCAAAAGTCAATCTTTATCGCATTCTTTTTGGCTTGAGGTCAACATGTGTGCCACTTATGTACTTAACAGGTGTCCTACAAAAGCTTTGCAGTCTATTACTCCATATGAAGCATGGCATGATAGAAAGCCCTATATTGAGCACATGCGTGTTTTTGGATGTTTGGCATATGCTTTGGTGCCACAAAGACAGTGCAAAAAATTGGATGATAAGGCTGTCAAATGTATTTTTGTGGGCTATAGTGCTGAAAGCAGAGGTTACAAGTTATATCATCTACAAACAAAGCGTATTCTGGTTTTACGGGATGTAGTGTTTGTGGAAGATTTTGTTCAGCCCTTGCTATCATGTACTAGAGACAGTAATGTAAGCTCACAGGACATTTATGACACTTTGTTGCCTCTTTTCAGTGGTGGAAATATGAGTGTAATTTCCAATGAGACAAATGTATAGCCTATGGGGGTTTCGAAAAATGTTACAGATCAGCCTATTACTGATGAATATGTACATGATGTACTTGATGAGGAATGAAAATGAGCAAGCTAGACGTATGCCAAAATGGCTGGTGCACACTTTGCGTGACAGTAAATTGGATGCACCTTTGTCTAGTCGTACTCGTTCAGGCTCTCGCCATGCATTTTATGCATCAGATTGTTATGCTTTGGCTGTGTCTAGCTTACATGATGTTGAGGAGGCTCTGTCTTTTGATGAAGCACAGAATTCAAAAATTGGATGGCTACCATGCAATCAGAATATCATCCACAAACTGATGGCCAAAGTGAAATAGCTAACCTAACCATTCTCGATCTACTAAAAGCCTATGTAACGGAAGTAGATCAAAGATCCCAATGGGATAAGTACTTACCCTTAGTGGAGTATGCTTACAATAACACTGTACATACTTCCACGGGAAAAGCACCTTTCGAGGTAATTGAGGGAAGATCAAAAAGTCCCTTGCTACTTAAGGTACATGGGAAGATCTTCGCTGCAGATGAGTATAGCCGAGACCTACAAGAATATTTCCAAAAGATTAAGGATGCTATCTCTATCTCACAGCAAAGGCAAAAGGCTGCTGCTGACAAGCACAGAAGAGCCCAAGCCTTTAAAGAAAACGATTGGGTCTTGTTAAAGTTTCCCAAGGCTCGATTAAGGCACACAACGGGAAAAAATCCTACGGGTCACCAAAAGTACTATGCTAAACTAGTAAAAAGGTACTATGGTCCCTTTCAGATTCTTAGGCCAATCAATGAGATGGCCTATCAACTCAAGTTGCCCAATCATTGGCTCATACACAATGCTTTTCATGTGAGCCTATTAAAGCCTTACAAAAGAGAGCCACCTCAAGAACCAACTATTGAAGACCCACCGGAGATCGAGGACCAAGAAGAGGTGCTGCAGCCCGAGTCCATTCTCCGACATGAATACAAGGTACTAAGAGGCGGTAAGACTATCCGACGATATCTTATTAAGTTTAAGAATTATCCTTTTGAAGATGCTAGATGGATGCAAGGCATACAATTAAAGGATAACCTAAACCTTGTCAATGCTTACAATGCTTCCCAAGAGTAAGCAAATGTACAAAATGTTAAAAATGAACAAAATTTTTGTCTTATAAGACTCTCTTTTTCTTTATTTGTGCACAAAAATGAAGTAGTATGCATGCTTTGATCAAGTTTGCGGAGACGACGTCTCCCAAACACCAAGTAGAGCTTGTCACTCTACTATGGAAGACTGATAGGACTAATGTGTAGACATGCTTGCGGCAGCCTCAGGCTCTCAAGCGCCAAATGGACTAGTCATCCATTATGGAATGATGTCGTAGGGTAACATAGGGATCCTCTACCCGCTAAGAAAAGGACTCATGAATATGCTTTATCTTCTCTACACCATAGTCGAGGATGACTATGATTTCAAGAGAGAGGTAATGTCATAATAATCAATATCTAATTCTCCTAAATGATTTTCTCATATTAAACTGATCATTTAATGTGGGGAGGTACTAGGGGAGAAAAAGCTAGAATATTGGTTAAGCTAGCAGACCGGGGCCACAGTAGGGATCCAAAGGAGGGAAAATAGGGATCCAAAGGGGGGGCCATCTGCAAAAGAGCCATGTGCAACAATGGGCTAAAAAGACCCTAAGGTTCAGCCCATTAAGACTTCCAAAATGCTAAGGTTCCAAAATTCAAAGGTTGTGTCCAAAGGTCAACCCTAGGGAAAATTGGATGCTTTGTGTGTGCCCTAAAAGTCTTTGCACATCCCTACATGGGAGGGGGCGAGCCCTAAAGGTAGGGGATGAGAGAGAAAGCCACACACACACACACACACACACACACACACACACACACACACACACACACAGGCTCCCTTTTCACAAAGGGAATTAGGGACACATGTCAGCTCCCTAGGCCAGATGCCCACAAGGTGTGCCCAATTCCTATTGGAAGACCCTTGAAGTAGACCAATGAGAATTAAGCTAGAGTAAATCTAGTTTAATTAATTTAAAAACATTTAATAAAAGAAACCAATGAGAATTAAGTCTCCTAGAAGACTATTGGGCAGTCTCCCAAGGGGTCCAATGAGCATTCAGGAGCCCAATGGCTTGCCTGATTCCTATTGGCCAGGAGGCAAAGGGGTCCAATGAGAGTTTAGTTTAATTATTTAATTACCTAAAGCTCTCACAAAAGGGGAAAGGGGGACACATGTCAGAAGGCTATCACTTATGCTGCTTAATCGTAATTGGCTTGACTTGGGGAGGGCCAATGAGGCTTCAGCAAGAGCAATTAGCAAGGGGGCTCGCCCAAGAGAGAGAGGGGGCTGATTTTTGTAAGGAATTATCACACACACACTCACACAAGCTCATGTGTGAAGAAAGAGAAGACTATCTCTTCCCAAGCTTTAATGGAGAACTCATCACCTACTCCAAGCTTGTGAGATAGAAGCCTACAACAACACTCTCTTGGCATGTGGATGCAAATCCAACCAAGAGCCCAACCAAGAGCCAAGCTTCAATGCATGCTCATCTCCTCTACCAAGATAATTACTAAGCTAAGCTAAGCTACATATGAGTGATTATGTGAGGAGATGTACATCTTTCTCGTAAGATACTCCTTCTTCCTCTCAATCTACTCTCATACCCTGCTAGCTCTCACCATCTTCGAAGGTGTGTGAGGTCTTGGGTCTGAGAACGGGGATAATTCAAGTTGTGTTTGTTAAGTGTTTTGCTTAGTGCATGAAGCTTCCATCTTCATTGCACTAGTTAGTCTTGAAGGAACACAAAGAATTGTATTGTACAATGTCTCTCTTGATGGGAGAAACCATAATACAAAGCCTTTTGGAGGGGGGACCGGATCCATGAAAATCCGGTCCTCAACTGTTGTCAATAGCTTAATTTCTCTCTCTTTTGAAAGTATTGTCGATGCTATCTAACTAGGTGTTATGCTTTTTGTTGCTCTCTCCACCCAAGCACTCTTGTAATTCTCATTAGGAATCTATTCTAATGAAATGCCCACTATGTTCATGCTAATTTCCGCTACACATAAGTTATTAGGCCATTAAATGTTACATGCCTTCTGGCAAAAAGGCCATTGGTACGAAGTGGGTTTACAAGTTGAAACGCAAGCCAGGTGGTGAGATCGATCGCCATAAGCCTCGACTTGTTGCAAAGGGTTATGCATAGCAAAAAGGCATAGATTATGAAGAGACCTTTGCTCCCACTTGTCGTATGACTACTGTACGTTTTCTATGTGCATTGGCAACTCATTTTGGTTGGGATATACATCAATCAGACATTGTTACTGCTTTCTTGAATGGTGACATATTTGAGGAAGTTTATGTAACGCAGCCTCGCGGTTTTTTCACAAAAGGACAAGAGGACAAAGTGTGCAAATGTAACAAGGCTTTGTATGGGTTGAAGCAATCTCCTCGTGCTTGGTATGAGAAAGCTGACACTCATTCAGTCAAACAAGGCTTTCGTAATAGTCCAACAGAAAGCACATTGTATGTAAAGCGTGAGGGTGATGTATTTCTCATCATGGTTCTTTATGTTGATGATTTGCTGATCACTGGACCAAATGAGAGACATATTGCTGAATTTAAGGCTGATTTGAATGCTACTTTCAAGATGAAAGATTTGGGGCTGTTGCATCATTATTTGGGTATACAGTTTAAGCAGTGTAATGGTGGTATTGCCTTGTGTCAGAAAAGTTACATAGAGACATTGCTATGTAAGTTTGGACTTGAGGATTGCAAACCTATTGCCACTCCCATGGAAACAGGTTTGAAGTTGAGTCTACATGATGCTGGCGATCCTGCTGATGTCACTCTTTACCAAACTGCTATTGGATGCCTCATTTATGTATGCAACATGGGGCCAGATATTCACTTTGTAGTCTCACAGGTCAGCAGATTTATGCATAGCCCAGGGTCTAAGCATTGGCAGGCTGTAAAGAGGATTTTTTGCTACCTTAGTGGCACTTTACATCTTGGCTTGTTTTATCCCAGGGGGGATCATTACCGCCAGACTTAGATGCTTTTTCGGACTCAGACTCGGCTGGTTGTTTTGACACGTGAGTGTCCACAAGTGGTTTTTGTTTCATGCTTGGCAGTTCATGTATATCATGGTTGAGCAAGAAGCAACCTACTATGGCCACTTCGAGTTGTGAGACTGAGTACAAGGCAGTCTTGACAGATACGGTTGAGTGTGTAAGGCTCAGACGCCTTATGGCTGATTTGGGTGTTAGATAGGACACTGCCAATACTATCTACACTGACCGTTAGAGCGCATTGGCAGTTGCGAGCAACCCAGTTTTTCATGCTCTCACAAAGCACATTGAGGTGCATTAGCACTATGTCAGGGAGAGGCTCTCAGCATGAGAGATCTGCTTGGCTTATGTGCGAACACAGGACAACCTTGCAGATCTTTTCACAAATGCATTGTCTCATGAGAAGCTTGAAGCTTTCCGCAAGGCTTTGGGCTTACTCCCCTTTGTGGACTGATCATGTCCTCAGGGCATGGCACTTCCCTTTACTTATGTGCCAGCTCTCGTTCACCGCATCGCTCCAGGGGGGATTTGTTATATACATGTGGTAGTGATGTGTGTGAACACACTAGGAGATCTGGGGCATTTTTTCCCTCTTTAGGAGTTTTTTTCCCCCAAGCATTGTATATACGCCCATCACTCTAGGGCTATCCATCTTTCCATTGCACACTAATTAACACACTCTCTATTGTGTGCCTTGAGCTTCCTTCATCTTCTCCAAGCTATACGTGTTTTTCTGCAACCCTAATTCCAACAATCACCATGTCCAATCGCATCAAGATATTGACATTGAATCTCCTCAGTGAGCAACACACTAGCAACAATACTAAAATCTAGCTTGCCATTTGGGGCATAATTTCTTATGGCTATGTTGAAGATATCCCATGATGATGGTAGCGAACATATCGAGAAAATGATCTTCATTTCATTATCGAAATCGATACCTTTTAAAGTAAGCTATAAAAATATGTTGTTGAACTCATTCAAGTGAGAACTAACATTATTGCCTTCTTTCATGTTCATGCACATGAACTTTTTCATCAAGAAAACCTTGTTCGAGGCATTGTTGCCATCCCAAGCCTGACATAGAGCATCCCACAAATCTTTGGCATTGGTCTTATCCATTATGGTAAAGTAAATGGATTCACCAAGATGTAGGCGAATGGATGCCATAGCACGCTTATTCAAGTCATCCCACTCATCATCAGTGTAGATATCCTTTCTTCTTTCACGCAAGGGTGCGATCAAGCCTTTGTTGATCAAAACATCTTTCATGCGCTACCGTCAAATGACAAGGTCATCAAACTTTTTGATGTAGTATTCTCTTTCAGAAGCACAACTCGTAGCCATGATTAAGAGAATGTAGCCAAAAAAATTATGGAGAATTGCCTTGGACAATTTCAACAGAGTTTCCCCTAGAATAGGACCAAAAACGCAAACCAAAATGTAGTACAATCACTGTGTAAGAACAGCTAGAAGTGCCAAGAACACATAAAATGGACTCGCGAGAAAAATTCTGCAGAGTCTCCTTTGTATGAGGAGTCAAAACTCAACTCAAAAACACATAAACTGCTAAAAAAAGATCCACTAGGCATCAACTGCTCAAAACCATTGTTGTGTGACTGTCAACTCTGTGTCAAAAGCACAAAAAACCATCTAGATACATGTCCTATGGCGAGGGTACCGTAAAAGGGAACTTTAGCTACCTGTATCACCGAAGGTATCTCAACATTTGAGAATACCCCAGCTCAAAGAAAACCTCACTTTATTGACCCTCCAAATGCTAATGCAGACACAAAAGGACTAGCCACAGTCTCAGAAAGGGCTCTTCCGGTCCGAATCTCAGAAACGATTGGGAAAAACTGCCAAAATAGCCCAAAATGGCTCGTGTTGAGCCAGCAGAGGATCACACCCACATTTTTGCTCACACTCATCATTTTGTAACCATTGATTGTAATAAATGTCTTTC
Organism: Adiantum capillus-veneris; assembly: GCF_014529385.1. NCBI lineage: Eukaryota > Viridiplantae > Streptophyta > Polypodiopsida > Polypodiales > Pteridaceae > Adiantum > Adiantum capillus-veneris. The sequence continues at coordinate 46,081,485 of NC_140936.1, read as the reverse complement.
CGACATTAATTTTGATTTGAGCCATTCATTAAGTAACGAGACTCAATTGAGTTTCCAGCTTGTAATCCCGAAGTAATTTCACTTGCTGATGTAATTAGTTAGAGATATTCTCACCTCCAAGGCTGAGGTATATAAGCCAAAGTTTTTGTAACCTAAGGAGGCAGATTATTAATCAAAGTGAGTTTTTGAGCGCCGTGACTGTGTCTGAGAGAGAGAGAGAGAGAGTCTTATCTACTTGCTACGCGAGCTACGGAGCCGCCATTGGAGAAGCGACACCGCCATTGTGTTAGCAACGGCGCGAGCTACGCACAGATACCAAGAGTGCGCGCTATCGTCTTCTATGTGTGGTAAGTTCCTACGAGCTTCGGTGTGAGTTTTCTTCCAACTCATGTGTCGGAATTGAGCGTGCAGCATATCTATAGAACCACAACGAGTAGAGCTACACATTAGTACCATCGGGGTCAAGTTTCGGTCACCTGTATATTTCGGACTGTCTTCATACGCGTTTACCGCACGGAGTGGTTATAGGTTGAGTTTGCAGTTCAAGTCTTTAGGGTGTTGTTCTTACCTAGTGTATAGACTTCCCCTTGAGTTTGAGATCGTAGACTTCCTAATGGGAGAGGAAATGGAATGGGAGAGGAGACTCCTAATCTCCATTAGACTGTAGGGACTAGACACAAAAGTGCTCCATGAACAGTGGATGCAACCCATCCTGCCTTTCCCTTTGATGAAATTTGAAGTGCTAAAGACGAAAAAGAGACTAGAAGGGGAGCAGTATGTCGCTCTTTACGAAGGCGACATCACAAAGGAGGAACAATCAAAGAAGATAGTAGATTCACAACCTAGATGGAGGAAAGGTTGGCTGAACAAATACCCAGTCTACCTCATCTACTTGGTGGAGGCACCAAAAGAGATCCGGGAGGATGCAACCTTCTGCCTGGTGCCAAGAGTCAGAAACTGGAAAGAGCATGGCAGGATTGCAGAAAAGAAGCCAAATTGGCTTAATTATCCCAGGATGCCAGGACCAAACGCAGGAGAGAGAATAGGTAAAGCCTACACGGTGAAAACCCTAACGGGCACCATCAAGCTCTTTACTGTCTCTCCTGACCTTTCATGTCAGATGCTCAAGAAAATCTGCAGGACTCTCTTAGCTTGCATTGAAGTGTTCGCGCCAGATAAAGCCACGACCTCGAGTCTACTATCGACGGCCGACACGGTGTCTGATATGATGTACGATCTTTCATTGCAGCCTTCTCCAAAAGTGTTACACCTCCTATACCAAAGGATTATGTTTTTGCCTAGCTTCCACATGCAAACATTCGAAGAAGCTTTCTACACCGGATTTTTCACCCACGAAAGCAAAATATTCGGCCCAACCTTGACCATCGGCAACCTACGATACGAATCACATTTGCAGATGCTCAAGACCACAGAACTTTATTGACCAAGCATAAAAGTCATGTCAGGGACGACATGAACGCGGAGGGGGGGGAGTGTTGAGCCAGCAGAGGATCACACCCACATTTTTGCTCACACTCATCATTTTGTAACCATTGATTGTAATAAATGTCTTTCCGACATTAATTTTGATTTGAGCCATTCATTAAGTAACGGGACTCAATTGAGTTTCCAGCTTGTAATCCCGAAGTAATTTCACTTGCTGATGTAATTAGTTAGAGATATTCTCACCTCCAAGGCTGAGGTATATAAGCCAAAGTTTTTGTAACCTAAGGAGGCAGATTATTAATCAAAGTGAGTTTTTGAGCGCCGTGACTGTGTCTGAGAGAGAGAGAGAGAGAGAGAGTCTTATCTACTTGCTACGCGAGCTACGGAGCCGCCATTGGAGAAGCGACACCGCCATTGTGTTAGCAACGGCGCGAGCTACGCACAGATACCAAGAGTGCGCGCTATCGGCTTCTATGTGTGGTAAGTTCCTACGAGCTTCGGTGTGAGTTTTCTTCCAACTCGTGTGTCGGAATTGAGCGTGCAGCATATCTATAGAACCACAACGAGTAGAGCTACACATTAGTACCATCGGGGTCAAGTTTCGGTCACCTGTATATTTCGGCATGTTTTCATACGCGTTTACCGCACGGAGTGGTTATAGGTTGAGTTTGCAGTTCAAGTCTTTAGGGTGTTGTTCTTACCTAGTGTATAGACTTCCCCTTGAGTTTGAGATCGATTCAATGATTCTAGATCCTGTTTCGTATAGCATTCGTTCGTAGTACGGATTTCAGTCACTTGTGTATTTTAGAACTTAGATTTGATTTCCTTAGTAGTGATTGTCATTAGAAGGTCGAGTAGGTGATTTGACACCCACCTAGTTGTTTCCATGCGCCTGCTGGTCAAGCTCCGTCCTCGTCTGACAAATTCTGTTGTTGGTTGAGTTCTCGCTATTTAGCTTCCGCTAGCGGCGTAACCGCCTTAACATTTGGTGCCACTGCCGGGGACGAGAGCCCTAAGTAGGTGACCTTAGACTAATCCTACGAGGTGAGTCGTATAAACTACTTTGTATACTTTAGTTAGAAAAGATCTAGGAGTGGTGGACTCCGAAGATCTCGAGAGATACTAGGAAGTGGGGTATTCCTGGGTCTTTCGTGTTGACAGTATTTTTAGTTTAGCTTAGATTTGTTTGTTGTTTTGTTGGTGTTGAGTAGTTGTTGATAGAAGAAGAATTTGCTAGTCCGTGAGTGGCAGTGGATCTCTTTAAAATCACAATTACCAAACCCATTTTATGATTAGGAATAGCTTAGGTAGGACTTCATTTGATCGTGATCTAGAGCTAGTAATCATTGGAGTATTTGCTTGATATGGTTGATTGCATGTTAGATCACTAAACCGTCGTGTTAGTAGTGAAACTTGCAATAAACAAAAGTCATAGAAATTTTCTCTGTATCTGGGAGTTGCTGAGCACTTGAGAAAGCTTTAGAAAGGATTCTGTGCCAAAAAACTGGAAATCTGTAACTTTAGACATCATACGCGTATGATGTCTAAATGACCAAACAGAGACCAAAACAGAAATTTTGACTTTACCAGAGTGTTCAAAAGGGGGGTTAGACCCTAATTTCAACTTAAAACAAGAGCATTAACACTCAAAGAAACCCAAAAAGACAAGTCGGAGTCCAAGAAACGCAAAGAATAGGAAATTTTGGATTCAGATCTTGTTTTTACATTCAAACCTGACAAAAACACTTGAAACTCAATTATAAACATTGGAGAAGGCTTAAAACCAAGAATAGTCAAAATCTGGGACAAAAGACATCATACGCATATAATGTCTTTTAGCACATCCACTGCTTATTTTTTATATCTGACCTGACAAGATTGTTACAAACACTGTAGAAAGCAAAAATATCAAGTCTTGACCCAAATTGATGAAAAAGACATCATACGCGTATGATGTCTTTGACCTAATTTTGGACATATTTTGATACTTTGCCAACACAGATCCATTGTAATAGCTATCTAGAGGTTATATTTCAAGTTTCATCCCATTTGGATCACAATTGACCCAAAACAAGTCAAAAGCGGAAAATTGCCAAGAAAAGCCTAAATTAGCCATAACTTGCTCAAACAGAGTTTAAACTGAATTTTGTGAGTGGACAGAGAATAAGGGGGCTACTGAGAGTGAGCATAACCAAAATAGTCCAAATCTGTGAAAAAAGACATCATACGCGTATAATGTCTTTTTCAGCATAACTGCAACAAAATTCTCACTTGATGAAACGGAAGTTGTCCAACTGACAAGATTAAACAATTGACCAAGTATCAATCAGTTTGGATCAATTCTGACCACAAAAACTTGGGGAAACAAATTGCCAAGACGGAAAAGTTAAAGTCCTTTAGGGGAATTGATGAATTTGAGATCGGGCAGGAATCTCCAGAATAACCAACCAAAACAAGGGGAACAAGCAAGTGTCATATCAACCGAGGGAAGTGTAAACCAAAGTTGGGTGCAACCATTAGAGCCGATCTTTGAAGGAAGTGTTTCTGATACTTCTTCGGAGAGATCTTACGAGATTTTCACCGAACACTTGGAACACTTGAACCTGAACAACAGAGAAAATATGGCAACAGGACCATCAAACCCTTCCGCCACAATGAAGCTATTGTTCATAAAATACCAGTACGACAATGAGCAAGGTGCCAAGATCTACAAAGATGGAATGGACCGCTATTGTGTAAAGATAGAAGATAGACCTAGTGAGTTAAAGGACTTAGTGCCTGTGAGCTATAGCGGAGATAGATATATAGATGACGAGGGTACCATGTATTTGGTAGTCCTAAACCCTAACATTGTGGACAAGTGAGGATTGATGGGCACCAAAGCCAAAGTAGATGAAGAACTTGAGGAGAAAGCACCAATAATGAACTTCCCTGATGCGAGGTTAAGAAGAGAGAATGAAACTACAAGGATCAACACTGATAACATCTATGTGGGGCTATACAAATATAATAATGGGGAGCAAGATCTCTATTATAGATGTGAAGAACCCTACACGGGAGAGTTGACAGACCAAAAAAGACTTTATGTCTTTACCTACACAGAGGGATCGGAAGTGAAAATTTCCGCTACGACAAGTATGGGAGGCAATACTCAACAATGGGCAAGAAAGAATTAGAAGGATATACATACTTTGGGGGACCACTACATCAGTATTATGTTACTTCTAGCTCACAAAGACCAGCACCAACAAATGGAGTGCAAAACCCAATGACAACAGGAGGACAAAGAATTCAGGCTGCTGACTCTTTCAGTCAACCTCAGTACTCGAAGCCCGGACCAATGGGATCATTACATTCCAGAGAGTCAATGGATACGAATCGAGGTAGTGCAGTTCCAATCCCCACATATACCACTCCAGGTCCAAGGTTCGAAGCGGAACCATCACATTTACCTCCTAGTAGTAGACTCAAGGCAGAGGAACCGACAAGGGTAACCCATGAAGTCCATGATGCTAGAGAAAGCTTTAGCTGGGACACAGGAGCAATGAGATTGGTAGCAGACCATAGACGTATGAGACCATCTCAAGTAGCCAAGGGTATGCCAAAGAAGTATGGTGGTTCAGGAGATCCGTATGCACATATGTCACTCTTTAATCAAGTCTTAAGAGCTGAGCAGATAACAGATTTCCATACACAATACGAGGGATTTGGTCTTACTCTAGAAGGTACGGCATTGACATGGTTTCAACCACTGAAAAGAGGGGGATTCCATGACATTGACCATTTGCTAAGAGAGTTTGCTGAGGAATTATCAAAACGAGGGATTAAGCACAATACGGTCTCACAAATATATGCTTTTAAACAGAGAGAACACGAAAAAGTGAAGGAAGATTCACTTCGCTTCAAACAATACATTGAGAGATGTCCAGTACGTGAACGACCACAATATGACAGACTATCTGTTCTCTTTATTGAAGGATTGAGAAACGACACTCTCAAGAAAGACTTGCACTTGAAAGCTTGTACAAGTTTCGAGCAAGTAACGAGAGAAGCATTGTACTTAGTGGATAATTGTACGGTTTATGGAGAGGTGTCAGCGGATACAGATTTTGCATCCAGTAGCTCTTCCTCCGTAGCGAGCGAGACTACCACTAAAAAGAATGTTCAAACACCAACCATGCCAAATGTAGAGCAAATGATAGAAGATGCTCTAAAAAGGATGGCACCATACCAAAAGCCATTGCCACAACCACTGAAATGGTGTGCTATTGAACAAAAATGGACAAACCATCCAACAGAGGAGTGCTATTACAACAAAGGGTATGTAAGGGAGCGTCAGTATGCACCTCCTGCTCAATTAGCACCACCTCAGGTACATCCAGTACCTCGATACCCAACGGGAAATGTACCAGGACCTATGGGGATAGAAAGACCGCAACCGGTATTGGGACAACAACCACCTTTACCAGGAACAAGACCAGTGGGCATTAGATATGCACCAACCTTAGAGAATCAAGAAGAACAAGCCTTAGTGCCTGTTCAAGCCTATTATGAAGAATCTGGTGCACACATGTCTCCAACTGTGTATTACCGACCAGAAGAACCCAAACAACCAGAACCATGGGGCATGATTGGGAATTTTGGAACACCAACAGTTAGAAGTGCTTCTGATGAAGAGAGATACAATTTGGACGCAAGAACATTGATGTTCATAGCTCATGGAGGGCTAACAGGACAAAGACCATCCTATCCACAAAGGACGAATCAAGTGGGACCAAGACCAGCACTAGGACCCTGTTACAAGTGTGGAGGTGACCATCTGATGAATGTCTGTCCACATACGGAAATCATTAGAATTAACGCTTATTGCACTGAGTGTGGGGTTACTCACTTCATTGAGGATTGTTCAAAGAATCCAAACAAAGTGCAAAAGACAACATTGAATATGCTAGAAACTATTCCTACCAGCAGTGGGTCTGAAAATGAAACTCTGATACCAACGCAAGTTGTTACTAGAGCTCAAGCTAAGAAAACCACTAGAGAACCTGAGAATGGAAAGTTAGCGACTGAAGTGGTTAGTCAAGGACCGCGGAGTCAGAGAAACACATGGAAAGCTAGAAAAGCACGCATGAAGTTGAGAAAAGAACGTGAAGACGCTATTCTAGCTGAGGAACTAAAGTGAACTAAAGATAGATTAGAAAAACTTGAGAGTCAAAATGGGAAACGAGAGATGAGCCCGGAAAGAATGAAACAAAAGAGTATCAAAGAAACAACGAGCTTAAGCTCAGGGGGATCAGTGCTAGTCGACAAAGTACATGAACCATTGGACGCACTGATGAGAGCTTATGAAGCTAGGTTAAAGAAAAACCAAACACAAGAACAGAGGTGGATGACATACCCAAACGCGGAATTGGAAAAGCAGAGACTTGAAATGTGCCAGAGAATGATCGAGACTGCACAAGCCTTATTAGAACCACCAAGAGAAACAATGAATTGTGGAACGGAAAACCCAATTCAGCAAGAGACTATCATTTCACGGGTAGCTGAAAAGACTCCCAGTGCACAAAAGCCTGAAAATACACACAAGGATGACCACATAGTATTGAACACAACCGATCAGGAGATAGAGAGTTTTCATCCAGTCATACAGAGGATTTACGGAAGAGATGAGGATTACAATGAATTTTGGAAACAAGTGAGAGAGGCAAACTTTGCAAACGAGCTAAGTTGCCAAGCTAATCAGACAAATTGCGAAAAGGACATCAGGAATCCTCCCATAGTGGAATTTGAGACAGGATCTCAAGTGGACTTGGATTTGCAATCTTACTGGGGAGATGGGGGCTCTGTTAGAACAATGGAGAGAAAACCTCATTCACTGAATACCTTACCTTCATACTTAGGAGAGTATGAAGCAAAATCCGAGATTAGAGCACTTCCCTCACGAAGAATCTCATCAGAAAAAGTCATGGACTCGCAAGGATTGATAGAGATCTTGTCAACACCAGTGACATGCACTATCACTCTAGCTGAGCTTTTGAGGCTAAGACCACATATGTGGACCACTGTAGGAAAATGCTTGGAGAAATTTGGGATAAAAGACCCAACATCGAGACTGCAAGAGGGTATACAAGAGCTGAGCAAACCACAAAAGAACGCTAAGCCTGTACCCTTAAACAAGGTCGGAGAGTATTGCGAAGGTGAAGAGGGGAATACAACCTTACCAGTTGAATTCCAAGGAGTGAACACGATGGCAATACTAGACAGCGGAGCTGGGGTAGCCATTGCTACAAAAGAAATCTGGGAAAAATGGGGGAAACCAACAATAAGGAAGACTAGGTTGAAACTCCAATTAGCAGATGGACACATGGAGAAACCTATGGGGTTATTAGAGAAAGTCGTAGTAACTTCTTGCGGCATTGAATACGAACATACTTTTGCTATTGTCGATTTTGGCAAGGAGAATAACTATGATATCATACTGGGAAGACCATTCATGAGACAGTTGAAAATGGTCCAGGATTGGGGCTACGATCACATATACCTGAGAAATATGGAAACCACTACACGTGTGAACCTGAGAGACCATAGCTACAAAGATGTGAACCGAACACCGATAGAGGAGTTTGATTCAGCTACTTTGGCGGGATCCGAATTTCCATCTTGGTTAGGTAAGCCCAAGGAGTTATGGATGTGTGGAGCCTCGAAATGTGGAAGTCTGAGGCGAGAAGAATATGTTTTAGAAAGGGCTATTGAAGACGAAACTTATATCGGAGAACCCTTTCCAGAGGACACGCTTGAACCATTAGAATGGACACACATTCTAGCAAACCTAGATGTTTGTGCAATTCCGGATGGTCCCACAACGAAATTTTGCGACAAGGACGGGTACGACGTGGTTCCGTACTTCATGCAGAGAACTATACTCGAAAAAGAAACTGAAAAGAACGATACACTGGAAAAGGAAGATGAAGAAGAGGTGTTTCACAACATTCCCGATCATCCAGAGTGGGGAAATGAAGCAGACAACGAGTCAACAGACAATTCAAGCGGAAACAAAGAAACTATAACGGATGTCCGATTTTATGATTTTCCGAACCAAACTAAACAACGCCAGAAACGCTATAGAGCAAAGAGAAAAACAAAGGGGGTTAGAACCAATCCGATGCCTAGAATAAGAGGAAAAAATCAATTCCTAATACTAGTAAAGGCGGAAGATTGTGTTAAGGACAAGATTTCTGGAAGAATGAGAGGCAATGAGCAAAAGAGCTTACGAAAAGACAAAAGAAGCTCAAGAAATCAAGTTCAAAGGAATGAAACGAAAACTGAAACAGAAAAATCAGAAAAGAACAAGCGCAACAGAGAACACACGGAGTCCAAGTTAGAACGTAGAAACAAGTACAGAGAGCTCAAGAAAACTCTGAAAGAAGTTTGGACGACAGAAATTGAGAGTGGAGAGGACGAAAACGTCAAAATCAAGGAAAACATGGATGTTTCCTCTCACTACAGGAAATTCACAATAGAGGATTGGAAGGTGGTATTAACCCAACCTATTCGAGAGAGAAGGGAGAACGAATCTTATGACGGACCGGAGGATGCAAAAAAAGTTGATTTAGCAGCTCCAGGTGAGACACCTAGACCGGTGTACATAGCCACAGATTTGTCTCCAGGCGAGGAAGAGAGACTTTTGAGTCTTCTCAGAGAGTACAGGGATGTGTTTGCATGGTCTTATAAGGACTTAAAGGGAGTTGACCCATCAATATGCCAACACACAATCCCACTAAAACAAGACGCAAAGCCTAGCAAACAGAGACCATACACATATAATGATACGTTTGCTAAGAGAATCAAAGAAGAGATAGATAAGCTAATGGAAGCTGAATTCATATACGAGATTGAACACACCGATTGGGTATCTCCGATTGTGGTGGTACCCAAGAAGAACGAAAAACTCCGAGTGTGCGTCAACTTAAAGAAAGTGAATGCTGCAACAATCAGGGACAATTATCCCCTGCCGATAACTGATCATGTTCTAGAGCGTGTATCAGGGAAAACAGCATACTCCTTTCTTGATGGTTTTTCATGATATAACCAGCTAGCCATAGCACCGGAAGATCAACATAAAACAACTTTTGCAACGAAGTGGGGAATTTATGCTTATCGGGTTATGCCTTTTGGTCTAACCAATGCTCCCGCAACCTTCCAGAGGCTGATGAAGAAAAGTATTTGAGAAATGTAGGTGTTGGGATTAAAGCCCAAGTGGCCTCTTATGCGGATATGGCCGGCCGCCCGCCTAACTCACTTACCTCTAACTCTTTGTATATACTAACATATTCTTTGTGAATACTAAGGATTTGGGAGATAACCCTTCTAACAGATCTCTGCGTACTGTACTGTGTAAGCTCACTGTGTGTGTGTGTGAGAGAGAGAGTCGACCCACGCTCCGCTCCGCGACTTCAATTGGTATCAGAGCCTTGGTTCAGTGCGGATTTGCGCAATCGCGCGCGCGCGCACTTTTCTGGCAGATTCTGGATCTGGAGTTCGAAAATTCACACTCGGCGTTCCGGGAGCGTTTCCACCAGGCGACCTGGGGTTTTACCCCCCTTTCGAAGCCGTTTATGCCCTCAGAATTTCGTTCTGAGCACTACAGCAGAAGATAGATTTCAGCCGCAAAGAAATCCGTCTTGTGTAGATTGGCAAGCAGGAGGTGGTCGACATCAATATCGACATCGACATACATCACTTATTCGTCTTCAGAGCATCATCTATAGACCAGGTACACATATATATCATCAGATATATATATTGCAGTCTGCATTGCTACTTCTTGTGCTTGCCAGGTTCCAGGGGAGGTGTGGCCATACGACGGCTTGACACCACTGGCATGTATTGCAGATTGATGTACTGTGATTGTGGGTCTGCTAGTTGTGAGTCACGCTAGCAGACAGACCGCCGCAGCGGTCATAGGACAGTGATTGGTCTATTATAGGATGTATGCTAGTTCTGGGCAGTTTGCTGAGCCATCTGAGAGGGTCGTGTGTGAGGTTTTTTGAAGCCAAGCACTGGGGGCTGGGTTACCCAGTGTGAGGTGGATTAGGTTGCTGGAGTTCCCCTCTACACGCATCCTCTTCGGCGACTTTTATCCCTTAGGATGTATGACTTTGTGTAGACACTGGATTGCATCTTATGCGTCAGGCCGTTGAGGCATTGTTCAGGGTTCAGTCTTGAGACAGATACAGGTTCTGTCATCGCCCAGAGAGGAGACAGTGTATGCTTACAGGACAGCATATTACAGGGATTTTTTAGATTTGTCATTGGTCAGCTATTTATGATTGTTTCTTGAGCTATCTTTTGGTTCCCAGAGCTCAGTTTACAGGGGAGACTCTGTCAAAAATTTTCAAAAATACTGACAGTTCCTGAGGAGAGGTGTTCAGCTTGTTGATTATAGCTTGTTTACTGTGTACAGAGGCCAGTTTACAGGGGAAACTCTGCCGGATTTTTCTCAGGAGTAAACAGTTTGGCAGATATGGCATCTTCTCAAAGTGAGACTCTTTACAACATAAAGAAGCTGGATGGCACAAACTTTCCATTCTGGAAAAAGCAGATTTGGCAGGTTTTGGTGCAGAAAAAACAAGTGAAGCCACTGAAGCTCAAAGGGGAGAGACCAGAAGGTATGGCTCAAGATGAGTGGGAAGAGCTTGACGAGTTAGCTTGTTCCACAATCATGCTGACACTGGCAGAAAATGTTTACTTCAACGTAGCAGAAGAGACTACAGCGTATGGCGTATGGCAAAAGCTATGTGATATGTACGAGAAACAAAGTGCTGCTTCTCAGATTTACTGGCTCAAGAAATTGGTGGATTTGAAGATGAAGGAAGGGACAGCCATGTCAAATCATCTGAATGAATTTCACTCAATTTTCAGCCAGTTAACAGCACAGGAGATAGTCTTTCCAGATTCAGTGAAGGCTATGTTTCTCTTAATCACTTTGCCAGACAGTTGGGATACTTTTCGTACAGCGTTAAGTAATTCTGTCGCGCCAGAAGGTCTTACAAGTGCCAATGTAGAAGGCAGCTTGCTCACAGAGGAAGTGAACAGGAAGAATATTGACAAAGGCAAAGGCAATAGTGCTTTGGTCGTTCGAGGGAGACAACAGTTTAAAGAGAAGAAGGGTAAGAAGGCACAAAACCGAAGTAAGTCTCGTGATTCGAAGTCAAAGGATGACATAGAATGCTACCATTGTGGCAAGAAGGGTCACATGAAGCGAGACTGTACGAAGTGGAAACAAGAAAAAGGCAAAACAAAGAGTTTTGAGCAAGATGAAAAGAAGAGTTCAGTGAAGATTGAAGAGGTGAATGTCACAGGATCTGGTTCAGACAGTGATTCTGGTATAGCAGCTGGTGACATCTTCCTTACAAGCAATCTTGATTCTGTTTTCTTGACTGCAGAGGATGGACATGCTATGAGTGATTGGATTATCGACTCAGGGGCATCTTTACATGTTTCTCCGCACAAAGAGTGGTTTACATCATATGTGGCTACTAAAGACTATGTCAGACTTGGCAATGAGCAGGTTTGTGACATACTTGGAGTGGGAGATGTGCAGTTGAAGTTTCAGAATGGCTCTTCTTTATGGCTCAAGAATGTCAGACATGTTCCAGCAATCCGAAAGAGCTTGATTAGTACAGGGAAGTTGGATGATGCGGGTTATGTGACAGTTTTTGGGAACAGCGCTTGGAAGATCTCCAAAGGTTCGATGACTGTAGCACATGGCAGCAAGTCAGGAACTCTGTACACTTTACATGTTTCAGAGGTTAAAAACCATGTAATTAATGTGATTGAGCAGCCAAGTGTGTCACTGTGGCATCGTAGGTTGGGACATATGTCAAAAAGAGGAATGGAAATACTTTCTCATTATGGTTATTTGCCTGGCTTTTCATTTCAAGATTTCGAGTTTTGTGAGCATTGTGTTTATGGTAAGCAAACACAGGAACCGCACAGATCAAAGAGGAATCGTAGGGACGAACGGTTAGCTCTTGTACACAGTGACCTATGCGGACCAATGCCTAGTTTGTCACTAGGGGGAGCAGCGTACTTTTGTACATTCATAGATGACTATTCTCGCAAAGTATGGGTTTACTTCTTGAAGCACAAGGATGAGGTGCTCAAGGTCTTTAAGACATTCTTGCAGCTGGTGGAGAATCAGAGTGGTCAGAAGCTGAAGTGCTTGAGAACTGACAATGGTGGAGAGTACGTTTCCAAAGCTTTTCAAGACTTTTGTCAAGAAAAAGGGATTAAGCGGGAACTTACTGCACCATATAATCCTTCACAAAATGGGGTTGCAGAACGTATGAATAGGACCATACAAGAGAAGGTCAGAAGCATGTTGTCAAATGCTGAGTTGCCTGATGGATTTTGGGCGGAAGCAGTGGCTACAGCAGTCCATTTGATCAACAGGTCTCCTAGTAGGGTTCTGGATAAGAGTGCAGTGGCCGAGATGCTATGGACAGGCAAGGCACCTTCGTATAAGCATCTCAGAGTCTTTGGTTGTGAAGCTTATAGCCATATTCCTAAGGAGTTCAGAAATAAGTTAGAACCAAAGAGCAAGAAGTGTATATTTCTTGGCTACGGAGAATCGGGCGAGATGGGTTACCGGCTTTGGGATCCTGAGTCCAGAAAGCTTATTCGTAGCAATGATGTGCATTTCAATGAAGCCAAGTTTCATGCTAAGCCAGAGAAGACAGAGGAGATCAGAAGAGTTGTCTTCAGGGAAGATGGACCTAGTGCTAGCACATCAAGACAGCATGGTCAGGCTCAGGAACAGCCTATAGTGGCTAGAGAGGCAGAATCAGTTGTGGTGAGACGTTCTGAGCGTGTCTCCAAACCACCTGATCGTTATGTGCCATCTCTAAATTATGTCATGCTCACAGATTGCGGAGAACCATCTTGTTACAAGGAAGCATTACAAGTGGTTGACTCGAAAAAATGGCAGTTGGCCATGCAGTCAGAGATGACAGCTCTGCATAAAAACCAGACATGGAAGTTGGTTAAATTACCACAGGGCAAAAAGGCTCTACCTTGTAAATGGGTTTACAGGTATAAGATCACCGCTCATGATAGTCAGCCAAAGTACAAAGCAAGGCTTGTTGCCAAGGGCTTTAAGCAAGAACAAGGCATTGACTTTGATGAAGTCTTCTCTCCAGTGGTCAAGATGACTACATTGAGATGCTTTCTTGCATTGGTTGCTATATTGGATTTGGTGTTGCACCAAATGGATGTCAAGACAGCGTTCTTGCATGGTGATTTAGATGTGGAAATTTACATGCAGCAGCCAGAAGGGTTTGTTGAGAAAGGCATGGAACATTTGGTATGCCAGTTGTTAAAGAGTCTTTATGGCTTAAAACAATCACCGAGGGCATGGTACCATAAGTTCCACCAGTTTATGCTTTCTCAAGGCTACAAACGTAGTGAGTTCGATCACTGTCTATATACAAAGAAGGCTAAGGATGGAAGTTGGCTGATCCTTATTTTGTATGTGGATGACATGTTGATTGCTGGCAAACACTTGGAAGAAATTTCAGCTTTGAAGTCAAAGATGGCAAAATCGTTTGACATGAAAGACATGGGTGAGGCAAGTCATATACTTGGTATGCGCATTGAGAGAGACAGATCAAAGAAGTTGATTTGGTTATCTCAAACAGAGTATATTGACAAGGTTTTGCAACGTTTCAATATGGAGAAGGGAAAGGCATTGAGTGTTCCATTGCCACCATATGTGAAACTTAGCAAACAAGATTGTCCTGTGTCTGAGGAAGAAAAGGCTGAAATGGATAAGATTCCATATGCGTCTGCAGTGGGTAGTTTGATGTATGCAATGATTGCTACACGTCCGGATATTGCATTTGCAGTGGGAGTGGTTAGCAGATATATGTCAAATCCCGGCAAGAAACATTGGGAGGCAGTGAAAGGTATCATGAGATACTTAAAACATACAAAGAGTATGCGCATATGCTATGGTAGTCAGGATTTGAGTGTCAGAGGATACACTGACTCAGATTATGCAGGAGACTTGGATAAGAGGAGATCTACATCAGGCTATGTCTTTACATTGGCTGGAGGTGCCATATCATGGCGATCTCGATTACAAGATTGTGTTACGCAGTCTACTACAGAAGCTGAGTATGTTGCAGCAAATGAGGCATGCAAAGAAGCTATTTGGCTTGGTAGATTGGTTGCAGACTTGGGAATCAATGCAGATATGCCAGAGTTATATTGTGATAGTCAAAGTGCTATACAATTGGCAAAGAATCCAGTGTTCCATTCGAAGACTAAGCATATTGATGTGAAGTATCACTTCATTAGGGAAGTACTTGAAGACAAGCAGATACAACTGCTGAAGATCCACACCAAGGACAATCCTGCTGATCTACTCACAAAGGGACTTCCAGGAGAGGGCTTTGTGCATTGTCGTGAGTTATTGGGCATTGGATAGATGGCAGCCATGTAAATCTTTGTACATTTATGTTCATAGATTTACAGTTACTTAAAGTGCCACATTGGACTTTAAGTGGGAGGTTGTTGGGATTAAAGCCCAAGTGGCCTCTTATGCGGATATGGCCGGCCGCCCGCCTAACTCACTTACCTCTAACTCTTTGTATATACTAACATATTCTTTGTGAATACTAAGGATTTGGGAGATAACCCTTCTAACAGATCTCTGCGTACTGTACTGTGTAAGCTCACTGTGTGTGTGTGTGAGAGAGAGAGTCGACCCACGCTCCGCTCCGCGACTTCAGTAGGACATATCGCATTTGTCTCAATCTTGAGAAATGTGTGTTTATGGTCCGACAAGGCAGAATTCTGGGACATATTGTCTCACAAAACGGAATATCCACGGATCTAGAGAAGATAAAAGTTATAGTGGATATGCCTAGACCAACCAATGAGAAACAAGTACAGAGCTTTATGGGACATTGCGGATATTATAGACGATTCATTTACATGTACGCTATAATAGGCCAACCACTTTACAGGCTAATAGTGAACTTTGAATGGACAGAGGAGTGTGAGGAATCATTCAAGAAATTGAAAGAGGCACTCATTACTGCTCCAGTCTTGAAATCACCAGATTGGGAGAAGATATTCCATGTGCATATTAGATGCTTCGGCATATGCAATAGGATGCATTCTGGCTCAGCCAGAAGAAGAAAACATGGATTTTCCTATTTGTTACGCCAGTCGACAGCTCAACAATGCAGAGAAGAATTACACCACAACAGAGCGAGAGGGATTAGGAATGATATATTCTGTGAAGAAATATCGGCATTATCTTCTAGCCAACAAGTTTGTGTTTTTTACAGATCACCAAGCCTTGCTCTACCTAGTGAATAAACCATGCAATACCGGGAGAATAGTTAGATGGTTCATTATCTTACTGGGATTCGACTTCACGGTAGTAGTAAAGAAAGGAAAAACACATCTTAGAGCTGATCATCTTTCGCGATTGACGAATGGAGAAGACCCTATAGGAGTAGATGACGACATGCCAGACGCGTACTTGTTCAACATAGAAATGATACCGAAGTGGTCTCAAAATGTCGTTAGCCTATTAACCTATGGAGGAGAGTTTGATAGAAGAGAATACAACCAGAAACATATTGCTATTCAGCAATCCAAGAATCTTCAATTGGTTGCAGGAAGGTTGTATCAATTGGGAAATGATCATGTTTTACGACTATGCATCAATCCTAAGGAATATAATATATATCTGCGCAAAGCACATGTTCAGGAATGTGCATTTCATTGTTCAAGAAGGAACACATATAGGAATTTGTTACAATTGGGAGTCTATTGGCCAGGAATGAAAGAAAGCGTACATGAATATGTCACTGTATGTATTGTATGTTCATCAAAACCGCCAACAGAGTATTCGACATTATATCAGATAATGATCGCTCCGGAATGGAGTCAGTATATTGTTGAATATCTCACAAATAGAACTTTCCCAGAAGGAACGTCAAAAGCTCGTCAGAAATCTGTAGAGACAGAAGCTAGAGATTACGCTTTAATAGGAGATCAACTCTATAAGAGAGGTAAAGACAACCAGCTTAGGATTTGCGCATTAGAGTCTGAGTATGTGATAATCCTGGAGCAAGCTCATGGAGGAGTAGGTGGAGGCCATTTCTCAGGTGATAAGACAGCAAAACTTGTCTTAGCCGCAGGAATATGGTGGCCAACATTACATATGGACGTTGAGGAATACGTTAAACGGTGTGATGACTGTCAGCGGACCAAAGTACCACTTAAAAGAGATGATATGCCGCTTAGACCAATGATGGGGGCAAGAGCTTTTGCAAAATGGGGGATTGATTATGTCGGACCCATTTCACCTCCTGCATATAAGACTCATGCACAATACATCGTTGTGGCTACAGACTATCTAACAAAGTGGGTCGAAGCAAAGGCAACTCAAAAAGCAGATGCCAGGACCACGGCACAATGTCTATATGAATACGTCTTTGTACGATATGGATTGCCAATAGAAATTGTGAGTGATCGAGGCACATATTTTATAAATGAAGTGATAGAGATCCTTCTCGATGAATTCATGGTAATCCATAGGAAATCAGCCCCGTATCATCCACAAGCAAACGGACAAGCTGAAGCAACAAACAAAACCATATGCACGGTCCTTACGAAGATTGTATCTGAGTCAAGAACTGACTGGGACCAGAAGTTGCATTCAACATTATGGGCATATAGGATAGCATATCAAACATCAATAGGAACGACCCCATATAACATGGTTTTTGGGCTAAATGCTATCCTACCAATAGAATTCTTGATTTCAACCTTAAGGGTGGCTAAGGATCTAGAGTGGACAGGGCACGAGCTTTCTAATAGAATAGATGACCTGGAAAAGCTAGACGAGCTTTGCCTAAAAGCAGTAGCTTCTATCTACGCTCAAAAAAGGCGACAAAAGGAATTTTTTGATAAGCATGTGCGGACTAAAGAGTTGAAGGTTGGGGACTATGTCCTAGTTTACACTCTGAAACAGCATGCTAAGAAGCTTAAAAAGTGAGGGATGGGACCTCTGGTGATTAAAGATCTATCACCAAGTGGAGCCGTCAAGCTTGCTACATTAGACGGAGAAGAAATGCCCAATTGGATTAGTGGATGCAGAGTGAAAAAGTATCTTTTGCCGCTAACCCAAGACATGCTTCTCAAAATACATCAAGACAAGCTGCGTGTCCAGAAAAAGAAAAAGGTTGTGGAGGAAGCGCAAGCCGAGGCGAAGGAAAGAATGGAGAAAAGAAGACTACTACGTCAAAAACAGCGCAATGAAGGAGCAATACGAATAAACGCAGTCAGTATAACAGAAATGGATAATGACAAAGAAGAACCCATCATTGAATGCAAAGTAGGAACCAACCAAATCAAAGCCAGAGCACTATTGGATTCAGGAGCTCAAACTAACCTACTTTCACTCAGTTTGTATAGACAATTGACAAATGCCACTAAATTACAAACTGCCAAGCAACAGTTAAAGAGTTACTGTGAGAATTCAATCAAAACTGTCGGATGCACAGTTTTACATATACAGATTAACCAGTATGTGTATCCTCATATGTTTTACGTGGTTGAAGACCAAGCCACACAACATCCATTATTGCTAGGACAACCATGGCAGAAGCAATACAATGCAATGATTGACTAGAGTTCTAAATCAGTGCTTATCAAATACGAAGGTGAAAGTCAATCAGTTAAGTTCACCAAAGGAGCAGTGCCAACTCCAAAGGAAGAATCCAAGAACAAAGATAAACAACAACCAGAGAAAAAGAAGAAGCAATGGCAACCAAAAGTTTCTATACAACTGGATTGCTCTTCGACGAGGAACTCTCAACATTGGATAAGGAAGACAAGCAATAATATAACAGCTCAACCTTGGGAAAAAACGGAGTCAAAGTTGGTATGGAGACCAAAAAAGGTTGTGCCAGAGAACACAAAGGTGGAAAACTGAGTCTTCAATACCAGACAACAGAGTGATTCCAAACAATCAAGGACAGTGAAACAGATCTGGATTCCAAAGAAGCTCATGACGGCACAAAGCTATAGCAAGCAAATTTGGATCCCAAGGATTTGTAAACAGGAACTCCCTTCAGTACAATCCATGGAAACTCCTAGGTATTTCAAGGCGAGGAAATCAACACAAAGAACAAAGCAGGTTTGGGTCGCAAAGAGTTTGTGGCAAGCACAAGCGAGGCGGAAGCAGATTTGGATTGTGAAAAAGAACAACAAGGTAAAGAAGAATCCATCTATTGATTCTACTACCGAAGTGCCAAAACCAACCCAAAACCCGACCACCAATCCTTCAATCAAACAAAGAGCAGCTTTATTGGAAAGACTGTTGTATCATCGCTCTACAATTGCATTGGGAACTTATGACCCAAACAACTACAATGCTTCGCCCACAGACACTTCATAGTCGTCCGGGAGGACTCAGACTAGGACGGGGGGAGGTATACAGGTATACAGGAGCTACAAAGCAACTACAAGCGACAAAAAACAAAGAAAAACAAAAATTATATTACAAGGGCAGTGTCTTACATGATTTTGCAATTTTTATGTTTGATTGCGGATATTGATAATAATTATGCCCTTATATACCTTGTTTTGCAACAAGAAGAGATCAAATGATGAATTTGGGTCTCTAGACGTGTAAATATCACTAAATAAGAGTGTTTTTGGAGCTAAAAAGTGGAAAAAAGTGGTAATCCAAGTCCAAAAATCACAAATAAGTGTATATTCATATACACAGGGTTACCAACTATTTATTGTGTATGTTTGGAATTTTTTGGCTTCAATTTGCTATTTTCCTTTATTTTTTATGATTTTCTTAATAAAAGTAAAAGAAAAATAAGAAAAATGCAGGTGAAATGAGATCGGAAAAAAGAAAAGAATAGACGGTGATGGTCCTAATGACAAGGGCAACCCATGGTAAAAATTGGGTACAATTCTGAAAAAGTTGCGGAAAGTCCGAAACGGCAGAATTTTGGCAAGTGGACGGAATTCTAAGAAAACAGGTCAAACGGAGTCCGATTTGGGAAATTTCAGATCCTAAAGCGCATCTCACAACGAGATAGGAGCACATGACAAATTTGGTGGCAAGTGAACCGGGAAGTCCGAAGTCAAGTATTTTTCACATCACTTTCAAGCTCATTCACACTATTACCTTCTTGGAGAAGAGCAGAGAGCCACAGGAGCACAGATCTTCTACGACCTTCTACGACTTCCACGAGAGCTCAGAGGACACCAGACATGAGAGGTAGACTCGTTGCCATAAGCTTTTGATGCTTATCATTAACTTTTGTCGCGAAAACTGACCAAAACCAAGAAACAAGAGCAGACGGGGAATGGGGTAGAATGCTAGGTAGTGGCACAACCGCCTAACCAAACCTTGCAAGAACTTATAGGTGGGTTACCCTAGTATAGAAGATGGGTTTCTAACACTCAAAGCTCGAGAAAGAACGACTGGAAAAACCCTAGGTCAAAAGAGCCTGCAAGAGGCAAACAGGAAAAAGCTGTCGAAACAACACGAAACTTCACAGGAAGTTCAACCACATCAAGGACAATGCAACCATAGAATATCTCCAAGTTTGAATCACAAAAAGTAGGTCGGAACAACCGATTTGGTTGCGGACACACAAAGCGTCATTTTGGCATAACGGCTGAAATTGACGACCGAATGAAATGAAACTTCACAAGCAGCTTCAAGTAACTATCGATGACTTATGTTTGCAAGCAAAACCCAAAAGAAAGCTGATTCACTTACCGATGGTGAAAAAGACGCTTTCGGGCAACCAAAGGGAGAAAGATGGAGAACGGGGAGCCAAAGTCAAGTTCAACCAAATAGATGGCTTCACAACATATCCAATGAGCTGGAAATGCAACTCTCGAGAAGAAAAGTTGAAGAAATTCAACTCCAAGGCAAAAAGACGACTTCGGAGACTGAAATGCCTATAAGGGGGCTTTTTAGCTAAACTGATGACTTTTTAAGTTGAAAACTAGTTAGCAGGGCTTAGGGCACTAGCACAAAGCATTCTTTGCACAAAAAGACCAACATTTCAAGAAAAGACATCATACGCGTATGATGTCTCACAGCATGAATTTCACATCCATTTCAACATTTGAGTGCATAGCCTCATTCCACATGTTAATCGCATCCTATGAACCAAGTATCATGAGAATTAGAGTTAGAAAACCCAAGGAAAACCAAAAAGACGCAAAGTAGGCCATAAAATTGATTTTTGGTCCTAATTTTGTCAAAATAACTCCAAACTCATTGAAACTTTGTAGGATTGTTGTTAAACACATCTACAAGCTATCTAGAACCAAAAAGCACCATTTTGACACAAAAGACATCATACGCGTATGATGTCTATTTGCACTTACAGAGCCAAAACTGCTCATTTGTCATCATACATCCATTATATATATCTAATACATGCTACATATGAAATTTGGAACCATTTGGTCAAGAGGATCACCCCATTAGCCCAATTGAGGGAAAATCCTTCACCTAAAGCCTATTTTTGGCCCAAATCCAACATACTCAAGTCCAAACCAAGATTTGAGTAGGAACAGTCCTTCACTAGTACATCGGGAGTCCACAGAACCAATCCCATGCAAAATTGATGAAAAAGACATCATATGCGTATGATGTCTCCAGAGCCATTTTTAGCCCAAAATCTATCCAAACTTCATAAATCCACTGAATAAGCCTATCTAAAGACAAACCCAAGCTTATAGAGAAATTTGGTCCAAAAATACACTAAAAGACATCATACGCGTATGACGTCTCACTATGTGATTTTGGCACCTCAGGGCTTCAACCACCAAACAGAAGTGATCTACATGCCATTTGAAAGTGAACCACCAAGTTTTATCCAATTTGGATCATAAAATCCAATTCCCTTTCAAAATTTTTCCAAGAGCCGGAACTGGACTAAATTGGCCAAAACTTGACCAAATGGGATCCAAACTCAAATCCAAGCATATGATAATCATGTATACACTATCAGCTACAAGCACAACCAATATGAAGTCATTTTGACACAAAACACATAATACGCGTATGATGTCTCCAGCATGATTTTGAGCCCATTTTGCATATTTTTTCACCTACCTTGCATCCTTAGGCCCTGAATAGCTCATGTTTCAATTTTCAAGTCATTTGGATAGTTAAAAGCTTCATTTCGGCTTTCAGTACTAAAAAGACGCTAACTTCTGAAATTGGAGTTACAGGATCCATGGATTCCACCAAGTCATCAGCAACGAAGAGAAAAAGACCGACAATCAAAGATGCTATTGCAGAAGCGGAACCATTTGACATTCCAGCAGAAACCCTCAAGCCAACCAAAACTTGGGTGGAGGAAGCAGTATTGGAGAAAGAGGGAATAAAGATCTACCAGGGGACTTTCAGAGATCCTCAAGGGCAAGCGGTGGATGTACCGATGATCCCGCAGGAATTGGTAGATTATAGCACGTCAGAAGACATCAGTAGGTACCTGGAAAGGGCAGACTTGCACAGTTTCTTCTCCTCGAGACCATCAGGTGTGGATACAAGAAGAGTGTACGAGTTGAAAACATCCATTTAGAAAGAGTCGAGCTCCAAGAAAGAACAATCACTAGAATCAGGTCTAGCCCTAGAGCTAGCAGAGCAGGAACCAAACAAGAGGGAGCTATCGTACCAGTTTTGGAAGACCAGGTCCGAAGCTTACAAAGAGAGCTAAGATTAGAGCAAGTGCAAAGGTTGCACATTGTGGAGGGATCATTGGCCGCAGAGGAGAGGCTCACATTAGAAAATCAAACACTACGGACAGAGAATGAGGCCCTCCGCAAACAGCTCCAAGATCTACAAGAGTAACAAAGAAGAGAGACAGAGACACCACACGAAGAATCAGGTGGAGCAGCCATAGAGCTACCAGAAACTGGAGAGGAAACCACAATTGAAGATCCATCCCCAGCTCAAGAGGTGGCCTCGACTTCAAGAATCTCTGAAGAAGAAGAACAAAGGCTCCATGACCAAATAGAAAAGTCAGCAGAGGAGAGTGCCAAGGCGGAAATGGAATGGGAGAGGAGACTCCTAATCTCCATTAGACTTCAGGGACTAGACACAAAAGTGCTCCATGAACAGTG
The DNA here is from genome assembly GCF_014529385.1 of Adiantum capillus-veneris. Lineage (NCBI taxonomy): Eukaryota > Viridiplantae > Streptophyta > Polypodiopsida > Polypodiales > Pteridaceae > Adiantum > Adiantum capillus-veneris. The sequence goes on along the minus strand of NC_140936.1, from coordinate 46,058,844 downwards.
GATGCAACCCAGCCTGCCTTTCCCTTTGATGAAATTTGAAGTGCTAAAGACGAAAAAGAGACTAGAAGGAGAGCAGTATGTCTCTCTTTACGAAGGCGACATCACAAAGGAGGAACAATCAAAGAAGATAGTAGATTCACAACCTAGATAGAGGAAAGGTTGGCTGAACAAATACCCAGTCTACCTCATCTACTTAGTGGAGGCACCAAAGGAGATCCGGGAGGATGCAACCTTTTGCCCGGTGCCAAGAGTCAGAAACTGGAAAGAGCATGGCAAGATTGCAGAAAAGAAGCCAAATTGGCTTAATTATCCCAGGATGCCAGGACCAAAGGCAGGAGAGAGAATAGGTAAAGCCTACATGGTGAAAACCCTAACGGGCACCATCAAGCTCTTTACTGGCTCTCCTGACCTTTCATGTCAGATGCTCAAGAAAATCTGCAGGACTCTCTTAGCTTGCATTGAAGTGTTCGCGCCAGATAAAGCCACGACCTCGAGTCTACTATCGACGGCCGACACGGTGTCTGATATGATGTACGATCTTTCATTGCAGCCTTCTCCAAAAGTGTTACACCTCCTATACCAAAGGATTATGTTTTTGCCTAGCTTCCACATGCAAACATTCGAAGAAGCTTTCTACACCGGATTTTTCACCCACGAAAGCAAAATATTCGGCCCAACCTTGACCATCGGCAACCTACGATACGAATCACATTTGCAGATGCTCAAGACCACAGAACTTTATTGACCAAGCATAAAAGTCATGTCAGGGACGACATGAACGCGGAGGGGGGGGAGTGTTGAGCCAGCAGAGGATCACACCCACATTTTTGCTCACACTCATCATTTTGTAACCATTGATTGTAATAAATGTCTTTCCGACATTAATTTTGATTTGAGCCATTCATTAAGTAACGGGACTCAATTGAGTTTCCAGCTTGTAATCCCGAAGTAATTTCACTTGCTGATGTAATTAGTTAGAGATATTCTCACCTCCAAGGCTGAGGTATATAAGCCAAAGTTTTTGTAACCTAAGGAGGCAGATTATTAATCAAAGTGAGTTTTTGAGCGCCGTGACTGTGTCTGAGAGAGAGAGAGAGAGAGAGAGAGAGAGAGAGAGAGTTTTATCTACTTGCTACGCGAGCTACGGAGCCGCCATTGGAGAAGCGACACCGCCATTGTGTTAGCAACGGCGAGAGCTACGCACAGATACCAAGAGTGCGCGCTATCGGCTTCTATGTGTGGTAAGTTCCTACGAGCTTCGGTGTGAGTTTTCTTCCAACTCGTGTGTCGGAATTGAGCGTGCAGCATATCTATAGAACCACAACGAGTAGAGCTACACATTAGTACCATCGGGGTCAAGTTTCGGCCACCTGTATATTTCGGCCTGTCTTCATACGCATTTACCGCACGGAGTGGTTATAGGTTGAGTTTGCAGTTCAAGTCTTTAGGGTGTTGTTCTTACCTAGTGTATAGACTTCCCCTTGAGTTTGAGATCGATTCAATGATTCTAGATCCTGTTTCGTATAGCATTCGTTCGTAGTACGGATTTCAGTCACTTGCGTATTTTAGAACTTAGATTTGATTTCCTTAGTAGTGATTGTCATTAGAAGGTCGAGTAGGTGATTTGACACCCACCTAGTTGTTTCCATGCGCCTGCGGGTCAATTCCGTCCTCGTCTGACAAATTCTATTGTTGGTTGAGTTCTTGCTATTTAGCTTCCGCTAGCGGCGTAACCGCCTTAACAGCTCCACACGTAGTACAATAGGTAGTGTCCTCAACTCAATGTACATGAGTGAACTGCACTCAAACATGCATCAAGAACTGCTGCATGCAGTAAAAGTGATTCCGTGGAGATATCTACTCTCAAAAGAGCTCAGTGGCACTAGGTGTGCTCATACAAAAATGCATTTTCCAATGCATCTTTCCACAGAGAATCTGTTCTCTAAATGAATGCAACCATTCTTTCATTCTTCTTATGCTCTTCGACAAAAAGACCATCGGGGTCAAACCTAACCTGCAAGCGCTGCTCAACCATTTGCCCAACTTAAACCAAATTATTTGTGATGTTGGGTAGATGTAATACATGAACAAATACTTCACTTTGCCATCTATCATAGAAAATGACACATTTTCTATATACATGATGGGATGTAAAGTATCAACCCCTATTTCTACATAATTAGGACTTTGTAAAGTCTACATGTCCTTGAACCACTCACCACGACTAGTCATGTGATTCGATGCACCAGAATCCACATACAAAAAATTATCATTCGAATTTTCCACATTTGGAGACATAGTGCTCAGCATGTGCTGCAATACAGATAGCCTCTCAATATTGTCAACATTTTTGCCAGTGGTTGCATGGATGTTTTGTTGCCTCCTATTTGGACAATCACGTTCAAAGTGACCATGTCTTTCACAACCCCAACATACTACATTTTTGTGTTGACTTGCATTATTGTGCTACGTATTTCCATGAACTCTTGGACTCCCCCTGCCTCAAAAATTTTCTTGGACACCTGTGTTGTGACTCTGATTGTTATTATGCTTGGTGGTTGCCTCTTCCTCAGCCTCATCCACGACCTATACCACATCCTCTTCTTCTTTCTCTTCCTTTGTTGTTGAAAAGAACCCGTTCAAAACTATTTCAACCCTACGGAAAGGATTCTTCCTCATTAGGAGAAATATGAACCTTGCATGGGCCTTGTAAGGAATCCTAATTTTTAGGGATTAAGGCTAATGGTGTGTGGGGTTAAGGGGACAAGGGAATTCAAGAAGCTAGTTTTAAGTAGGCTTTTCTAGCCTTTTTTTAGACACATGTAGGATGCCTTTTTTTAGACACATGTAGGATGTGGACATAGAAGGTCACCTTCTCTCTCTAGCTTTTTGAAAGTGAAGGGAGTAAAGAGGTGTGGCCACATCATCAAGAACGTGGATCACTTGGAGCCAAAATTTGACTTTTTGTAGAAAAAGTTATTTTTACTTATTTTTGACTTAAAACTCCCCCCCAACATATATCCATATCAAAAAAGTATCTTTTGACCTTTTTATAAAATTACAAGCACTAAAAGTCCAATTTTTCAAAAAAAAAACTCCCCCCCAAATAAAAACTTTCTTCTCTCTTCCTCCTCTCTCCTTTCTCCCTCTCCTCTCCCTCCCTGCCCCCTTCTCTCCTCCTCCTCCCCTCTCTCTCCCTCTTCCCCATTGTCCCCTTCTCTCCTCCCATGTTCCTCCCTCTCCCTCCTTGCCCCCTTCTCTCCTCCTTCTCCACTCTCTCTCTCTCTCTCCCCCACTACCCCCTTGTCTCCTCCCATGTTCCTCTCTCTCCCTCCCCCCTCTCTCTTTTCATCCTTTGCTTCCTCATGCAACAGCTACTATGGTGCTCAAGGACATCACAAATCGTATGCATACATATTTGCTTGTTCTCAACGTTTGCACCGAAGGCGCACATAAGGGTGAGTAGAGGTCATCCCAGGAACGTCGTACCATGGGTGAGATGAATGTTGATAGTTCTTCAATATCTTGCCAATACCATCACATATTTGAATAAAACACCCCTTTATGCAAGGTAACAATATACTTCTTACTTTTGATTGTGTTCTTCTTATCATAAACTTTGAAGTCTAAGGTGTTGCCTCTACTTGTTTTGTAGTGCTTGGCACAAAGGTTGCTTTTATGCACAAATAGTGAAAGGCTGCAGGTTAGAGAGGCCAAGTGTCACCACTTTTCCTCTAAAACAGTCTTCTTTGTTACATCTTGCAGGTAGGTGCTTTAAATCCATGCTTATTAGGGGTGGTAATCTCATCCTAATGTATATTTTAGGATTGTTTATTCCCAGTTAGATAGAATACTTGCAAATCTGTATAACATATACTTAACAAGTGTCTTCATTATATAGCTTTCAAATGTTGAATTCATACATGTTTTTGTTACAAGGTGACCTCTTGCTATGCTAGTTGAGTGGCATTGTTTTCAAGAATGGCTCAAGGAACTAGCATAACATGAAGCTTTTACGGTGGCACAAAGCTCTCGTCAGCGGCAATGTGGCTCCCACTACACCAAAAATCATTATGCTAACATGGAGAGATCCCTAGTAGCACAATGCAAAAACTTTTCATCGGCAGCAACACACCCTTTCCTAACATGAGGGCACTCCTACAAAAGATGTTTTTATGTGATAGGTCACCCCATGAACATACCATGTCATGAAATGGATGTAAGAACTATGACCGCACTACTCCTTGGAAGTTGTTCACAGATGTATGTTTATCAAAGTTAATGAGAACAAATTTAGACTTTTTTGTTTGTTGATGTGTAAGAGCACTCTAGGTCTACCATATTTTAGATTGTTTGATAAGTTAAATAAAATTTGTAGTCATTTAAAGTGTAAGTTTGTTTTTGTTTGGTAACATTGTACATGAGAAGACATAATAAAGTATAAGAGATCTTGACGGAATAAACCTCGATTAAATTCCTACCATGCACTTGTGACACCAGACCTCTCCTTGAACCCTTTGATTTCTATCATAGTGGGAAGTCCAAGGGTGGTCTATTTTCAAATTTTTAGCAATAACTTTTTTTAAAGGAAATTTTGGTTATTTTAAAGTTTGTACACAGTCTAGGAGTTCATTCTGATTGCTTTCCTTCAGTTTCAATTTTTGATCGAGGGCACTCCTTGGAAGCCACTTTTGAAGGTGTTAGGGTGAGATTTTGAGAAAGTTTTGTATGTAGGAAATGCAGTCCTCAACACAATAAAAAACATTGGTTCTCTGAGTATTTTCAAATTCCATGGTTTTAATGCTCGTTCGAGCCCGTAGATTAAGGAAAAAGTAAGAAATGTCTGTTTTACATCATTTTTTAAGAAATTGTCAACTTGCACGTTGATTTTTGGAGAATCCGAGTAGGATATGAATTTTTTTCATCACACGATGGTCAAAGAGCGCGACGAGATGAACAAATTTATGTGAGACAAGCCCAGACAGATTCGGAGCCAATTGAACACTAGAAGCTCTTGAAAACAGCCTAAAAGTTCAACACTTGAATTATGGCCATGCATCAAAAAAAATCTTGTACTTGTTATTATAGGGCCCCAGGGACCCTCAACATGAGGGGCCACAAGGGCGCGCAAATTGGCCATCCAAAAATTTTAGATGGCCAATTTGCGCACCCTTGTGGCCCCTCACGTTGAGGGTCCTTGGGGCCCTAAAATGACAAGTATAGGCTTTTTTAATGCATAGCCATGAGATAGAATTAGGCAATTTAATGGATTCATAGCAAACTCCCCCCCCCCCCCCCCCCAATGGCAAATAGCTAAACATTGTATCATGCCATGCATTAACAAAAAGCTTGTACTTGTCATTTTAGGGCCCCCGGGACCCTCAACAAGAGGGGCCACAAGGGCGCGCAAACTGGCAGTACAAGCTTTTTGTTAATGCATGGCCATGAGATAGAACTGGGCAGTTTAATGTGTTTATAGAAAACCCCCCTCCCAAATGGAAAATACCTAAACCTTGTATCATGCTTATCAACCATTTTTTACTTCCTTGTGTCCATCCCCTGTTCTTGGTAATATCTTGGTCCCTATTTGTGCCTGGATGGCCATTATACGCGCCGTTGTGGTCCCTCGTGTTGAGGGTCCCTAGGGCTTCAAAATGACAAATAGGGGCTTTGTTTTAATGTATGGCCATGAGTTAGAGTCGTAGTGTTTGATGTCCGGAGTATTCACTATGTAAAATTATCCTATATCATGTGCGTTCACCACAATGGATTGAAAGTAGCCCTTATAGGCCTTACCTACACATGTTTCTGTAACTTTACAAGAATATAAATTCCCTTCTGTTGAACACATGTGCTATGTTGCATATACTTTAGTGAACTCCCAAGGTCAAAGGCCTCACAAATTTTGTGCACTCAGAACATTTAGCACTAGAAATCAACCAAACAAGGAGCCAATTTTTACTTCCTTGTGTTCACCTCGTGTTCTTGGGAATGTTTTGGTTAAGCCATTTCTTTGGTATTTGAAACCACATGTAACTCGTATTGTTATAGTATCCAACCAAAGGTTTCTTGATTAACAGTTATATAGGTTCGAGTGATACATATCTTCTATGTTAACAATGCATGTATCTATAATTTATGTTTACACTTTCTCTATCCAAATGAGCTACATAGTAAAATCAAATCCGCAATTCAACAATTAAGTTCACAAGGTGATAGAAATTGGTATGATCTTTAGCAATACCAAATAAATAGCTACCAATAGCAAATGAATAGGTATATTTAAGAAGGTTTGATACCAAAAACTTGTCAACACTACTCAAAAAGGTGGAAAGTCAAAAGCTTTATAATATATATGACGAAACAAGAATCAATAATAAGTCACCCCTATATATCTACACCTCCATCTCAAGTTGTCATTTCTCTAAGTCAAGCTTGGCATAGGCATAGTATGGAAACAATAACATTTTGGAAAGCAAAATTTAGCTTTCTCAACTTTTGAAATGTTGCTATTGATATATATTCAACATCCCGAAATGAGGACATCTTGACAAAGGTTATGATCCACTTAATAAGAATAACCATTAGTGATTAAACTGAAATCAAAATACTGCATGAATTTCTTCATGGTGGAATGATTAAGACTTGAAACTTCAAACATCTTACAGGCAAATCAGAATATCCATAAAAATCAACAATATTTCTCAAATCTGTATGAAACTCCAGTAATCTAAATTAAATACTCTCACTCAATGCGACACCATTTAACAAAAATAAATATTTATATTGCATTTATAGAGGAATCCAGCCTCATAAAAATAATTACAAATAGAGACAATGTTGTTGCTGTTAGGCTTCTCTTACAAGTATTTGTCTTTCTCATCTAGAGATTCATATACACGAGTATTTGTGTGCCTATGACACTAGGGAAGATAGTAGTACTATAGGGATGGCTTTTCTAAGAGCTCCTAGGGAGTACCTATTGGTTTAAGATTCTACAAAAATCCTACTATTCTTATCAAAATCTTTTAACTCGGTAGTGAAAGTTTCCTCACGGAACAAAAATAGGGTGATTTCCATCGCTGCACATGGTTGCTTGCTCATGTCCTCTCAACACGACCTTAAAACAAAACCCCCATGTACAACATAGCATGGATTTTCTAGATTTCAATGGAGACTAGCTTTAACAAATGGTAGAGCTTTGCCTTCATCCATGTTTCAATGAAACTAGCTTGGACAAGTGGTGGACCTTGTAACAAACCCCCCATGTACAACATATCATTGGTTTTCTAAGTGATGGGAAGGAATACCATTCAAGATATAAACTTATAGCTTGGATAAGTAGTTGACCTTAAAACCAAGTTCATCATAATACAATGAAATACAGGTCAGGTAATTCCTAAATCTTGAGACCAAACCTCCCATGCTATTAGAGATAATATATTGGATAAGTGGTGGACCTTCTATTATTTTTCCATGCCTAGTTTAGACAACCGGTACACTTTGCAGCTATAAAGGTTGGACGAGTGGTGGAGCCTTGTTTCTATCCATGTTTTAATGGATCCTCTGTAAGTAAACAACAGATTATGTGAGCACAAAGTTATAAAGTACAAAATGATATCATTCTAATAATCTAATGACAACTATACAAAGAATAAATTATAAGAAAAATCTTTGATGACTCTCCATAGATAACACAACTTACTTACATTGTGAGACTCAATCACATGCTACAAAACTATAGATGGCGCACCAAAGCCATCAACAAAATAGCACCACCCAATGTTATAAGGTGTGAAGCCTAAACATTGAAAGCCATAAAGAGGTTAATTCCCTCCAGCATGATAAACTTAAAGACGGAGATGATCTTAAGCTATGAATGTAAGCTACAAGGGTCGTTTTCTCACCATTCTATCTTTATGTTGGAGATGAATCCTTGCGATGCCCATGCACTATTCACACCTCCTGTTCTTGTGGTATGCAAGTCATGTGAGTTGATGCTTTTTCCATGTAGTGCGAGTGAATGAAAGTAGAAGGAGGAGAATCTTGTTTCATGCTCTAATAGAGGTGAGAGAAGGGAGAGGAGCTAGCTTGGTGTGGAACTATGTGGTGGACAAGGGAAAGAGATGGGGGAGAAGCTTGCTTGGTGCTACAATGGAGATGGGAGAAAGCTAGTAGAGAGATAATGTTGGACTATAGGGGGTGCATGTGGTTGTTGCAGCCATGGAGAGCTTGGAAAAGGGTTTGTAGAGAGAGAAAATCACTTTTTAGCTATAGAATAGGTTTGGAAAGACTTTGGAGGGTGGAAATGATGTTTTAAATTTTTTTGAAAAAAATTAAATTTTTGGAATTTTTTAGTGCACGTTTTTTACTTTTGGAGGTCAAAAATACTTTTTTGACCATGAAATAGGCTAGGGGACCTTTTAAGGAGGGAAAACTTGAAATTTGAAATTTTTAGTGTATTTTTAAATCCGGGCCAAAAAGTGGGGGGAAAAAGGTCAAAGTGGTCCCCCCCCCCCCCCCCCCCCTCCCTTTCCCTTAGCCACCTCCCTTACCTTCTCACTAGGTAAGAGGCCATTAAGAGGTGTAAGGCTACCTTGTCCCCCTACTTTTTTGAGGGTATAGAGTGTGTCCACCACGCTCTTCCTATTGGCTGGCCTCTAATTAACCTTAATCCCAAAGGGCCCCTAGAGGGTTCATATTTTTCATAATGTCAAGTTCTTTCTCTTCCACAATTAATAAGGATATCAATTTATAAATGAAGGAATGTTCTCTCAAAGATTGATGCTAGTTCTAAATTGTTTGTATTTTGGTGGACCCAAACCTTGTAGAGAGACTTCTACTTTATCATCATCATCATCAGTTGTAGCACCAATCAACGCATCTACTATAGCACTAATCATCGACTCCGTTTCTCCTGTTTTTGGGTAGTTTTCGCATCGGGTGCAGCATTTACCATGACTGACAACAACACAGATGTGTTCAAGATGTTTGTTGCTGAGGACAAGTTGGATGGGGACAATTACCCTATGTGGGATTACATGATGCAACATGTTCTTGTGTCAAAGGAAGTCTAGAATATTGTGCAGGGAATTGATGTACGTCCTAGTTCTAAGGATGCAGGCGATGTTGAGAATGTTGCGGGTCTTGCTACAAGGATTGCTGCTATTAGAGTTGTTTTGCCTATTGTAGAACAAGCTCATTGGGATGTAGAGGATATGCAAGCTCATGCATTGATTGCGTTGTCTATGAAGCACACCATTGTTCCTCACATCCGGTGAGCAAAATCTGCAAAACATGCTTGGGATATATTGGTTGGTCTTTATGGAAGTCGCAATGAGGCTAAAATTGCTTTGCTGCGTAAAGAGCTGGAGTCGAAGATTATGCAAGACGAAGATAATATGTACACTTTCCTTGCTGGTGTCAAGGATATCAATGAGCCTTACCAGATTCCTACGATACTTTTTCTAGTACTTGGAGACTAATGACCCAAGGAAATCCTGAAGTTGTCAAGTTTGATGCATTATGCACATTGCTGTTGCAAGAGTCACTTTCCAGAAAAAACAGGACTAGGCAGCATGCAATTTAACAGGCTTTTATTGCTTCTCAAAGAAAGGGTGGTAACAGCAATGCAGCCACTTCTTATGGTTCTACTACGAGTGGCAAAACTTCTGTTCCTAATGCTTCTGCTGGCAGCAATTTGTCTGGAAATTCTAGTGATGGGGGCAAAAAGAATATGCGTTGCCATTATTGTAAAGCTAATGATCACTTGATCAAGCAGTGTCCTAAGTTGAAGGCCAAAGAGGCTAAGAAGAAAGAGGGTGGTTCCACTGCAAATGCTGGTTCCACTAGAAATACAACCATTGTTGAGTCTTCTGTAAAAGGAGACTGTAATTCTGATGTTGATGCAGAATGGGCTTTTAGTGCAGAGTGCACTTACAATCCTGTTGTCCATGATGCATGCTTCTCAGTTGCTGCAGATTCACATGTGTGGTATTTCGACAGTGGTGCTACAAAACACATTACATCACATCCTGAATTGTTCACCTCTCTCGAGTCTGTCCCTCATGGGAATTCAGTCACTTGTGCCAACAATTCCTCTTATCCGATTTAGGGAGTTGGAAACATTGTGCTTATTGCTGCAAATGGCAGTTCTTTCACACTTGTTGATGCACTTTATGTACCTGGGATCAAGAAGAATCTTCTGTATGTATGTGCACTTGCTAGACTTGGACTTGTAGTCAAATTTGTGGATGACAGATGTACAATTCATGATCTCAGTTTTGGTGATGAAATTGTTGCATCTGGGCTTTTGTGTCGTGGAATGTATAAGCTCACTTTGTATGACAAGTGTGGACAAAATTTTGCAAATGCAGTTGCAAATTCAAGGGCTATTTGAGATGCAAAACTTTGGCATGCACGTTTTGGTCATCTAAATTTTATCAGTTTGTTGCGTTTGCAGAAATCTGATATGGTTGCTTCTTTGCCGCCTCTTGAAGCACCTATCAAACATGTTTGTGAAGGCTGTATTTTGGGTAAGATGCAGTGTTCTAAGTTTCCAAAGGATGGTTCAGTTTGGGCCACATGCAGGTTGCAGCTTGTGCATAGTGATGTTTGTGGGCCCATGCAAACTCCATCCTTGTGCAATTACCTGTACTTCATGACTTTCATTGATGATTACTCCAGGCATGCATGGGTATTTCTGCTTGAAGGGAAGTCCGAAGTTTTTATGTGCTTCAAACAATTTCTAGCTATGGCTGAAAAATGTCTCAAAATGTACTATGGGCACCCTCCATTCTAATTGAGGGGGGGAGTATATGTCTCATGAATTCAATGCATTTCTGGCTAGTCGTGGGATAAAACACCGATGTATAGTGCCTTATACACCTCAACAAAATGGTGTTGCTGAGAGGAAAAACAGGTCACTTACGGAAATGGCACGATGTATGGTCAAAAGTCAAGCTTTGCTGCATTCTTTTTGGCTTGAGGCCATCATGTGTGCCACTTATGTACTAAATTGGTGTCCTAAAAAAGTTGTACGGTCTATTACTCCATATGAAGCATGGCATGGTAGAAAGCCTTCTATTGAGCACATGCGTGTTTTTTGTTGTTTGGCATATGCTTTGGTGCCACAAACACAGCGCAAAAAATTGGATGATAATGTTGTCAAATGTATTTTTGTTGATTATTGTGCTGAAAGCAAAGGTTACATGTTGTATCATCTGCAAACAAAACGAATTTTGGTTTCACGGGATGTAGTGTTTATGGAAGATTCTGTTCATCCCTTGCTATCATGTACTAGAGACAGTATTGTAAGCTCACAGGACATTTATGACACTTTGTTGCCTCTTTTCAGTGGTGGAAATACAAATGTAAGTTCCAATGAGGCAAATGTACAGCCTATGGGGGTTTTTGAAAATGGTCACAGACAGCCTATTACTAATGTAGATGTACATGATGTACTTGATGAGGAAAGGGCTGAAAATGAGCAGGCTAGAGGTATGCCAAAATACCTGGTGCACACTTTACGTGACACTAAATTGGATGCACCTTTATCTAGTTATACTCGTTCAAGCTCTCTCCATGCATCTTATGCATCGAATTGTTATGCTTTGGTTGTGTCTAGCTTACATGATGTTGAGGAGCCTCTATCTTTTGATGAAGCACAGAATCTAAAAAAATGGATAGCTGCCATGCAATCAAAATATGATGCACTTATAGAAAATGACACATGGACTTTATGTGATTTGCCTCCTGGCAAAAATACCATTGGTACGAAGTGGGTTTACAAGTTGAAATGCAAGCCGGATGGTGAGATCGATCGCCATAAGGCTCGACTTGTTGCAAAGGTTTATGCACAGCAAAAAGGCATAGATTACGAAGAGACCTTTGCTGCCACTTGTCGTTTGACTACTGTGCATTTTCTATGTGCATTGGCAGCTCATTTTGGTTGGGATGTACATCAATCAGACATTGTTACTACTTTCTTGAATGGTGACATAATTGAGGAAGTTTATGTAACACAGCCTCGCGGTTTTGTCAAGAAAGGACAAGAGGACAAAGTGTGCAAATGTAACAAGGCTTTGTATGGGTTGAAGCAATCTCCTCGTGCTTGGTATGAGAAAGCTGACACTCATTTGGTCAAACAAGGCTTTCGTAACAGTCCACCAGAAAGCACATTGTATGTAAAGCGTGAGGGTGATGTACTTCTCATTGTGGTTCTTTATGTAGATGATTTGCTTATCACTGGACCAAATGAGAGACATATTGCTAAATTTAAAATTGATTTGAATGCTACTTTCAAGATGAAAGATTTGGGGTTGTTGCATCATTATTTGGGCATACAGTTTAAGCAGTGTGATGGTGGTATTGCCTTGTGTTAGAAAAGTTACATATAAACATTGCTATGTAAGTTTGGACTTGAGGATTGCAAACCTATTGCCACTCCCATGGAAACAAGTTTGAAGTTGAGCCTACATGATGCTGGCAATCCTGTTGATGTCAGTCTTTACCGAACTATTGTTGGCTGCCTCATTTATGTATGCAACACGAGGCCAGATATTCAGTTTGCAATCTCACAGGTCAACAGATTTATGCATAGCCCAGGGTCTAAGCATTGACAAGCTGTCAAGAGGATTTTCTGCTACCTTAGCACTAGTTTGGTACCAAAAAGGACACTTTAGTGCCCTTTTTTTTGCAAATTTAAATAAAATGGTACATGAAATCTAGAGCACATCTCAAGAAATTCTTTTGCAAACTTATAAAATGTTATTCAAAGTACTCAAAGAAATTATAATCCCTCACTTTTGATCATAACCTCAATAGTAAATACACTCATGAAAAGAACCTACGCATGACAGCATTCAATGTTTCATTAAAACTCGTACTCTAGCCTAAGAAAAAAATGAGCAGGGTGCATGCAATAATCAGTGGTAACTACTTATATATGTGTTTGATATTTTTGCAATTTTCATGTGAGAAAAGAATCCTTTGTGACTAGAATTAAATATAGAAATTCTTGTGGGTCAAATATGCAATGTTCACAAATTCAATTAACGATCACAAAAAACATTTAGTTCATCTAAATTTACAATGTCTTATCATGCATATATACTACATCTATGACTCCATTACATAAGGTGATAATTTTTAATGGTTATGCAAGCCACATATGGTGATTTATGGCATATCCAAGAAATTGCGCATGTTGTAATTACGATTTTATTTATAAAAATAAGCCTTAAAATAAAGTCCACTTTTGGATTTTTCCATTCATCTCACTTATTTGTATACAAATACCTCATATGGACGCAATTGGGGGATTTATATACACACTTTCATTAATTTTCCATAGCAATATTTTTTTTGCAAGAAGTTATGCACTACTATTTTTTTAAAATGAGCTTAAATTACAAGATGCCTATGAGTTTGAACTCTTGAAAAATGCTTAGTTGATGGGTATCAACCTATAGATACATTATACACCTTAAGTTTTGTCCCAAAACCTCATCATGTTAATGAAAGAGGCCTTGAAAGACCAAAATTTTCCTCTTTGTTAGCATTTTCAAGATTTTGGTCTTTTGATTATAACAAAAATCTAGTCCCATAACTAGGTTATGAAGCTCAATTTCTTGCTATAATAAGTTTTTTCTTATCCATACACCTTGAAATCTATGAAAAATCTTATTTTGGTGAGAAGTTATGTTCAATTATGAAAATTTTGTTAAAATTGACTAAATTTTTATGCTTTTTTCATCTTAAAACTTATCATTATAATCTTAACTTGGTATTAATTTTGGTAAAAGTAAAATTTGGCTATTTTCTTCACCTCATAGCTAACGTAAGATATGAGCATGACCTATTAATGTTTTTTCTAGATTCACCATATAATTATGACAAGTTGCTAGAAAAAAAGGACACTTTAGTGTCTCAGGACATTTGAGTGTCCGATTACAAAACTAGTGTTAATGGATAAATCACAAGACAAACGAGTGATACTACAAGCCTAAATATGATGGAAATGTCCAGTGCGTGCCAATGAGTCCACAAGGACGACCCATGTATAGATATCCACCAAATGTGGCACCAATGCAAAGATTGCCTATGACTATGGAGAGATCACAGCTAATATTATGCCAAAAACCACCACTTCGAGGAAATAATGCTATATCGTTCAAGTATATGTTGCATGAGGGACAAGTGGATGAACAGGCACTAGTACTTGTTACTCCATACCCTGAAACAAATCAATAACAATGGGATAGAGTAATAGTGGTATAACCAACCTACTCTAGTCCCTATAGAGCCAATGTATCAAGCACCTATTGATACAACACATGTTTACTCTATTGCAAATCAAGGCACGAGACCACCTATAATCAAGCTAATGCCCATACCAAAAAACAAAAATTGTCATAATTGTGGAGCGGATGACAATTGGAAAAACAACTATCCTAAACTAGATAAGAATGCAAAACCTATAGAGGCATATTGTGGATCTTGTGGACGCAAGCGTGGAAACTTTTTTGAAGACTACCCTAGGAATCCAGCGAACAAAGAAAAAACCATTATAAATGTAGTTCAAGTAGTGCCAAGTAGTTCGTCAAAAGGGGAACCAACAATTCCTATTTGAGTGATGACGAGTGCACAAGCCAAAGGGAATAAATAATAAAATGCAAGTGGATATGAAAAATCTAGCGATTCCTCCAAAAACTCCAAGAAAGAATGATGCAAACAATAGGAACTCAAGAGACAAAAACTACGAAAGTAAGTTGAAGGAAAGATACGAAAGGAGAGGAAAAGATGCAGACTCTTTGAACAGAGTTTAAGGACTCTAAACCAAAATTGGTTGGATCAATATTGGTAGATAAAATTTATGGACCATTCAACACAACCTTGGAAGCTTTTCAATATGGGTTAAAAGCCGATCAAATGTTGGAAAACAAATGGAAAAACTATCCAAGACTTGATATGGAAGCGGCCAAATTAGAAGACTATAAAAATTTGGTTCAAATCATGCAAACCATGCTAGAAAAATAGAATCCTTAGCTGCTGGTAGTCATAGAAAAACGAGCAAGATTGAGCCCAAAGCCATTAGAGAAAACGCTCACGAAAAGGGTAAGGCAAAAACCTTGGGTAAGGAGAAGACACAATCACCTAAACTAGTAGTTCCTCATAGTGAGGAAGGATGGGATAGAGTATCAATAGTTAAAGAAGATTGACCAAACCATTTGCGAAAATGAGTTAGGGAAGAAAAAGATGGGAGCTTGACTATGAAATCAGAACCAATTGAAGAAGTTCGGCTTAATAGACCACCCATGGAACTAGAAGAACAGTCTTTGTATGGAGATTGGGGATCAGAGCAGTCAGGCTCTACAAAAGCTAGAACATTGAGGACATTGGAATAAAATAAAACTCTCTCAGATTTTAACATTTTTCAAAAAAAAATCTTCACAGATTGATTCTCACAAGTTTTAGGATTTATCCACACCTTCGTTTCAAGTTTTAATCACATTTGACTTTTTCTTGTTAATTTTCTCTAAAATCTATGGTTTTTTTTCAATTTTGGGCTTGATCAAATATTTTAATGACCCAAATGTTTTCAAATTCAAAGGGAATAGTCTACTCAAGTTGTTCTGTCACCTTTTAAGTCTAGTTTTCTAGTATCAGTCTCAAAAACTGCTTTCTATCTTCTGCATGCCTAAGATAGATGTGACAATTTTTATGGTTTTCTCAGTGCACCTCAAATCAGAGCAACCCTGATGGTTTTCTACTTACTAGTGAACATGAAAAAAGAGTATAGAAAGTGAAAACTTCAACTTTTAGTCTAAAATCCGTACTCTCTACTTAGGTGATGCCCTTACCAACCACTAGCTCGTCTCAAGGACCCTCTACCTAGTCATCCTACTATCTAAATCTCTCGAGATCCTTACTGAGTATTCCTACTCTCAAGCACCTCTGAGCCGTGGTAAAGTCAAAAAATGTGTTTCTCTAGCCGAAAGTAGAGGAAGTAATGAAAATTCAAGTGAATGCTTTGGTTTTTCTCTATTCTAGGTTGCCTCATCCCCGGCAACGATGCAAAAATGTTGGTGACTACCAAGTCTCACCATATCAATGCTAGGAAAGAGAGAACCACATACATAAAAATTATCAGTCCGTGGGACATAGCTGACCGGACTAGTGCATGGAGGCTACAAGAGATAGCTAATCCCTCAAAAAACCCAATTCTAAGTTGTGTGTCAAACGTCAAAATCTTCGTTCCTTATCACAGCTTTATCCAAAAATATTGTGTAGCTACGAGACTCTGAATGAAACAAAACTTACTGCCTAGCATCAGAAGAGTATCCTTAACACTCTTGTGTACTTAAATGTTAATTCTGAAACTTGGATAAAATCGCACATAAGATAAACAGTCTATTTTAGATTGGTCAATTTTGGTGTTCAAAGTACTCTATGGGTTCCTCTAGACGTCCTCTATCTATTCCTAAGGTCAAAAACCAATTTCGGTGCGTGTATTGTGCATAGGGAGCAAAAACATCTCATAGACAGATACGACTAAAACCACACTTTTATCGAAAGAAACTTACATTAAATGAACGAGATTTCACATGCAAACATGTTTGTATGCTTGGAATAGAAATGCAACACCGTATAAGGGAGACACAAAGAGTTGAAGAAATAGTAGACTCACAGTAAGCTTTTGTAGTGTACGCTCACTTCATTATCCAAAAATTAAGGGCAATAGTTATAAAAGTTGTCTTTTATACCTTAGCCAAAGTTCAAAGAATGGATTCCTAGCTATTTGGGCTCAATAACAAGGCTTAAGAGCTGCATAAAGTTACAAACTTGGAAGCCCTTGGCCCCTTTAGACTCATTGGCAATCAATAATATTCTAATAGCTTTGGACTTTGCGGGATTTCTCATTAATAGAAAGGGGTTTAATACAATCAATTGGGATATGAGAGTGGCGTTCCTTTGATGCTCTTTTTCTAGATTTGTTAGCTGAGCAGCTAACACTATGATGTGTTGGGGTAAAGATCATAGGGGCCACCCACAACCTTACGTCGCTAACACTAACTATTTCACTCTGATCAGATATATCAATAAAGTAACACACGGTCACACTCCTTCTAGTGTGTATTGTTCCCCTAGCTCTCTTGTGCATCTTCTCCTTTCTCCCTACATGCACTCACAAGCACACCACCACCCTCAAAATTGGTACTAGAGCATGGTGGTAGTCTCATTCCCTTCCCCAGTGTGTGGAGCTCTCCCAAGATGTCTCTAAGGTTCAGAGGGGCAAATCCAAGTGACAAGATAGTGGATGCAAATGCAACAAGAAGCTTGAAAATAGCTTTTGTTTTTGGATCTAAAAAAAGGGTAATGTTACCATATACATGTAAGGTGCAGCGGAATGAATGATGAACTTTGCTCAAGATGAGTGCTCCGAACAGTGCTTAAGGTTCCTTTTTCTTATGGAAGGGAGAGCCTTCCATTCTTAAATGAGAGAGTGCAATGGACACAAACAAACTGAATGGACACTATGCGTGAGGGTGCATGAGACTGAGAGATAGAGAGAGAAGAGAATACGACACCAGGGAGTTGTAAACCCCTCCTCCAAGGGCCCCACTCTCGATGGCAAGAGTGGTCTACTATTCAAATCTCTACAATGCTTGGACTTGCCGACGATGTCGACGACGACGACGAGACGGACTGAAATCTGAAAATGCTAGCGATTGAAATTTGTAAATCTTTATCTGCTGAATTCTAACTCTATGTCGGTGACGATGTTGATGGCGACGATGCGATGACGACGCATTGAAAACGTAGATGCTGAAATCTGCATTTTCCAGGCTGAATCTGCAAACTTCGCTGATTTGACCGTGCGGCGAGGATCTGCTACGGGAAGGTGAGATCTGCGAGGTTCGGGACTTGATCTACGAGTGCTAAAGGCTGAAGACTAAAAACGCTGGTCCTATGGCTGATTCTGTCGTGATGATCTACAAAAACACTATGGTTGTTCTACAAACCAAAAACGCTAGGGCTGAAAAACTGTCTTCTGCTGCTCCCGGTGGCCTTGCAATGCAAAACGCTAGGATAATCTGTTGTAGTCTTGTCGCCAAGCTGATGCAGAAACAAAACGCTAGCTGATCTACTATGGTCTTGTCCAAAAACGCTAGCCAAGCTGCTGTGTAGCAAAAACATTAGAAGTCCTTGCGGTCCTGCTGAGAAGTTGCCTCTGAGGAATGCTCCTGCTACCTCTTCTACTAGAAAGTGCTAGTGCTAGGTTTTTATTAATACAAACTTAGCAAAATCGCCCTACCTACTTTCCAATAAAAGTCACTTAAAAATAATAAGTGAAAAATGTCAAAAATAGGAAAAATAGGTCTATGCACTGTAAAAATGCTACTGATGGGTTCTGACTGGAATTTGATGATCATGTTGTGTGCAACCAGAGGATATGCATCTAATCTAAGTGTTTGGACATGCACGGTCTGTGAACAGGCTCACAAAAGTGCCAGATCACTTCCTATTCTAGACTGACTTGATGCAACTAAACCATGATCATGTTGTAGCTTGTCCACAGACACATGGGTTGAATGTGTCACGTGACATCCCCTCCTTTTCAAAGTGAGGTATTGGTACCAAACTGTACGGCATCGAGGGAGATCACCACTAGTATCCAAAATCCTGGAAGAGACTCTTCGCCGGCCCACTCTGATGTGTGTGATACTTGAACTTCATAAAGGTCTGCAATGCTTGCTTCTTTGGGCCGCGTCAAAAGCGACACAAAGTCTTCTGAGTCTCCTTCGACGCTTCAACTTCTTCTAGAGTCATGCTTCTTCCGTCTTCAAGAATCTCCATGGCTGAAAATTCCTGAAACCACTTCCAACACAAAACCGTGAACATAGCTATTCCATGTAAAGTGACTGGAAAAAATCTTGTCTTCTCAAAAGGTTGTGCATGCAATGTAGATGAACAAAGAAACGGAATGCCAAACCGTTCACCACCATCAGTCAACAGATAAAAGTAACACAAAAATCCATGGTTGAATTCCACTAACGCGACACCTTTTAGAGTGCTTAGGACATATTTCTTTGACAAGCAGTGCATTGGAGGGACACTTTTCTATACAACAATTCAACCTTCTTGCAACACGCTTCTCAAGATCAAGATCTATTGGATGCACAAATCCCTTGCATCAATTGATAGGAAGCTATCACAAATGACTGCTTTGTACTATTGCAAATGCATTTGTAGGTACTCTATTAAATAATTAATAATAATAATCCGCTAGATACAAAACCCTACATTAAACATTAGTGAATCTTTAGTGCACAGTCATGAACACGGCTGCTGTATAGGAACGTGAATAATTTTTCTTTCCATGTATTCTCCCCTACATCGTCGTCTCTAGAACTATGTTCTACATGTCTGAAAGAAACAGCAAGACAAAGCTACTATTATATAATGAACGTGTTGGAATTAGGGTTGCAGAGAAACGCACACAGCTTGGAGAAGACGAAGCAAGCTCAAGGCACACAATAGAGAGTGTGTTACTTAGTGTGCAATGGAAAGATCGATAGCCCTAGAGTGATGGGCGTATATACAATGCACGGGGGGAAAAACCTCCTAAAGAGGGAAAAAATGCCCCGGCGGTCCTAGTGTGTTCACACACATCACTACCACATGTATATGGTAACAAATCCCCCCTAGAGTGATGCGGTGAACGAGAGCTGGCAAATGAGTAAAGGAAAGTGACATGCCCTGAGGACAGGATCAGTCCACAAAAGGGAGTAAGCCCAAAGCTTTGCGGAAAGCTTCAAGCTTCTCACGATACAATGCCTTTGTGAAAAGATCTGCAAGGTTGTTCTGTGTTGGCACATAAGCCAAGCTGATCTCTCCTGCTGAGAGCCTCTCCCTGACATAGTGGTAATGCACCTCAATGTGCTTTGTGCGAGCATGAAAAACTGGGTTCCTCCCAACTGCCAATGCGCTCTGACTATCAGTGTAGATAGTGTTGGCAGTGTCCTGTCCAACACCCAAATCAGCCATAAGGCGTCTGAGCCATACACACTCAACCGTAGCTGTGAAGACTGCCCTGTACTAAGCCTCACAACTCGAAGTGGCCACAGTAGGTTGCTTCTTGCTCAACCATGATATACATGAACTTCCAAGCATGAAACAGAAACCTGATGTGGACACTCGTGTGTCAAAACAACCAGCCCAATCTGAGTCCGAAAAAGCATGTAAGTCTGGCGGCAATGATCCCCCCTTGGGATAAAACAAGCCAAGATGTAAAGTTCCACTAAGGTAGCGGAAAATCCTCTTTACAGCCTGCCAATGCTTAGACCCTGGGCTATACATAAATCTGCTGACCTGTGAGACTGCAAACTGAATATCCGGCCTCGTGTTGCATACATAAATGAGGCAGCCAACAGCAGTTTGGTAAAGAGTGACATCAGCAGGATCGCCAGCATCATGTAGACTAAACTTCAAACGTGTTTCCATGGGAGTGGCAATAGGTTTTCAATCCTCAAGTCCAAACTTACATAGGAATGTCTCTATGTAACTTTTCTGACACAAGGCAATACCACCATTACACTGCTTAAACCGTATACCCAAATAATGATGCAACAGCCCCAAATCTTTCATCTTGAAAGTAGCATTCAAATCAACCTTAAATTCAGCAATATGTCTCTCATTTGGTCCAGTGATCAGCAAATCATCAACATAAAGAACCACGATGAGAAATACATCACCCTCACGCTTTACATACAATGTGCTTTCTGTTGGACTGTTACGAAAGCCTTGTTTGACTAAATGAGTGTCAGCTTTCTCATACCAAGCACGAGGAGATTGCTTCAACCCATACAAAGCCTTCTTACATTTGCACACTTTGTCCTCTTGTCCTTTTGTGACAAAACCGCGAGGCTGCGTTACATAAACTTCCTCAAATATGTCACCATTCAAGAAAGTAGTAACAATGTCTAATTGATGTACATCCCAACCAAAATGAACTGCCAATGCACATAGAAAACGTACAGTAGTCATACGACAAGTAGGAGAAAAAGTCTCTTCATAATCTATGCCTTTTTGTTGTGCATAACCCTTTGCAACAAGTCGAGCCTTATGGCGATCGATCTCACCATCCGGCTTGCGTTTCAACTTGTAAACCCACTTAGTACCAATGGCCTTTTTGCCAGGAGGCATATCACATAAAGTCCATGTGTCATTTTCTATAAGTGCATCATATTCTGATTGCATGGCAGCCATCCAATTTTCTGAATTCTGTGCTTCATCAAAAGTCAGAGGCTCCATGTAAGCTAGACACAGCCAAAGCATAACAATCTGATGCATAAGATGCATGGCGAGAGCCTGAACGAGTACGACTAGACAAAGGTGCATCCAATTTACTGTCACGCAAAGTGTGCACCAGCCATTTTGGCATACCTCTAGCCTGCTCATTTTCAGCCCTTTCCTCATTTTCAACCCACGGCACAAAAGCCCAGATGCAACAATTTCATCACCAAAAGTGAGATCATGAACAGTACATCTGTCATCCACAAATTTGACTACAAGTCCAAGTCTAGCAAGTGCGGATTCAGACAAGAGATTCTTCTTGATCCCAGGTACATAAAGTGCATCAACAAGTGTGAAAGAACTGCCATTAGCAGCAGTAAGCACAATCTTTCCAACTCCCTGAGCTGGATAAGAGGCATTGTTGGCACAAGTGACTGAATTCCCATGAGGGACAGACTCGAGAGAGGTAAACAATTCACGATGTGAGGTAATGTGCTTTGTAGCACCACTGTCGAAATACCACACATGTGAATCTGCAACAACTGACAAGCATGCATCATGGACAACAGGATTGTAAGTGCACTCTGCGCTAAACGCCCATTCTACATCAACATCAGCAACACAGTCTCCTTTCACAGAAGACTCAACAATGGCTGCATTTGTAGTGGAACCAGCATTTGCAGTGGAACCACCCTCTTTCTTCTTAGCCTCTTTGGCCTTCAACTTAGGACACAACTTGATCAAGTGATCATTAGCTTTACAATAATGGCAACGCATCTTCTTTTTGCCCTTATCACCAGAATTGCCAGAAGAAGTGCTGCCAACAGAAGCATTAGGAACATAATTTTTTCCACTCGCAGTAGAACCATAAGAAGTGGCTGCATTGGTGTTACCACCCTTTCTTTGAGAAGCAATAAAAGCATGTTCAATTGCACGCTGTCTAGTCCTGTTTTTTCTGGAAAGTGACTCTTGCAACAGCAATGTGCATAATGCATCAAACTTGACAACTTCAGGATTTCCTTGGGTCATAAGTCTCCAAGTACTAGCAAAAGTCTGGTAGGAATCTGGTAAGGCATCAAGAACAGTCTGCACAAGGGAACTGTCTGAAATGACTTCACCTGCAGAAATAAGCTTCTCATTAATATCCTTGACACTAGCAAGGAAAGTGTCCATATCATCTTCCTCATGCATAATCTTTGACTCCAGCTCTTTACGCAGCAAAGCAATTTTAGCCTCATTGCGGCTTGCATAAACACCTGCTAAAATATCCCAAGCCTGTTTTGCAGATTTTGCTGAACGGATGTGAGGAACAATGGTGCGCCTTATAGACAACGCAATCAATGCATGAGCCTACGCATCCTTAACATCCCAACGAGCTTGTTCTGCAGTAGGAAAAACAACTCTAACAGTTGCAATCCTTGCAGCAAGACCTGCAACATCCTCAACAACGCCTACATCCTCAGAACCAGGACGTACATCAATGCCCTGCACAATGTTCCAGACACCCTTTGACACAAGAACATGTTGCATCATATAAGCCCACATAGGGTAGTTGTCCCCATCCAACCTGTCCTCAGCAGCAAACATCTTGAACACATCTGTGTTGTTATTGTCAGCCATGGTAAATGCTGCACCTGATGTGAAAACTGCCCAAAAATAGGAGAAATGGAGCGGGAACAAACTGTGCTATATAGCACAAACCGTAGAAGACTATAAGGCACCTGTTATGCAAAAAACGGCACTGACAAAAATTCTGCACAAAATGACGAAATAGCCTGTGCAGTACTGCCTGTACTGAAAACGGAGGCCGAAATGAGCCCAAATCAAAATTCTGAGCAGACCTAGCTCGTCGAGCTTTCCCAAAATTTTTGTCGACCTGCGAACGCCTGCCAAATCTCACTGAAATCAGAGAAAGTGAGCAGGCGTGTGCTGGAGCAGCTGGCGACTAAGCCCGGGAGGACGTGACCTGCTTTGATACCAATTGTTGGAATTAGGGTTGCAGAGAAACGCACACAACTTGGAGAAGACGAAGGAAGCTCAAGGCACACAATAGAGAGTGTGTTACTTAGTGTGCAATGGAAAGATTGATAGCCCTAGAGTATTGGGCGTATATACAATGCACGGGGGGAAAAACCTCCTAAAGAGGGAAAAAATGCCTCAGCGGTCCTAGTGTGTTCACACACATCACTACCACGTGTATATGGTAACAGAACGTGACCAATGTGATCATCTCGATACTATTCATGTTGTACCCACACCCATTTGGGGTCACAACCAAGCGAATAGAGAGCTTAAAGTATTCTTCAAACCCTTCTTTGCTTGGGTATGACCCAAGAGAATCAATACAATTCACGGTATCTCCACGTCCATTTAGCACAGAGGTTTAGAACCAAACGAAGGAATCCCTTGTGAAATTATTGAGGCCCCTATATGCCGGGTTCTGACCCGTGCAGCATTGAGAGGCCTGGTCAACACCATGCAAGAGTTCTGATTATTCATTTAATACTCTAAAGGTATTTACTTGCTTGGTTCTCACCCGCTTGTTTAGTAGATTCAAGGACGTGGCAATAGTAAGAACCAAGCGAGTAAGGGTGTAAAGAATCCCCCGGTCCATATTCACTTGGTTCTGACCAGGGTGATCGTCTCAGTACTATCCACGCATATTTGGGGTCAGAACCAAGCGAGGAGAGGGCTTGAAGGATTCTTCAGGCCCTTCTTTGCTTGGTTCTGACCGAAGAGAATATATCAGTACAATTTATGATATCTCTGTGTCCATTTGGCACAGAGGGTCAGAACCAAGCAAAGAAGGTCCTGAAGAATCCTTAGTTATTCATTTAAAAGTCTTTGCTTAGTTATTCATTTAATACTCTATCTGAGAATAGTTGGCTTAGTTATCAATAATTGATAACGAAGCCTCATGTGCCCATAGCCTATCTAATCCCACTCACTCATGATGCCCAATAGAGCATTAAATGAGTAACCATAGCCTTGCACGATCATACAAGGGGTCATTATTCCACTATGCTTTGAACCTCACAACTATGCATGGAGAATCTCAACCCACTGTTATCGTGCTCTGACCTTAATGACTACTCTCACCTTGTGTCCTAACCCCGTGAAAAAGGTGCACACAGACATGAAACACACAAGCAGAGGAGAGCTAGCCGGGGGGGCGAGAGAGAGAGAGAGAGAGAGAGAGAGAGAGAGAGAGAGAGAGAGAGAACCTGTCTCTGCAATATCCAATGGCACCAAGGTGGATGGGGATGGGACAGGTAACAACAGATGCAAAGATTTGGAGGTTGCTGAGAGCACGATCACGAGAGGTGGTTGAGAGCAAGATTGCAAAAATGCGAAGGTAGGGGTTATGGCAATGTGGTAGTAACAGACTAAAAGCTTTGGAGGTCGTTGAGAGCAAGATCGAGATAGGTGGCTGAGAGCAAGATCGCATAAAAAGGCAAGGCCGGTCTATTTCTCCTATTTGGAGATGGTGATTCCGACCCCTAACTCCAAAAGGACACGTGGGTTGGCCATCACAGAATGACAACTAGTGTAAACGCAATAAACGGACTCATATTCTCATGTAGTAGTACGGTCCACCAAACGTCATGAAAATAGAACTGATGCTCATTAAGGAGGTGCATGGTCCAAAGTTTAGAGGTATGTAACCCCACCTTTGAGCGTCAGCCTGCTCTCGGCTCACATTTTAACTCTATCCCTGTCCCAGCTGAGCCTTCACCTAGTGTGCAAACAGTAAAAGGACAAGTACTCCCGCCCACTTGCCGCGTCCTCTTCTACCCCAATTTGTCAACACAAATCTATCTCTACGCAGTGCTCAGGTATCGTATCATTGTTTTCTGCATTTCAAATTTGAAAGGTCAGTACCAAGCAAATAGGGACAGTAGAACTGTGTTTCGGGCTCTGATTCGCTTGGTACTAACCATCTTCCTTGTAGTTGTGTTTTTGTTGTGCTGTTTGTAGATCTTTTATTCTTTTCTGCAGTTCAAATTTGCAAGGTCAGTGCCAAGCAAATAGGGGTGTCATTACTATATTTGATGCTATGGTTCGCTTGATACTAACCATAATATTTGTAGTTGTGTTTGACGTGTGGATCCCTTTATGGGAAAGTAACATTCGCTCACATAATGTGGTTTTTTCTTCGTTATGTTGTTTGTAGAGATGGCTCGTGGAAAGGCCACACCTAGAAGGGTGACAAGTGAGTCCTTGCATGCTCAAGCAAGAAGATGCCGATACGAGGCGCATAGATGCGCCCTACAGGAGCTGCGTAGGATCAAAAGGCACATGCAACTGGCCATTCCAAGGCTTCCCTTTCAACAAGTGCTGCAAGAGATATGCGAGAATTGGAGAGTGGACATGCAATGGGCTAGCAGTGCTTTTCTCTACTTGCAGAGGATTACCTTGTTGAATTTCTCAATGATGGCTACATCCTAGTGGCCCATGTGCATCGTGTCACGATTATGACTAGGGATTTTGACACCCTCCACAGGTTGCATCTCTTCTATGATGGGCTGCTTCAGTCAGTGCCAACCCAGGACAACAGGACAATGGATATTCTTAACATCCCCCCTCTCCATCCTCGTGCACTACAGGTAGAGCCTTCAAGGGTTGAGAGCAATAGATGCACAAGATCACGTGTCGAGAGGGAGGAGCCTGATCATGTCACGGAGGAGCCTGCACAAGTAGAGACAAAGCTCGAGCCCGCACAGGTACAAATAGAGACCACTAGGAAAGAGCAACCCAGTTTAGAGCCTGAGCAAATGAAAGAGGAACCCACGGAGGTAGAACCAAAGCCCAGTAGGGAGGAAAGAGAGGATCCCATAACCCTTCAGCCAGAGTCCACCAGGGAGAAGCCCGCGAATTCATACCCTGAGCCAGTAAGAGAAGAGCCCGGTGATGTAGGGCCAAAGTCTGCTCAAGAGAAGCAGCAAGCAAGTACCTCTTCGCAAGGGCTAGCCAGCGAAAAGCACGAATGTGTCCAAGAAGACTAGCATATTGTAGAGCTGATCAACGAAGAAAACAAAGAGGAACTACAAATGCTTGTCAATTCAACACCTCTTTCAGCACATATTTCTCTTCCCGGACAATCAGAGGCGGCCTCCATTATCAATCTCGATCGACAAGATTTTCTCTGCATACGTGATTTCTCCAACGCCAACGCAATGGATGCAGTAGTGCATGCTGCTATGTAATAAAGATAAGGTTCATTATGTGACTCTATCAGGGTCAGCAAATAGGGACCCTTAAAAATTTATAAGGTTGCTATTCTCTTGGTATTGACCTTAGTTTAAGGTCAGTACCAAGCGAATAGAGACACTTGGAAATCTTTAAGGCAACTAATTGCTTGGTATTGACCCGGGTCAGAACCAAGCGATTAGGGACTTAGATGACCATTTCAAGATCCGTGCTTCAGTCTGACCTATCTCTATATATCCAATAACCATTCTAAAGGATATTTCTTTTTCATGTCAGGCACGCTATCTTGCTTTTGCTGCGAATGTGCACGACAAACTCTATGTAATAGATCCGCTTATATTGCCTATGCTTCAGAATAATGGAATGTTATTTTTGACGTTTTTGGGCTGGTTCAACAGAGTAAACTGGGATCTAGCACGCTTTCTAGTCACTACCTACAATCAAAGGTGAGTTTTGTGTCGGTATACATAGCTATGTTGGATTTAGGGTCTTGCTATTTCTCATCGTTGATAGTTTTGATGTTTTTTTTGTGTAGTGAACATTGGAGTTTTGTGTTATTCGACATTGAAGCAAAGGTTGTCTACTACAGAAACTCCCGACAAAGCAGGTGATTCCATGGGCGTGTAAAGGCGTAAGGCTTATCTTTATGCTTTTGCATGTAGTGTCTGTTTCTAATGCCCTACTGAGCAAGTGCTTATGTGTGTAGTTCCATGAGAAAATTTATTTGCTGTGTGGAGCACATTTTGTTAGAACATGATCTAGTTTTTGCCATTGAGCATCGACGGGTCAGCGTGCCCACTCAGATTGATGATTTCAGTATACTTGGTCAAGAGAGGAAAGCGCACGAGCTGAGGAGTTTGAACAAGCCCGCATCCAAGAAAGGACGTAGAGGTACCAGCAGACTCAAGATGAGGTTCGCGACATGGAAGAAGCAATCAATCAATATTATGTGGACACTACATAAGTAGAGAATTGGGTTACACGTCAACGTCAAGAGAGAGAGAACAGAGTAAAGCTTCAGACGTTCAAGATGCATGGGACGCCATGGACGAAGCTCAGGCATTCGAGAGACGCAAAAGGGAACTGGAGACCAGTGTTCCCCAACGGAGAAGGAGCAAAAACCGCGATTGAGGGTAGGGGAGCAGTGGTAGCAACAGGGGCAGGGGGCAGGCGAGCATTGGTAGCAACGGGGGCAAGAGGCAGGCGACCAGTGGTAGCAACCGAGGCAGAGGGCAAGGGGCAGGGGAGCAGTGGTAGCAACATGGACAGGAGGCAGTAATTATCACCCCTTTGTATAAATTTTGAATAATAAATTACAATGTACAAAGCCTTGAGACAATAGAAAATTTGTGATTTTGAGACAATGTATGAATGGCACAAAATGTCTTTGTATTAATCATTTTGAGGTGTACATCTTGGGTGCACTCATTGTGTGCACTGGGTTTGTGACCTAGCCTCCAGTTGAAGCAATCAAGTGAAGTGTATTTGAGAGGGACTCCTTGCACAATGTTGTTTTGTCCTTGCATCTTGGAACCTGAGAAAAACAAAGTGTTAAGTATCTATAAATTTAAGGCATTGAAGACAAGTGAATTTTTTCATTTAGTTAGTACCTTTCTATTATTGAAACTGAATGCATACACTTGTAGCAGCAGTGGTGGCAAGTCTTCATATGTAAGATCTACCCTAATCTGTGCAAGAGTTGTACCTGACATTGTGCCCATCACAGTAAGTAGGCTCTCTCAAAAGTAGATCTCCATTGCTAAAGGTTTGCTCTCAGAGTTAGACTCTATATCTTGGTCGAGTGGAATAAGCTGCCCACTAAGAAGATGATATCTAAAATAGTAAAATGATACTATGAAATGTGAGAGCTTATAATGTACTTGCAAATTATGGACTTCTTTTGCAAAACATAGATTTTTCCCTCCGACTGTTTCCTATCCCAATTATCATCTAAAAAGTCCGAACAGCTCTCAAACTTGCAAATGAACATTGTTGTGGTCGTTCCTATTTGCTCATCGAACAAGAAATCTACAAACACTTCAATAGGCATAAATAGAGTGAGCCTAACAATCTTTGTAGCAATTGAATACTTGAGGGACTTCTGTATATCCTGAAACAACCTATTCTTGAAGATTTCACTAGTTTGGGACGCTGGTAAAGACCAATCCTTGCTGTCAAACAATGAAAGTGGCAAATGAGTCATACAACCCCAGGCAGACAATATTCAGGGTTCCAAATATGACATATCATAAAATAATATTCCATTATCTGCAAGCTCCTTGTGTGATCTTCCTCGGTACATTTGCTCACCCCCAATAAATGCATGGAAAGCATCAAAATCCCAACTATGCTCTCAACTGGTTTCTAGTCCCCATCATGTTTGATGGATAAATATCTGCATCATATCAAACATAATATCAACCATAAGCCTTTGGAAATAAACATGCACTAAATGAGATATATGCTCAAAATACCATATAGTTGCGTCGATGTCGTGGAAAACTAGGAGGAGATGTTTGCAAACTTAAGTTTGCGTGTTGGAAAGCATGTTTTATGAGGACCTCTTTCACCCGCTTGCTTTGTGCACACACTTTAAACTCTTTAACTTGACCCTTGAAAGCCTCCATAAAATCATTGTGTTGCCTCCTCTTCCTCCTCCTCATCTGCAATAGTACCCAACTCCCGATAGTTATTCTAGATGGTATCCACAACTGATCATCTATAGTATAACTATTAAAAATGACAACAGAGTCAATTGTAGTGCTAGGCCTTTGAGAGGTAGTTATGGTGTGCACTAGAACAGTAAATGAAAATATGAAAAAGGGAAGACAGTTTTGAGAGGGAAGTAGAGTTACTCAAAGTTACATTTGGGCGGGAACATAGATACTGGATGGAGCCTTCAATGCAAGTTCTGAAATTCTTTGGTACAAAGTTAGTACAGTTTACGGCACTTATGCTTTGAAAGTGTGACATTGTATAATTTGAAGAACAAAATTTTTGTTTTTCCTTATTTTCTCAGAGTTTCACTCTAAAATGCCAATTTTCAACGTAACGTTAGCCTCTTCCTCATTGGTCGAGCACCAGTCTCTCTCTAAAACTAAAAGAACCCAAAGTGAGTCCAAAGTTCTCATAATGGCTATTTGTCTCTCTATGCTTCTCTCCCATGTGTCTATTGTGATTCTTAGATTTGTGATTATTAGTCTCTAATTTCATCTAATCATTCTCTCCTCTTGCTAATTTCCTCATGTGTTGTGCACTTTCTTCATGTGTGCTTGATTAGAGTGTGTGTATGTTGAGGTAATGGCATTTCATTTCTCTAATATTGGCTTCCATATGCTTGTGTGTGAATGTTAGTCATTAGTGAGAGATTAGCATCATGTCCTTGAGCTTGTGAGAGTTGAGAGATGGATTGAGGTGTGTGTGCAAAGAGCTTCCCATTGCATCTTACATTCCCTCTTCTCTAATCACTAACTCCTACACTCTCATTAGAGTCCTCAATCCGTCGCATTTGGTCCATCCACACCTCCATGCACTAGCATGGTTCCAATCCACCGGATTGACATTGTGTCTGTGGGTTGTGCGCTATGCTACGTGTTACCATATACATGTGGTAGTGATGTGTGTGAACACACGAGGACCGCCGGGACATTTTTTCCCTCTTTAGGAGGTTTTTTCCCCCGTGCATTGTATATACGCCCATCACTCTAGGGCTATCTATCTTTCCATTGCACGCTAAGTTATATACTCTCTATTGTGTGCCTTGAGCTTCCTTCGTCTTCTCCAAGTTGTGTGTGTTTCTGTGCAACCCTAATTCCAACAATTAGTATCAGAGCAGGTCACGTCCTCCCGAGCTTAGTCGCCAGCTGCTCAAGCACACGCCTGCTCACTCTCTCCAATCTCAGTGAGCTTTGGCAAGCGTTCGCAGGTCGACAAATATTTTGGGATAGCTCGACGAGCTAGGTCTGCTCAGAATTTTGATTTGGGCTCATTTCGGCCTCTGTTTCCACTACAGGCAGTACTGCACAGGCTATTTCGTTATTTTGTACAGAATTTCTGTCAGTGCCATTTTCTACATAACAGGTGCCTTATAGTCTTCTACGGTTTGTGCTATATAGCACAAGTTGTTCCCACTCCATTTCTTCTATTTTCGGGCAGTTTTCACATCAGGTGCAGCATTTACCATGGCTGACAACAACAACAAAGATGTGTTCAAGATGTTTGCTACTGAGGACAGGTTGGATGGGGACAACTACCCTATGTGGGCTTATATGATGCAACATGTTCTTGTGTCAAAGGGTGTCTGGAACATTGTGTAGGGCATTGATGTACGTCCTGGTTCTAAGGATGTAGGCGATGTTGAGGATGTTGCAGGTCTTGCTGCAAGGATTGCAGTTGTTAGAGTTGTTTTGCCAACGGCAGAACAAGCTTGTTGGGATGTTAAGGATGCGCAGGCTCATGCATTGATTGCATTGTCTGTGAAGCGCACCA
This sequence comes from Adiantum capillus-veneris, assembly GCF_014529385.1. NCBI lineage: Eukaryota > Viridiplantae > Streptophyta > Polypodiopsida > Polypodiales > Pteridaceae > Adiantum > Adiantum capillus-veneris. The sequence continues at coordinate 46,027,845 of NC_140936.1, read as the reverse complement.
TTGTTCCTCACATCCGTTCAGCAAAATCTGCAAAACAGGCTTGGGATATTCTAGCAGGTCTTTATGCAAGCCACAATGAGGCTAAAATTGCTTTGCTACGTAAAGAGCTGGAGTCGAAGATTATGCATGACGAAGATGATATGGACACTTTCCTTGCTAGTGTCAAGGATATCAATGAGCAACTTATTTCTGCAGGTGAAGTTATTTCAGACAGTTCCCTTGTGCAGACTATTCTTGATGCCTTACCAGATTCTTACCAGACTTTTGCTAGTACTTGGAGACTTATCACCCAAGGAAATCCAGAAGTTGTCAAGTTTGATGCATTATGCACATTGCTCTTGCAAGAGTCACTTTCCAGAAAAAAGAGGACTACGCAGCGTGCAGTTGAACAGGCTTTTATTGCTTCTCAAAGAAAGGGTGGTAACAGCAATGCAGCCACTTCTTATGGTTCTGCTGCGAGTGGCAAAAATTCTGTTCCTAATGCTTCTGCTGGCAGCAATTCGTCTGGAAATTCTAGTGATAAGGGCAAAAAGAAGATGCTTTGCCATTATTGTAAAGCCAATGATCACTTGATCAAGTCGTGTCCTAAGTTGAAGGCCAAAGAGGCTAAGAAGAAAGAGGGTGGTTCCACTGCAAATCCTGGTTCCACTACAAATGCAGCCATTCTTGAGTCTTCTGTGAAAGGAGACTGTAATGCTGATGTTGATGCAGAATGGGATTTTAGCGCGGAGTGCACTTACAATCCTGTTGTCCATGATGCATGCTTGTCAGTTGCTGCAGATTCACATGTGTGGTATTTCGACAGTGGTGCTACAAAACACATTACCTCACATCGTGAATTGTTTACCTCTCTCGAGTCTGTCCCTCATGGGAATTCAGTCACTTGTGCCAACAACGCCTCTTATCTAGTTCAGGGAGTTGGAAAGATTGTGCTCACTGCTGCTAATGGCAGTTCCTTCACACTGGTTGATGCACTTTATGTACCTGGTATCAAGAAGAATCTCTTGTCTGTATCCGCACTTGCTAGACTTGGACTTGTAGTCAAATTTGTGGATGACAGATGTACAGTTCATGATCTCAGTTTTAGTGATAAAATTGTTGCATCTGGGCTTTTGTGTCGTGGGTTGTATAAGCTCACTTTGCATGACAAGTGTGGACAAAATTTTGCAAATGCTATTGCAGATTCAAGGGCTATTTCAGATGCAAAACTTTGGCATGCACGTTTTGGTCATCTCAATTTTGTCAGTTTGCTGCGTTTGCAGAAATCTGATATTGTTGCTTCTTTGCCGCCTCTTGAAGCACCTGTCAAACATGTTTTTGAAGGCTGTATTTTGGGTAAGATGAAGTGTTCTAAATTTCCAAAGGATGGTTCAGTTCGGGCCACATGCAGGTTGCAGCTTGTGCATAGTGATGTTTGTGGGCCCATGCAAACTCCGTTCTTGGGCAATTACCTGTACTTCGTGACTTTCATTGATGATTACTCCAGGCATGCATGGGTATTTCCGCTTAAAGCGAAGTCCGAAGTTTTTAGGTGCTTCAAACAATTTCTGGCTATGGCTGAAAATGTCTCCAAATGTACTATGGGCACCCTCCGTTCCGATTGAGGGGAGGAGTATATGTCTCATGAATTTAATGCATTTCTAGCTAGTCGTGGGATAGAACACCGATGTACAGTGCCTTATACACCTCAGCAAAATGGTGTTGCTGAGAGGAAAAACAGGTCACTAACAGAAATGGCACGATGTATGGTCAAAAGTCAAGCTTTGCCACATTCATTTTGGCTTGAGGCCATCATGTGTGCCACTTATGTACTTAATAGGTGTCCTACGAAAGCTTTGCAGTCTATTACTCCATATGAAGCATGGCATGATAGAAAGCCTTCTATTGAGCACTTGCGTGTTTTTGGTTGTTTGGCATATGCTTTGGTGCCACAAGTGCAGCGTAGAAAATTGGATGATAAGGCTGTCAAATGTATTTTTGTTGGTTATAGTGCTGAAAGCAAATGTTACAGGTTGTATCATCCGCAAACAAAACGTATTTTGGTTGCTCGGGATGAAGTGTATGTGGAAGATTCTGTTCAGCCCTTGTTGTCATGTACTAGAGACAGTAATGTAAGCTCACAGGACATTTATGACACTTTTTTTCCTCTTTTCAGTGGTGGAAATACGAATGTAAGTTCCAATGAGGCAAATGTACAGCCTATGGGGGTTTCTAAAAATGTTTTAGATCAGCCTATTACTGATGCAGATGTACATGACATACTTGATGAGGAAAGGGCTGAAAATGAGCAGGCTAGAGGTATGCCAAAATGGCTGGTGCACACTTTGCGTGACAGTAAATTGGATGCACCTTTGTCTAGTCGTACTCGTTCAGGCTCTCGCCATGCATCTCATGCATCAGATTGTTATGCTTTGGCTGTGTCTAGCTTACATGATGTTGAGGAGCCTCTGTCTTTTGATGAAGCACAGAATTCAGAAAATTGGATGGCTTCCATGCAATCAGAATATGATGCACTTATAGAAAATGACACATGGACTTTATGTGATTTGCCTCCTGGAAAAAAGGCCATTGGTACTAAGTGGGTTTACAAGTTGAAACGCAAGCCGGATGCTGAGATCGATCGCCATAAGGTTCGACTTGTTGCAAAAGGTTATGCACAACAAAAAGGCATAGATTATGAAGTGACTTTTGCTCCCACTTGTCGTATGACTACTGTACGTTTTCTATGTGCATTGGCAGCTCATTTTGGTTGGGATGTACATCAATCAGACATTGTTACTGCTTTCTTGAATGGTGACATATTTGAGAAATTTTATGTAAAGCAGCCTCGTGGTTTTGTCATAAAAAGACAAGAGGACAAAGTGTGGAGATGTAAGAAGGCTTTGTATGGGTTGAAGCAATCTCCTCGTGCTTGGTATGAGAAAGCTGACACTCATTTGGTTAAACGAGGCTTTCGTAACAGTCCAACAGAAAGCACATTGTATGTAAAGCGTGAGGGTGATGTACTTCTCATTGTGGTTCATTATGTTGATGATTTGTTGATCCCTAGACCAAATGAGAGACATATTTCTGAATTTAAGGCTGATTTAAATGCTACTTTCAAGATGAAAGATTTGGGGCTGTTGCATCATTACTTGGGTATACAGTTTAAGCAGTGTGATGGTGGTATTGCCTTGTGTCAAAAACGTTACGTAGAGACATTGCTATGTAAGTTTGGACTTGAGGATTGCAAACCTATTGCCACTCCCATGGAAATAGGTTTGAAGTTGAGTCTACATGATGCTGGCGATCCTGCTGATGTCACTCTTTACCAAACTGTTGTTGGCTGCCTCATTTATGCATGCAACACGAGGCCGGATATTCAGTTTGCAGTCTTACAGGTCAGCAGATTTATGCATAGCCCAGGGTCTAAGCATTGGCAGGCTGTCAAGAGGATTTTCCGCTACCTTAGTGGCACTTTACATCTTGGCTTGTTTTATCCCAAGGGAAGATCATTGCCGCCAGACTTACATGCTTTTTCGGACTCAGATTGGGCTGGTTGTTTTGACACGCGAGTGTCCACAAGTGGTTTTTGTTTCATGCTTGGCAGTTCATGTATATCATGGTTGAGCAAGAAGCAACCTACTATGGCCACTTCGAGTTGTGAGGCTGAGTACAGGGCAGTCTTCACAGCTACGGTTGAGTGTGTATGGCTCAGACACCTTATGGCTGATTTGGGTGTTGGACAGGACACTGCCAACACTATCTACACTGACAGTCAGAGCGCATTGCAAGGATCCCAGTTTTTCATGCTCGCACAAAGCACATTGAGGTGCATTACCACTATGTCAAGGAGAGGCTCTCAGCAGGAGAGATCAGCTTGGCTTATGTGCCAACACAGGACAACCTTGCAGATCTTTTCACAAAGGCATTGTCTCGTGAGAAGCTTGAAGCTTTCCGCAAAGCTTTGGGCTTACTCCCCTTTGTGGACTGATCCTGTCCTCAGGGCATGGCACTTCCCTTTACTCAGGTGCCAGCTCTCGTTCACCGCATCACTCTAGGGGGGATTTGTTACCATATACATGTGGTAGTGATGTGTGTGAACACACTAGGACCGCCGGGGCATTTTTCCCCTCTTTAGGAGGTTTTTCCTCCCGTGCATTGTATATACTCCCATCACTCTAGGGATATCTATATTTCCATTGCATACTAAGTTATATACTCTCTATTTTGTTCCTTGAGCTTCCTTCATCTTCTCCAAGCTGTGTGTTTTTCTCTGCAACCCTAATTCCAACACTACGACCGCCAACAACCTGCATGTCTTGTTCATTTGAATTTTGTTACTTTGTTGCACTTCAAAAAAATTGATATGGTTACTTCGTTGACCCTCATGAGCCACCATTGACACATGTATGTCAAGGTTGTATGTTGGATAAAATACAACAAACTAATTTTTTTTGGGCTACTCACAAATTGTATCTTTTTCATAATGACATTTGTGGCCCCATGATAGTCCCTCTTTTTAGAATCATTTGTAATTCAAGTCTTTTATTGATGACTATTCCAGACATGCAAGGGTGTTTCTAATTAAGACAAAGTCCTAACCGCTTATGTGCTCTAGATAATATTTTCTTATGGTTGAAAATGTATCTAATAATACAATGGACATCCTTTATTATGATTTGGGGGGGGATATATGTCTAAGGAATTCAATGCATTTCTAAAGAGTTTGTAGGATGAAACAATGATGTACAGTCCCTAATACCCCTCAGCAAAATGTGTTGCTGAAAGAAAAAATAGGTGGCTTATGAAGATTCCATATGTATGGTCAGAAGCCAAGATTTTCCACATGCATTTTGGCTTGAGGGTGCCATGTGGGTTTCATATATACTAAACAAGTGTCCCGTTAAAGTCTTGTAGTTTATCACCAAATATGAGGCTTAGCATGGCAAGAATCCATTCATTAGTCATCTGCGTGTGTTTGGTTCCTTCCCTTATACTTTAATGCTTGAGCGACAATGCAAAAAATTGGATCATAAGGTTGTGAAATGTGTTTTTGTTGGTTACAATTTGGAAAGCAAAGGTAAAATTTGTATCATCCACAAACAATTAGTTAGTTGATATTTGCTTTTGTGGAAGATGTAATCCACACCAAAAAAAAAAACAAAACAAAAAATGAAGAAAATTGAATTGTGGGTTGTGAAATGTGTTTTTGTTGGTAAAAGCAAAGGTACAAGTTGTATCATCCACAAACAATTAGTTAGTTGAGATTTTGGTTTTGTGGTAGATGTAATCCAGCCCTTGTTAGCATGTATAAGATGACATGATCCCACAAAATGTATTTGATACATATTTGCCTCTATTTAATGGTGGGAGTATGAATGTAAATTCTAACGAGGCACATGTGCAGCCTATGCAAGTTTCAAATGATTTTTGTGGTATTAGAGATTCTTCGATCTCTTCTTTTACCTTCCATTGCACAAGAGAGGCCTCTAGCCAATTCAAGGCACTTGTTGCATCCTTTCGCACCATTGACTGCGTGATAGCCACCTTTTGTACAAAAGGAAGGTTGAAAATGGCCTACAATGATACAATTGTGTTGGTAGATTTTACCGAGTCCCTAGCTAAATCACATGAACTAGATATGATTCTTGGTTATAATGGCTTGTGAACCAGAAATGACATTTGTAAGCAGGTACTGGTTGTGGAAGGATAGACCTGATGAAGGTTCCACTTGGGAAAACATTAGTGCTCTTAGGAATATGCTTCCTACTTTTGTTATAGGGGGGAAACTCTTCTTCAAGGGCGAGAAATGTCAAGATAGAGGTCATGTGCGAGGGTCAAAAACAATTATCGGTGCCAAAGCCACAACTTACAACCTAGGAAAGAGACCAATGCAACACAAATCTAGGAAGAAGGTAAAATTTGATTAAGCTACAAGAAAGGAACAACAAGCAAAGGTCCCCTATCTCTCAAAAACCATTCATCACATGAATTAAAATCCATCCATCATGAAGAAAATATGGGTCTTAAAGTCTCAAGGAGAATCAAGGACAAAAGAGACCTCCCACACTGTTTTAAAAACTTGTCTTAAGCAACAAAAACAAACTCCTAGTCAAACACAGTGGTTCAATAAAGAAAACACATGGATTAGGCTACCAAAGTAAGCTAACCTTTGAAGTTAAGGTCCACCCACAAACAAAAATTAACTCAAACACCAAATATTCTTGTACAAAAGCCTATATGGTGAACCAAGCAAAAAGTTAAGTCCTCACATAATACATAGAAAAACTAGGCATACACATGTAGTAGAATCAATGTAAATTAAACAAGTATGGCAAAAAGCCTCTCTATCCAATCACGCCCTTCAAAAATCCTCTTTTTTGGGATTTGAAAATACTATTACTATACCTAATGACATTCCTATGGTGAACTCATGAATGGAAGTTGGTAGGTTCAATTACCCGATTTGGAACAATCCAAATCGGGTAACTGAACCATTAAAGTAGTAAAGTTTTATTCTCAAGGATATTAAGTCTTACTAAACTTTGTGCTGAGAGTTAGAAAGGATATGCATGAGTTCAAGAAGCATGTCTAATCCAAGTTGCTCATGCCTATAGAGGCGACCTTGAGAGGCAATGTCTATTAACATTGACTCAATGGAGCAGTGTAGGGTTCTACACACGCTTCCTGCACACTATAAAAGCACACATCTTTGGTAGTAAAAATTTCTCTTAAAGAGGTGTCAGCTAATAAAGTAGTGGAAAATGCCTTTACAGCTACACCTTCTTTGTGAAGAACTCCTGAACTACATTCTTGTATTCTTCTTGATTATTTTTTGTGTATGCAGATAGAATGTCCCATCATGGAAAAAACATTAGACACACTTTTGTATTCCATCCATGTAGTTATCATCAATTACAACAAGCAAACACCATCTTCCATCTACTTGTAACTATTGTTATTGTCTGATGTTTCATTTGTACCCCTTATTGCATATTGAACATTTGGCATGGTAATGCATACATAAATCACATAACCAATAGCATGATGATTGAGAGTGACATCAAAGTAATCCCTAGCATCATGAAGACTAAGCTTCGACTTGTCTCCATAGGTGTAGCAATAGGCTTACAATCTTCAAGGTTGAATCTATGCAATCTACTATTTGTTTGGCACAAAGCAATACCTCCATCAACCTGCTTAAAATGTTTCAAACAATGATGAAAAAGGCCCAAATCTAATATTTCAAAAAGAGGCATTCAAATCAACCCTAACCTCATCAATATGTCCCCTATTTGGTCTAATGAGCAACATGTCATTCATATAAAGCACCATGATCAGAAATATATCATTCGCATGATTGACGTACAAAATGAATCTTTTGATACCAAGCATATAGAACTTGCTTCAAACCATACAAATCATTATGAGATGCCAAAGAAAAAAATGCTATGAATGGCAGTCATACGACAAGTGGGAGAAAAGTCTCATCAAAATCAATCCTAATCTCTTGAGCATAACTTTTTGCCACAATTTTAACCTTATAGCAATTAGCACTACCATTATAATGCATAACAGGCATGCTGAGAACCTAAAGGAGTACCACTAGGAAAAAGTGCACCTAATTTAATGTTATGCAAGGTTTGCACAAGCCATCTTGTCATACCTCTAGCTTTCTCATTTTCAAACCTATCCTCATCAATTACATCTTGTAACAAAGGACCATCCTTACATGACCATAACTGATAGAAAATGCACATTGAAGCTCCAACAACCAACTCATTATATAGTCACCCCTACACGTATATATATATATATATATATATATATATATACGTGTTGGGGTATAAAGCCCGATGTGGTCGCACAGGTAAGTGGACGGGCCACCAGGTATGTACACATATTCTTTTGTAAAAACCTAATAAGAACTCACTATGCTCTACACATTACAATAGAGTGAGTTCACCATATCGTCGTGCTATTCTTCTCGCACTCTCTCTCGCGTCGCACTTCCGCTCGTACTCCTTCAACTGGTATCAGAGCTCAGATCGAGCCTCGGGGCAGCACTGCAGGAGGCTAGAGTCACCAGCTCAGATTGGAGTGAAATTCGACAGGTCTGCGCAGGCCATTTTTCGACTACGTGGTCTCGACAGGTGCAGATCCGACTCTGCAAATTTGCAGTTTTCGGCCTACGACTGCAGGTGCTGAGCATATCGACACTCCCAGAGTGTTGATTTGTGGTTGTCTACACATCAAAGGACGGCTCACAGTTCTTGGAGGCGTGTCACATACGACACGGGTGCATCTACACATAGACTGTAGGCGACATCCACTAGTTCATCAAGTAGCTTGTGTTTGTTGCTTGATATTCCAGATTTCATCCTGACATTGCAGGTACTTCCACATGGGATGTATTGTCAAAGATGATGTATGTCTGTTGAGGGTTTGCTGGCTGTGAGTCACGCAGCAAACAACCGCCGCAGCGGTTACAACATACAGTGGGAAATTTGTGGATGTATGTCTTTGTGGGAAGTCTATATACTGTCAGATTTACTGCAGCCTTTGTTGAGGGTCGAGTGAGGTTTTATTGAGCTGGGGGATTCTCGAATGTTGAGATCCTTTCGGTGATACAGGTCTTGGAGCGATCCCTCGAGCACCCTTAGATAGGCAGCTAGGATGTATTGACTGTGAGTTAGACAGTCGGGATTGCATCTTTGCTTTACTACCGTTGAGGCATTGTCGCAGTCTATGCTCATAGGACAGTGACAAGACAGTGAGAGACAGTACAGGTGCACGACAGGTTTACCCGCAGCTTACAGTGTCAGAGAGACAGTGTTTTTGACCTGTTTTTTGGTCTGTTTTTGAGTACACCAGAGCCATTTTACAAAGGAGACTCTGCCGAAATTTATGCAGAATCTGAAGCTTTCTTGGTTCATTTGACAGGTTGATATTGGTTCAGAGGTCAGTTTACAGGGGAAACTCTGCCGAACTTTTCCCAGGAAAGTAAACTACTGTGAAGCGTAGCTATGGCTGGATCACAGGACACTGCTCTTTACAATATCAAGAAGCTGGATGGAACCAATTTCCCATTGTGGAAGAAGCAGATTTGGCACGTGTTGGTACAAAAGAAGCAGATAAAACCTATAAAGCTCAAGGGGATAAAACCAGAAGATATGGACGAAGATGAATGGTGCGAAATGGATGAATTGGCACTTTCTACCATTATGCTCACTTTGGCAGAAAGCGTTTACTTCAATGTAGTAGACAAGATGTCGGCTTATCAAGCATGGTTAAAGCTGAGTGATCTTTATGAGAAGCAGAGTGCAGCTTCACAGGTATACTAGCTTACGAAGCTTGTTGACTTGAAGATGAAAGAAGGGACACCTATGTCCAATCATCTGAATGAATTCAACACAATCTATAGTCAGTTGTCAGCTCAAGGTGTCAAGTTTGATGAACCTATTAGAGCTATGTTCCTGTTGATCACATTGCCGGAAAGTTGGGACACTTTTCGCACAGCTTTGAGTAATTATGCACCTCCAAATGGTTTGAACATAGCAGGTGTAGAAGCAAATCTGCTTACTAAAGAAACCAATAGAAAGACAATGGACAAAGGCAAAGGAACAGCCTTAGTTGTCAGGGGAAGGACCAAAGAAAAGTACAAAGGTGGAAAGAAGAATCAGTCTCGTAGCAAGTCCCGCAGTGCTAAAGGCAAGAGTGACATAGAATGCTACCATTGTGGCAAGAAGGGTCACATGAAAAGAGACTGCAGAGAATGGAAAGCAGAAAAAGGCAAAGAGAAAGCTGAAGACCATGGTGAGAAGAACAAGTCCTTAGTGAAGATTCAAGAAATAAATGTGACAAACACTGTTGCAGAGGATGACAGTCTAGTCTCAGGAGACATCTACTTCTTGAAGAATACAATGGACTCAGCTCTTCTTACAGCATCTCATGGAAATGCACTGAGTGACTGGATTATAGACTCAGGGGCATCACTTCATGTGTCTCCAAACAAGGAGTGGTTTACCTCTTATGTGACCACTAAAGATCATGTTCGGCTAGGCAATCGGAAGACATGTGAAATCTTAGGTGTTGGAGATGTTCAATTGAAGTTTCAGAATGGCTCTTCTTTCACGCTGAAGAATGTGAGACATGTTCCCGCAATTACAAAGAGCTTGATCAGCACAGGTTTACTTGATGATGCTGGCTACGTCACCACTTTTGGACAGAACATGTGGAAGATATCCAAGGGTTCTATGACAGTAGCACATGGAGTAAAGTCTGGAGGACTTTACATGATTTATGTATCAAATGTCTCTAAAAATGTAATCAATGTAACCGAGCAGCCGAACGTTTCTTTGTGGCATAGCCGGTTAGGACATATGTCCAAGAAGGGAATCGAAATCTTGTCTCGTTCTGGTTATTTGCTTGGCTTTTCATTTAATGATTTTGAATTCTGTGAACATTGTCTGTATGGTAAGCAAACACAGCAGCCTCATAAGCATAGAAGCAGTAGAAGAGATACACAGTTGGCACTTGTTCATAGTGATTTGTGTGGACCTATGCCTAACCTATCTCTAGGGGGAGCTTCTTACTTTATGACATTTGTAGATGATTACTCGAGGAAACTATGGGTTTACTTTCTCAAGCACAAGGATGAAGCGTTTAGTGTTTTCAAAACGTTTGTGACACTTCTCGAGAATCAGAGTGGCAAAAAGCTTAAATGCTTACGCACTGACAATGGTGGAGAGTATGTTTCAAAGGCCTTTCAGGACTTTTGTGAGTCAAAAGGTATAAAACGTGAACTTACTGCTCCTTACAATCCTCCTCAAAATGGTGTTGCTGAGAGGATGAATAGGACCATACAAGAGAAGGTCAGAAGTATGTTGTCTAATGCACAGCTGCCAAATGGGTTTTGGGCTGAAGCTGTATCAACAGCTGTTCATCTTGTAAATAGATCTCCTAGCAAGGTTTTGTAGAAGGATTCGGTGCCAGAGATGGTATGGTGGGGCAAAATGCCCTCATACGAGCATCTCAGAGTCTTTGGCTGTGAGGCATATACTCACGTTCCAAAGGAATTTAGGAACAAACTTGAGCCAAAGAGTAGAAAGTGCATCTTTCTAGGCTATGGTAATTCTGGTGAGATGGGGTACAGACTTTGGGATCCCGAATCCAGAAAGGTTGTCCGCAGCAATGATGTTCACTTTAATGAATCCAAATATCATTCTAAACCAGAGAGGGTTAAGGAGATTAGAAGAGTTTTCTTACGAGAAGATGGACCTGCACGTGCAAGACAAAATGTCAGGGCTCAAGAGGAGCAAGGACAGGATAGAGTGGAACCACAGGTTGTGGCTGAGCCTGAGCCACCTATTGTGTGTAGATCTGAACGTGTCACGCGACCTCCTGATAGGTTTGTTCCATCTATGAACTATGTCATGTTGACTGATTGCAATGAGCCTTCATGTTACAAGGAAGCAGTACAAATGAAGGACTCCGGGAATTGACAATTGGCCATGCAGTCAGAGATGACAGCTCTGCATAAAAACAAGACATGGAAGCTAGTTAAATTACCACAGGGCAAAAAGGCTCTACCTTGTACATGGGTTTACAGGTATAAGATCACCGCTCATGATAGTCAGCCAAAGTACAAAGCAAAGCTTGTTGCTAAGGGCTTTAAGCAAGAACAAGGCATTGACTTTGATGAAGTCTTCTCTCCGGTGGTCAAGATGACTACATTGAGATGCTTTCTTGCATTGGTTGCCATATTATATTTGGTGTTGCACCAAATGGATGTCAAGACAGCGTTCTTGCATGGTGATTTAGATGTGGAAATTTACATGCAGCAGCCAGAAGGGTTTGTTGAGAAAGGCAAGGAAGATTGGGTATGCCAGTTGTTAAAGAGTCTTTATGGCTTAAAACAATCACCGAGGGCATGGTACCATAAATTCCACAAGTTTATGCTTTCTCAAGGCTACAAACGTAGTGAGTTCGATCACTGTCTATATACAAAGAAGGCTAAGGATGGCAGTTGGTTGATCCTTATTTTGTATGTGGATGACATGTTGATTGCTGGCAAGCACTTGGAAGAAATTTCAGCTTTGAATTCAAAGATGGCAAAATCGTTTGACATGAAAGACATGGGTGAGGCAAGTCATATACTTGGTATGCGCATTGAGAGAGACAGATCAGAAAAGTTGATTTGGTTATCTCAAACAGAGTATATTGACAAGGTTTTGCAACGTTTCAATATGGAGAAGGGAAATGCACTGAGTGTTCCATTGCCACCATATGTGAAACTTAGCAAACAAGATTGTCCTGTGTCTGAGGAAGAACAGGCTGAAAATGGATAAGATTCCATATGCGTCTGCAGTGGGTAGTTTGATGTATGCAATGATTGCTACTCGCCCAGACATTGCATTTGCAGTGGGAGTAGTAAGTCGATACATGTCAAACCCAGGCAAGAAACATTGGGAGGCAGTGAAAGGAATATTGAGATACCTGAAAGCTACAAAGAGTATGCGTATATGCTATGGGAGTCAGGAGCTAAGTGTAAAGGGTTTTACAGACTCAGATTATGCAGGTGACTTAGACAACCGAAGGTCTACGTCAGGGTATGTCTTTACATTGGCTGGTGGAGCAGTATCATGGCGTTCTAGATTACAAGATTGTGTTACTCAGTCTACTACGGAGGCTGAATATGTTGCAGCATCAGAGGCATGCAAAGAATCAATTTGGCTTAATCCACTAGTAACAGATTTGGGAATCAAAGAAGAGATTCCTGTGTTATATTGTGATAGTCAAAGTGCTATACAATTGGCTCGCAATCCAGTTTATCACTCAAAGACAAAGCATGTGGATGTGAAGTATCATTTCATCAGGGAAATGCTCGAGGATAAGCAACTTCAGCTTGTCAAAGTTCACACCACAAAAAATCCTTCTGATCTACTTACAAAAGGACTTCCCTCAGAGAGCTTTGCGCATTTTCGCAAGCAGTTAGGTGTAGGGTAGTACATCACTTCTCTACATCTCTTGTATATTAGCTTGTATAGTAGCTTCTCTCACATTTAAAGTACCACATTGGACTTTAAGTGGGAGGTTGTTGGGGTATAAAGCCCAATGTGGTCGCCCAGGTAAGTGGGCGGGCCGCCAGGTATGTACACATATTCTTTTGTAAAAACCTAATAAGAACTCACTATGCTCTACACATTACAGTAGAGTGAGTTCACCATATCGTCGTGCTCTTCTTCTCGCACTCTCTCTCGCGTCGCACTTCCGCTCGTACTCCTTCAATAGGGTCCCTTGTAATGCGTGCATCTCCTAAAAAAGTGAAGAAACGTGTGGTCCCTATTACTATATGATCGTAACCGCAGACCTTTATCTTTGTAACATTAGCAAAGGAAGCCAATAATAGATAACAAGGTTGAACATGGCAAGCACTTGTGCTAATATGACCACCCATCAAGTGTAAATCTCTAATTATCTTTTGCAAATGTATAGTTCTATGATGTAAATTGGGCTTATTGAGAGTTCCGAAGATGTCAACTAGTATATTTTGTGTAGAGCATTGATTTCCTTGCATGCCCGAACAATGCATGTATAAAACCCAATGCGTATAAGGCAACGTGTAAAATGTGAACCCAACAAATATCATTATGGAACCAACTCTATCTGTGGATGTGGCTATATGGAATCGTTAAGCTTCTCCACTACTAATGCAATGCAAGATAGCTTTCGACTGCCTATCTTCCTTATTATCACTATGTTGTATGTGTGCATGTGATAAACAATACCATCTGTTATAGCCCTTCTCCTCCTGGGCATTTTCATGTTGTGATTACTTTGATATGATTTAGTTAAAAGTGGCACCAATTGTTGTTATGCTCTATAGAGCCATGTGTTTGCATTTGTATTTACAATGTGAGCAAAAAAATTTCTAGATTACAGGCACCTTCCGGAGTCAAATCATATGGATTGATTGATTATTGCCTCTATTGCTGTGATCATGTTGAGCACATCATAAAGTTCATTTATCTTATGCTTTCCTAGATTAGCTCACTAATTGTCAGGGTGTTTTTATGCCTTAGCTGCTTAATGAACCACAAATCGAAATTCATGTATAATCACGAGTAGTTATTTACTGCACTGCAAAGCTCAAACCTTTCTTTCGACTTATTACAAACAAGGTGGCCACGAATGAGCGCTGAAATTCCATTTTTTCATGGAAGAAGATCTGAAGTATGTGCCAAGGCTGTAAGATAGCACAATCAGAAGCCCTTGGCTTGTATGAGAATCACCTAATTTCATGCCATTTTTTGCCCAAGTATGCTATGGGTACCTAGATATAAAAGATGGAAGCAACTTGAGCTAGGAGCAACTTCTGAGGTGATGGTCCCTCCTTGTGCAGACTAAACACTTTCCTTTGAGCCCAAGATTGGCACTCCAAACAAAATATCAAGAAGTTTTGTCATCCCGTAACAATGCTAATTTTGCAGCACAAGATAGAATTTTACTAGTGATGCTGTTTAGTATTTGGATGACCACAACTTTAATAAAGAGGCATCACCTTATCTCACCTGTTTTTGAGACACACTGATACGGCATAAAGCAAAGTGGCACCCATGCTGTCATGACAAAGTTGTTGAGTATATGTAATGGTGTGAAGGCATTTCTATAACTTCCTTACATACTCGTCTTCCACCCTTGGACATGTGATGTTTGTTGTACCGACCTTCTGTTGGGTTGCTCGTCTCTACTCCACTTTTGAAATGTAGGTACTAGCATGTTGTAGTTCTTGGATGTCTTGGAATAATAGACTTTATTTACTTCATGCACAAGCTTGGTTGGTGTTTTCCAAAATTATGCAGGCATTCAGGATCTTGCACAAAGTCAGGTGGTGCGTATCTAGCTCCATTGTGCCACCTAGCTCACTTGAAATCCTACTCAAAAAGTGTAGGAGACTTGGCGCGCACATATTTTGCATCGTTCGAGAGCCGATTGATACATGAGCTAAGATGGAAAGTGGCCATGAAGAACGATATTAAGACAAACTTTGAAAGTGTCTAAAGCTCAACAAATTTCATGTATAGTAAACATTCATGATACTATTTCCCAAACACGGAGTGTAGTAAAGATGAAGAAATGAAACAAGGGAAATTATTCATAAAAAGCTATGCCTTTAAGCCCAAGGTACACAACATCAAGACAGCATCCTATAATGATGGCATTTACTCCTATGACTATGACATTACCCGCCATCTCCCCAAAAACTCATACGCTGATTATGACCTTGTACATGCGAAGGAGCGACAAGAACAAAGATCACAATTTTAGAGTGCTTGAAGGTTCCCTTCAGTAGATGGGCCTAAACATTGGGCTTCAAATACAAACAATCCCAAGGCATGTATACAATACTCTTCAACAACTAGATGAACACTAACCAATATTGCAATAAATTGTCAAAATTTATATATTGCATAATGCTGGGAGATCGACTTTGCCTGTACTTAAGACACCTGATAACTGGAAATGAAGAAATTCCACACACTGCAGAAAGTGGATCTCCTGCAAGAGCCCATGCACAATGAAGCTTCTTCCTTGCTTCTTGCAAGAGAGGGAACAAGAAGGGTACTCAAAAACTCTGTATGTACTAGCCTGAGAAAAGGGGAGAGCTTCTAAAGAGGAGAATAGGTTGGCCCAGATGTGATGTGCTGCCAAAATTAGAGACAAAAGAATGTCAATTCTTGATATGTATGAACCTTCATATGACATCCCTGTGTAACATTTCTAGCAAAAACCCACCTTGTTTTCGATGGTCGAATCGTCTGGAAGCGCAAGCTTTTCACCTTTTTTAGCCTCCACAATTACCTTTCCCTGAATTTGACAAAATGAAACGCGCTGTGTGTCAAAGCCATGACTGATGTAACCTTGTATCTTCATCACAGATTCAACTGTAGAAGGATCATACATTGCTGTGTGCCCATCATCCCCGACCAAAAAACGGGAAAAAAATTTACTACAGCCACAAGAATACAGAAGACAGATAAATATACAGTTCAGAAGACCATATTTTAGAGGATTTCATGCTCCGGGAATCTAGCATTAAAAACAGACAAGAGAGTGCAAAAAAGGCAGCCATGCACTAGCAAACACAAACAAGGACCTTGTGAAAGAACAACAAAGAATGATAATCGTCTCATATACAACAAGGACCTTGTGTAAGAGAAAGAAAGCAGCATCATCTCAATGTAGAAGGAAAACCCCCCTTGCAGAAATAAGTTGGCTGCCAATTACAGGTCGCCAGGAAAAGTACCTTCAAGACAATGCCACTGCCAAACCAAACATCCCCAATAACCTTCAAACTGTCAAGGTACAGGATACTCGGGATAGTTTTGAGTCGCTTCAGGAAATCTCCAACCTTAATGAATCAAAACAACAAGTTGTTCTAAACTTAATGTCAAATGATATATGTAATCTTAAATAATGCTTAAATAACTAGAAAGTAATACCCCACTGTTCATTCATGAGATGAAGTACTTACCTTCTTGAACTCTGAACTCAATTCAATTGTAGGATTTTCAGGATTACTTCTTGCAGAGTTTCGCATCACCAAACCATCCTCCACAGTGTACAAGTCCGACTACAGCATTGAAAACACAAAGACAATGAACTTCAACCACCTGAAATGTATTCTGTTCCAACAAACTCGAGGCCTTTCCACTTCCTCACAACATATCCATCTCCAACGGCGTATCTTTTCCAGAAAAAGAAATCTTGCCTACTCTTAAATCTTCAAACATCACTAAGCACATGCAAGGGCAGGTTTATAGTAGGTTTCTACGTATCTATGTTCGTCCCCTTCTGGAGTGGATTTTATTGGTTGCAAATGCCTCGAGTAGGCAGACAACTTGCAAATTTAGTGTTCCACATAAGTTGCATGCAATCCTCTTTGCAAGCTCACTCTATTATGTCAAACGTATGCTGTGACTACCATAGACATGCTTGTTTTCATATTCTATGAGAAAGGATTTAAAAGGCAGGCATATCTACCTGCACAAGCAAAAGATCGGAAGTTGCCTTCACTGGTAGAAAACGAGATCGTGGTACATTTATACCAATTGCTCTGTCAAAGAACTGTCAATAACACAGTAAACTCAGTCCTTGTATAGTAACAAGTACAACAACAAACCAACCTTTGCAATAACCTTTAAACGCAAGACACAAAAAAACAAATGACTGAGAAGGCCTGACAGAAGTTTGTATGCCTCTGCATACACTTTGAAGACATAACATGCATAACAACCTTTCTAATTTCAGGAGTCGGCAAACTAAAATCTCGCCAGCATACAAAAATCTAACATGCAAATTGCAAGGGCATCACAAAGGAAATAAATATCATGACTGAAGACTACAGTTTCTTCTTTCTTCTGTATAGATTACTAACTTGTTCACAAATATATTGTTATAAAAAATGTTTGGGTCCAAAAAATATTAAGAGCAGATATTCCTGATGTACGATAAATAGACACAGTGTTGCTTGATCATCCTCAAATGATACCAAGCGGTGATCACATCGTGTTCGTATTCCTGTGTGAGCCATGAAGAAGTGAATTCTTTTGAACTGCGACCCCTTGGTTGGTGCTTCCCTAAGTAACAGTAGGGTAGACCACCATGTTCGGGCATTCCCTTTCAGATATGACGCCGCTCTTCGTACCTTGGAGTGCTCTGAGCAACGCCCTCCCGAAGAGGCCTTGCCAAAATGCTAGATAAAAGCTAGGGCTTTGTGGGTATCCCTAAAGCCTGAAAACGTATCAAACTTTAAAGCCTGTTTGCCTTCCTTAAATCCTTGGCCTTCTTGCCCTTATGTTCAAGACAGTCATATTGGTTTGCTCGGTACATATATTTTCTCTTAGCCTTGTACATCTTGCGGGATATGCTCTTCTTGCCTTTCTTGCTTTTTTCCGCTTCCTGTCTTTTCTGCTCCTGTCATTAGAATCAGAGGAAGAGGAACTTTCTGAACTGTCAGAAGAGGACAATAATGAACTAAGATTCCTCAAAGCAAACGCGCTTCTCCCGTTTGTTGGCGGCCTCAAAGGTAGGATTTGCAACCCAACCAAAACTCTTTTTCCGCAATTGCTTCTTGGTCTTCATGAGTCTACTGACTCGTTGCTCAGATTCATCAAATTCATCCTCTGAGTACACTTTCTATCTGGATGCGGCCAATGTAGGTTTCTTCTTCAAAGCCGCCTTGAGAGTGAGTGGATGGCCAAACGCCATCGACAGAGCACCTCGTCAAGTGTATGCTTCGCCAAAAATTCCGCATAATGGGGATCCTTGTGAGTACCGTACCATCTGCCGAGCACAGTTCTTGACCTGTTGTTAACGTTGTATCTCCATTCTTTCAAAGGTTGAGAGTGGAAGTGCACCATACTCCTCTCCTAATTCCTCGGAAAGAGGTCGGCTTCTGTTGGATTCCATGTTGGTTTCTTCTTCACCCAAGTGATCCGATGCAACAGTTTCCTCTTGGCGGGATTCATCAATTGAATCCATGTGTGTTGCAAGTAAAGCGATCGGATCCTTCGTAGAAGAAGAATCCTCTGGCTATGATACCATTGTGATAGACTTGGACACTCCCAGCCAAAAATATGAGCAACACACGTGAGAGAAACTGAAACAACTGAACAAAACTCAGAAGAGAGAGAGAGAGAGAGAGAGAAAGAGAGAGAGAGAATCCATGTGTGCTGCAAGTAAAGGGATCGGATCCTTCGTAGAAAAAGAATCGTCTGGCTATGATACCATTCTGATAGACTTGGACACTCCAAGCCAAAAATATGAGCAACACACGTGAGAGAAACTGAAACAACTAAACAAAACTAAGGGGGGAGAGAGAGAGATGTTGGGGTATAAAGCCCAATGTGGTCACCCAGGTAAGTGGGCGGGCCGCCAGGTATGTACACATATTCTTTTGTAAAAACCTAATAAGAACCCACTATGCTCTACACATTACAGTAGAGCGAGTTCACCATACACTCGTGCTCTTCTTCTCGCACTCTCTCTCGCGTCTCACTTCCGCTCGTACTCCTTCAACTGGTATCAGAGCTCAGATCGAGGCTCGGGGCAGCACTGCAGGAGGCTAGAGTCACCAACTCAGATTGGAGTGAAATTCGACAAGCGAAGACACGGCCCCAAATCTCGTGGGTGAACCCGAAGGCCTTGATGTTGTCAGAATTTCATTCTGAGGTCATCTCGGCCACCGTTCGGCTTTGACAAAGGTCTGCGTAGGCCATTTTCGACTACGTGGTCTCAACGGGTGCAGATCCGACTCTGCAAATTTGGGGTTTTCGGCCTTCGACTGCAGGTGCTGAGGATATCGACACTCCCAAAGTGTTGATTTGTGGTTGTCTACACATCGAAGGACGGCTCACAGTTCTTGGAGGCGTGTCACATACGACACGGGCGCATCTACACACAGACTATAGGCGACATCCACTAGTTCATCAGGTAGCTTGTGTTTGCTGCTTGATATTCCAGATTTCATCCTGACATTGCAGGTACTTCCACATGGGATGTATTGTCAGAGATGATGTATGTCTGTTGAGGGTTTGCTGGCTGTGAGTCACGCAGCAAACAACCGCCGCAGCGGTTACAGCATACAGTGGGAAATTTGTGGATGTATGACTTTGTGGGAAGTTTATGTAATGTCAGATTTACTGCAGCCTTTGTTGAGGGTCGAGTGAGGTTTTATTGAGCTGGGGGATTCTCGAATGTTGAGATCCTTTCGGTGATACAGGTCTTGGAGCGATCCCTCGAGCACCCTTAGATAGGCAGCTAGGATGTATTGACAGTGAGTTAGACAGTCGGGATTGCATCTTTGCTTTACTGCCGTTGAGGCATTGTCGCAGTCTATGCGTATAGGACAGTGACAGGACAGTGAGAGACAGTACAGGTGCACGACAGGTTTACCCGCAGCTTACAGTGTCAGAGAGACAGTGTTTTTGACCTGTTTTTTGGTCTGTTTTTTAGTACACCAGAGCCATTTTACAAAGGAGATTGCTGAAATTTATGCAGAATCTGAAGCTTTTTTGGTTCATTTGACAGGTTGATATTGGTTCAGAGGTCAGTTTACAGGGGAAACTCTGCTGAATTTTTCCCAGGAAAGTAAACTACTGTGAAGCGTAGCTATGGCTGGATCACAGGACACTGCTCTTTACAATATCAAGAAGCTGGATGGAACCAATTTCCCATTGTGGAAGCAACAGATTTGGCACGTGTTGGTACAAAAGAAGCAGATAAAACCTATAAAGCTCAAGGGGATAAAACCAGAAGATATGGACGAAGATGAATGGAGCGAAATGGATGAATTGGCACTTTCTACCATTATGCTGACTTTGGCAGAAAGCATTTACTTCAATGTAGCAGACGAGATGTCGGCTTATCAAGCATGGGTAAAGCTGAGTGATCTTTATGAGAAGCAGAGTGCAGCTTCACAGGTATACTGGCTTAAGAAGCTTGTTGACTTGAAGATGAAAGAAGAGACACCTATGTCCAATCATCTAAATGAATCCAACACAATCTATAGTCAGTTGTCAGCTCAAGGTGTCAAGTTTGATGAACCTGTTAGAGCTATGTTCCTGTTGATCACATTGCTGGGACACTTTTCGCACAGCTTTGAGTAATTCTGCACCTCCATATGGTTTGAACATAGCAAGTGTAGAAGGAAGTCTGCTTACTGAAGAAACCAATAGAAAGACAATAGACAAAGGCAAAGGAACAGCCTTAGTTGTCAGGGGAAGGACCAAAGAAAAGTACAAAGGTGGAAAGAGGAATCAGTCTCGTAGCAAGTCCCGCAGTGCTAGAGGCAAGAGTGACATAGAATGCTACCATTGTGGCAAGAAGGGTCGCATGAAAAGAGACTGCAGAGAATGGAAAGCAGAAAAAGGCAAAGAGAGAGCTGAAGACCATGGTGAGAAGAACAAGTCCTCAGTGAAGATTCAAGAAATAAATGTGACAAACACTGTTGCAGAGGATGACAGTCTAGTGTCAGGAGACATCTACTTCTTGAAGAATACAATGGACTCGGCTCTTCTTACAGCATCTCATGGAAATGCACTGAGTGACTGGATTATAGACTCAGGGGCATCACTTCATGTGTCTCCAAACAAGGAGTGGTTTACCTCTTATGTGACCACTAAAGATCATGTTCGGCTAGGCAATCGGAAGACATGTGAAATCTTAGGTGTTGGAGATGTTCAATTGAAGTTTCAGAATGGCTCTTCTTTCACGCTGAAGAATGTGAGACATGTTCCCGCAATTACAAAGAGCTTGATCAGCACAGGTTTACTTGATGATGCTGGCTACGTCACCACTTTTGGACAGAACATGTGGAAGATATCCAAGGGTTCTATGACAGTAGCACATGGAGTAAAGTCTGGAGGACTTTACATGATTTATGTATCAAATGTCTCTAAAAATGTAATCAATGTAACCGAGCAGCCGAACGTTTCTT
Organism: Adiantum capillus-veneris; assembly: GCF_014529385.1. Classification (NCBI taxonomy): domain Eukaryota; kingdom Viridiplantae; phylum Streptophyta; class Polypodiopsida; order Polypodiales; family Pteridaceae; genus Adiantum; species Adiantum capillus-veneris. Next base: position 46,006,361 of record NC_140936.1, on the reverse strand, counting down.
TGTGGCATAGCCGGTTAGGACATATGTCCAAGAAGGGAATCGAAATCTTGTCTCGTTCTGGTTATTTGCTTGGCTTTTCATTTAATGATTTTGAATTCTGTGAACATTGTCTGTATGGTAAGCAAACACAGCAGCCTCATAAGCATAGAAGCAGTAGAAGAGATACACAGTTGGCACTTGTTCATAGTGATTTGTGTGGACCTATGCCTAACCTATCTCTAGGGGGAGCTTCTTACTTTATGACATTTATAGATGATTACTCGAGGAAAGTATGGGTTTACTTTCTCAAGCACAAGGATGAAGCGTTTAGTGTTTTCAAAACGTTTGTGACACTTCTCGAGAATCAGAGTGGCAAAAAGCTTAAATACTTACGTACTGACAATGGTGGAGAGTATGTTTCAAAGGCCTTTTAGGACTTTTGTGAGTCAAAAGGTATAAAACGTGAACTTACTGCTCCTTACAATCCTCCTCAAAATGGTGTTGCTGAGAGGATGAATAGGACCATACAAGAGAAGGTCAGAAGTATGTTGTCTAATGCACAGCTGCCAAATGGGTTTTGGGCTGAAGCTGTATCAACAGCTGTTCATCTTGTAAATAGATCTCCTAGCAAGGTTTTGCAGAAGGATTCGGTGCCAGAGATGGTATGGTCATGCAAAATGCCCTCATACAAGCATCTCAGAGTCTTTGGCTGTGAGGCATATACTCACATTCCAAAGGAATTTAGGAACAAACTTGAGCCAAAGAGTAGAAAGTGCATCTTTCTAGGCTATGGTAATTCTGGTGAGATGGGGTACAGACTTTGGGATCCCGAATCCAGAAAGGTTGTCCGCAGCAATGATGTTCACTTTAATGAATCCAAATATCATTCTAAACCAGAGAGGGTTGAGGAGATTAGAAGAGTTGTCTTCCGAGAAGATGGACTTGCACGTGCAAGACAAAATGTCAGGGCTCAAGAGGAGCAAGGACAAGATAGAGTGAAACCACAGGTTGTGGCTGAGCCTGAGCCACCTATTGTGCGTAGATCTGGACGTATCACGCGACCTCCTGATAGGTTTGTTCCATCTATGAACTATGTCATGTTGACTGATTGCAATGAGCCTTCATGTTACAAGGAAGCAGTGCAAATGAAGGACTCCGGGAATTGGCAATTGGTCATGCAGTCAGAGATGACAGCTATGCATAAAAACAAGACATGGAAGCTAGTTAAATTACCACAGGGCAAAAAGGCTCTACCTTGTACATGGGTTTACAGGTATAAGATCACCGCTCATGATAGTCAGCCAAAGTACAAAGCAAGGCTTGTTGCCAAGGGCTTTAAGCAAGAACAAGGCATTGACTTTGATGAAGTCTTCTCTCCGGTGGTCAAGATGACTACATTGAGATGCTTTCTTGAATTGGTTGCCATATTAGATTTGGTGTTGCACCAAATGGATGTCAAGACAGCGTTCTTGCATGGTGATTTAGATGTGGAAATTTACATGCAGCAGCCAGAAGGGTTTGTTGAGAAAGGCAAGGAAGATTGGGTATGCCAGTTGTTAAAGAGTCTTTATGGCTTAAAACAATCACCGAGGGCATGGTACCATAAATTCCACAAGTTTATGCTTTCTCAAGGCTACAAACGTAGTGAGTTCGATCACTGTCTATATACAAAGAAGGCTAAGGATGGCAGTTGGCTGATCCTTATTTTGTATGTGGATGACATGTTGATTGCTGGCAAGCACTTGGAAGAAATTTCAGCTTTGAAGTCAAAGATGGCAAAATCGTTTGACATGAAAGACATGGGTGAGGCAAGTCATATACTTGGTATGCGCATTGAGAGAGACAGATCAGAAAAGTTGATTTGGTTATCTCAAACAGAGTATATTGACAAGGTTTTGCAACGTTTCAATATGGAGAAGGGAAATGCACTGAGTGTTCCATTGCCACCATATGTGAAACTTAGCAAACAAGATTGTCCTGTGTCTGAGGAAGAACAGGCTGAAAATGGATAAGATTCCATATGCGTCTGCAGTGGGTAGTTTGATGTATGCAATGATTGCTACTCGCCCAGACATTGCATTTGCAGTGGGAGTAGTAAGTCGATACATGTCAAACCCAGGCAAGAAACATTGGGAGGCAGTGAAAGGAATATTGAGATACCTGAAAGCTACAAAGAGTATGCGTATATGCTATGGGAGTCAGGAGCTAAGTGTAAAGGGTTTTACAGACTCAGATTATGCAGGTGACTTAGACAACCGAAGGTCTACGTCAGGGTATGTCTTTACATTGGCTGGTGGAGCAGTATCATGGCGTTCTAGATTACAAGATTGTGTTACTCAGTCTACTACGGAGGCTGAATATGTTGCAGCATCAGAGGCATGCAAAGAATCAATTTGGCTTAATCCACTAGTAACAGATTTGGGAATCAAAGAAGAGATTCCTGTGTTATATTGTGATAGTCAAAGTGCTATACAATTGGCTCGCAATCCAGTTTATCACTCAAAGACAAAGCATGTGGATGTGAAGTATCATTTCATCAGGGAAATGCTCGAGGATAAGCAACTTCAGCTTGTCAAAGTTCACACCACAAAAAATCCTTCTGATCTACTTACAAAAGGACTTCCCTCAGAGAGCTTTGCGCATTTTCGCAAGCAGTTAGGTGTAGGGTAGTACATCACTTCTCTACATCTCTTGTATATTAGCTTGTATAGTAGCTTCTCTCACACTTAAAGTACCACATTGGACTTTAAGTGGGAGGTTTTTGGGGTATAAAGCCCAATGTGGTCACCCAGGTAAGTGGGCGGGCCACCAGGTATGTACACATATTCTTTTGTAAAAACCTAATAAGAACTCACTATGCTCTACACATTACAGTAGAGAGAGTTCACCATATCGTCGTGCTCTTTTTCTCGCACTCTCTCTCGCGTCGCACTTCCGCTCGTACTCCTGAGAGAGAGAGAGAGAGAGAGAGAGAGACGGCACGGCGGAGTTCTGCGCCTTGATGCACTGGCCCCAAAGACTAGCGCCCTTCTCGGAATTTTATTATTATTAAGCTTCAACAAGTACAATGTTCGGAGGTCCTCTCTTTAGCAAGCTCCCAAGCTAATCTGCCTTGAGAAGAGGCCCTAGCACACTTATCAAGGCCCCTGGCCTTGCTCAAAAACAGTTAAATGAAAAGCACAAGTCTAAAAGCATCTGGTGCCCCAAAAGCACACGACGCATTTGAAGGGGTCCGTACAACAAGCTGCCACGTCAACAATTTGTCTACACAAACTTTCGGAGCGGATCTTGCTTTATTTTTAAGGTTTTAGGCCCCTCGATCGGGGGTACCGTAAGTTAGAATAACTTATGGGTTAGGTTTGTTTTAAACTAACCCCTTCTGGGCCACTTAGATAAGTTCTATAAGTTGATAAAACTTCTTCTACCTCTCAGTTCCCTTCTGTCCGGCCTCTGTCCTAAAGGCCATGTGTAACAAACTTGGACACCCCAAGTCAAGATCCTATCGCGACACAGCAGAGATTCACTTTAAAATAGTTCACAAAACACAACACGGCCCGGCATAGTTCCGTGCCAAGAGGTATGGCCCCAAAGACTGACGCCCCTTTCAGTACTTCTTTTTATATTAATCTTTGAGCAAAGTACAACTCCCGCGGGTGCTTGATCTCAGACTCTGCGTCCAGATGCTCTGCAGAGTGAGCCCCCTTGGGTTCAATATAAAGGTTACAAGGGATGCTAAAAGCAGAGCCCCAAAAGCTTCAAAATCAAAAGCAATAGTTCCCAAACGCAGTTACTCCCAAAAGCTTCAAAATCAGCTAGCCCAGTTTATGGAAATCCTACAACTGCCACGTGTCATGTCGACGCTTTTTTCGCCGCAAATCCTGAAAATCCGTACGGATGGCCACATCAGCCTGTCGACGTATTATGTCGGGATCTCCGTACTATCTGCCATGTGTCATTGTCCGGGGACCAGCCAGTCATCAGTTTGTGACACCATGCCATGTCATCACTTTGTGACAACACGAGAGAGAGAGAGAGAGAGAGAGAGTAACAAACTTGGACACTCCAAGTCAAGATTCTACCACGACATAGCAGAGATTCACTTCAAACAGTTCATAGTTCACAATTAATTCGACACGGCCCGGCGGAGTTCTACACCTCGAGATATTGGCCCCAAAGACTGGCGCCCCTTTCGGTATTTCTTTTTGTATTTATCTGTATCTCGAAGTACAAGGAGTGGAGGGGTCTCACTCTCAGACTCTGCGTCCAGATGCTTTGCCGAGTGTTTGTTTACAAGGGATGCCAAAAGCAAAGCCCAGCTCAAAAATCAAAAGCTTCTTCTAAAATAAAGCATAGCTTCTAAAACTTCTCCCAACAAAACTTGCCTAGGTTTTTGCGTAGAGAAAAGCTTGCATTTTTTGTACGATGGCAACGTGAAAAGCGGGAGTCCGTACGGCCAGCCACGTCAACACCTGCCAACGGGATTCCCGCCGCATTGCCCGGAAATTGCCGTACTGCCACGTCAGCATTTCTATCAGGCCTGCTGCCAACCGAGGAGGGTGTATGTGTGTGTATGCTCGTGTAGGGCCAGCCCCGTCACCAGTTTGTGACATATCCCCCTCTTGAAAGCATTGTAATCGCCCTCGATTACGCCTGTAAAACAGACAGAAGCCATAAATTGTCTTAGCAAACACTGACTGTTAGTACCGACGCACTAGGAACAACACATCTAGCACATGTACCAATCGACAGTCACATCACAGGACATCACATGACAAATTACATTCAACAATACATTCGGATCTCAGACCATGATTAATCGGCAACGGATTTAGCAATCGCATCTAGATCCACTCAAGACCTCATAGATGCTTCTATCGAGATCTTTCAGACCGAAATGCTGCAGTCATTTCGTCTATCAGTTCCTGCACTTAAGCAAGTCAAGAACAAATCAGTATCATATTATCGGGAATTCCAGTTCATAAAGTCATACAACAGAATATTGTCACCTCACACTATCCCTGAAACTCAAAAGAGACATTAGTGACTTTAGTATCAAAAATCGGGGCAATCTGTTGACAAAGGAGTGGAGCGACTCCTCTCTTGTGCATACCCGTTGCACCAAATTCCACCCAAGCTGAGTTCAGGGTTCTATTTGAATAGACTATGCTAAACCAAATGCTTCAAGGTAAAGGTTCACAATCTAAGGAGTATCTGCCAGGTCCTCCTCCTCCATCCAATTCGCATCCAATGCAGGATAGTTCTTGAATTTAACCAAGAACCGCCTTATCATTTTACCTTTTACCTTTCTATCTCTATGTGCCAAAATCTGTTCTCGAACAATTATCGCCTCGTTTTCCTCCACTTCGGGTTGCTCATCACGCTCCCCATCATCGGGCAAATCGCCTTTAAAAGGCTTCAGGAGACTCACATGAAAAGCATTGTGAATCCTCTAAGTATCGGGCAGCTTCAGTCTAAAGGAAACATCATTTATTTTTTCGAAAATCTAGAAAGGTCCACAGTATCTCATGCTAAGCTTTGGAAAAAGCCGCTCCTTTCCCTTTTTCTTTCTCAGGCGTGCCTTCTCAAAACGTAAGAGCACCCAATCGTTCTTCTTTAATTTCAAATCGCGACGATGTCGATCTGCTGCCTTTTTGTGTCTTTCTTGAGATTTCTGCAAAGCCTTCCGGACCTTGGCAAAAGCCGTGTCCAAAAGTGATCCGGCTTAACTGTTTTCAGCACTTATCTAAGTTCTTATCTAAGTGATTCATTTTCAGCACTTATCTAAGTTCTTTTGCTCGCTAAGTGATCCGGCTTGACTGTTTTCTTCATTGGAATGAAATGAACTTGCTTGCTAAATGTGTCAATAACCGTCTAGATACCATCATGTCCGCTCTGTGTTCTCATGAGATCAAAAATGAAATCCATTGCAATACTTTCCCAGGGGCGGGTGGGTATGGGTAAAGGCTGTAACAATCCATGTGCTTTATGCATGTCAAACTTGACCTTCTAGCATACCAAGCAACTACTTACAAAATTGTCCACGTCCCTCTTGAGTCTCGGCCAAAAGAAGTATCTCTCCACACCTTTCAAGGGTGGTAGCAATGCCGCGGTGACCCGTAAATGGTGGACAGTGGCATTCGGTTAAAACCTTTTCCCTCAACGGCTATGTAACGCACATCATTTTCTTCATCAAGTAGCCATCCCGAATGAAATATCCCGCTACTACCTCCCATTCCGTATCCGAGTGAAAATATCTGCAAAATCTGTATCTGTGGCATATTGATCGACCATATCCTCGAAGCTCCTATGATGTATCGCGAAAATAGCTAGAACCAACGACTTCTAGGACAAAGCATCTGCCACCAAATTCTTCTGTCCCTGCACATGGACAATCTAGAAGTGAAACTATGATAAGATGTTTGCCCACCGCATTTGCTTTTCCGATAGCTGCTTTTGTGAGAAGAAGTAGCGTAAACTCTGGTGATCTCTGAAGACCGTTAAATCGGCTCTGAGTAGGTAATGTCGCCACTAAGTAAGAGCATGGATAACCGCCAAAAGCTCTTTCTCATATATCTATGTTGTCAATTCCCGCCTTGAGAACAATCGGCTCTCGTAGGCAATGACACGGCCTTCTTGCATTAAGACCGCACCTAGACTACGACCACAAGCATCACAATATACTTCAAATGACTTCTGCAAATCCGGCAACATTAAAATTGGTGTTGTAGTCAATTTCTCTTTCAATGTCTGAAAGGCAGTCACCTTTGTGGGTCCCCACGATAAAGGGACTCCTTTTTGTGTCAAAATATGCAAAGGGGAAGCAACCTCTACAAACTTTCTAATGAACCACCAGTAATAAGAACATAAGCCCAAGAAGCTTCTAACTTCATGGACATTCTTCAAATCGGGCCAATCACAGATAGTCTCTATCTTGGCTGGGTCCATCTGCACTCCTGTTGCTGAGACGATGTGTCCCAAAAAGTGTATCTCGAATAGGAAAAATTCACTTTTCTTTGCATTAATCACCAACTTGTGATCTCGTAATGCCTGAAAGACCTGTAGCAGATGTTCTCTATGTTCTGCCTCATCCTTGGAGAAAACAATAATGTCATCAAAGAAAATGCCCACAAAAGATATGTACTCTCTGAAAATCCTGTCCATCATTCGATTGAAGGTCGCTGGAGCATTGGTAAGCCCAAAAGGCATCACCAAAAACTCGAATAAACCGAAGGTCGTCCGAAAAGCTGTCTTGTAGACATCTCTCGTGCGACTCGGATCTGACGATATTTGCTCTTCAATTCGATCCTACTGAAACAAGAGGATCCCTCTAGTCGGTCTAGAATATCATCGATCCTAGGGATCGGAAATCTGTTCTTGATGGTGATTTTGTTGAGAGCTCTATAATCAATGCACATTCTCCACGATCCGTCTTTCTTCAAAACCAACAACACCGGAGAGTAGTAAGGTGAAGTACTCGGTTGGATAAGACCCAGGTCTTTCACTTGGTTCATAATCTCTTCATTTTGGGCTCGGTTCACACGGTAAGGTGGCCGGTTCGGTGGTGTGCTTCCAAGTATCAGATCAATGGTATGATCCTCAGGACGAGCTGGTGGCAACTCGCCTGGCAGGCCCTCAGAAAAGCAATCGGCATTGAGTGTGGAGAAAATCTTGGCGTTCTTTTTCTAGATCAGACATAATTGTCCTATGATCATCATTCAACTCTTTCAAAAAGATCGAGTAAACAAACAGACTGGATTTCGTTAATTTTGAAACGGTCGAAGCCGATACAATAGGGACAGACTCGCCCTTAAGTTTCACGTCAAGTACAATGGTTCGGCCCTTTTCAAAGTCGCTTTTCTCGCTCGATAGGCGACCACGGCGTTGTTCTTATGGTATCAGGGAATTCCCAGGAGGACATCACAACCTTCCAAGGGCATTATGTAGAAGTCCTCGTGCCCCAAATACCCCTGACAATGCAACCGAAGTTTGCCAATGACAGGTGTAATGGCTACGTCCCTGTCGGGTGCCACTAGAACTGCCTCTACTTGTGGCTCCATCCGATCGGGTGTAATCTCGAGCCACGCCGCCAATTGAGGTGAAATGAAGTTGGCCTCGGCTCCTCCATCAAAAACAATCAGGGCTTCTTGATCTTTCACTTTGCCCCAAGCTTGGCAAAGTTCTGTACTCTCTTCAATCGTGCTTGGGTCAGTACCCATGCAATCTGGAACCGGTCTTGCTTTCATCTTGCCTTTCCGTCCACGTTCTTCGGCTGCTTTTGAACTCTCTGGTCTTTCTTCATCTTGCTCTTTCTGTGCCTTTTTAGGGCACGTCGCGGACATGTGTCCTTGTTCCCCACATCCAAAACACTTTTCCTCTTTAATGTAGTTGGCTCTCTCCCGAGGAGTGAACGGGGTCGTGCATCCTTATCTTTCTGGTCTTGGGGGCTCTTCTTCTTTCTACTTTCATTTTTAGAATTCAATTCTGTTCTCTGCGTCATGATCGCATCTGTGGGGTAAGTCAAACTGCTTGAGCGTATGGCAAAGCCCCGTTTCGCATGACTCATCAGTTCTTGAATAGAATCTGACTATTGCTCTAAGCAGTGATCTCGGATCTCCGTAGGGATTCCCAAGGTAAATTGCTCAATCTGTTCTTTAAACGAGATCTTCTTAAATCAGAAGCGGGTAGAAAAGAGCTCCAAAATCTCTCGCAATATGCCTTTTTCTTGCCCCAACAGAACTTGCGTAGGTTTTTGCATAGAGAAAAGCTGGGATTTTTCGCACGATGGTAGCGTGAGAAGCGGGAATCCGTACGGCCAGCCACGTCAGCACCTACCAGCAGGGTTTCCGTCGCATTTCTCGAAAACTGCCATACTGCCACGTCAACATTTTTGTCGAGCCTGCTGCCAGCCGAGGAGTGTGTGTGTGTGTGTGTGTGTGTGCTCGTGTAGGGCCAGCCACGTCACCAGTTTTTGATACAGAGAGCTTGTCGAGGCAACCAATTGGGCAATGAATTAATGATAGTACAATATGAGCTGAAGGTACACTTATATACTAACTTGGGGGCCTTATGTACCCCCCTCAAACAAATTGCACTACCCAGAAACATGTCAAATAAGTAAAATAAATACCTACTTGACAAATTAAACTAGGATCGCATTGGTCCATTCACTTAAGATGCTTGAACTTTAACACCCTATCGACATCTCATAATGGATATATGTAGGAAGACCAAGTCTATGAAGAAGCTACCATGGACACCCCAGCACCGACGTCGGGATATTGTGGATACACCTCGGATTTGCTACCACGAACTTTCATCTGAGAAAAATGCCATCTTGAGCATCAATTGCCTAATAGAAAATCAAACTTTAGACCACACTACGTCCAAGAATCCCCATTCGTGAACTATGAACACATCACGTCCAAAATTTTCAAGACAACGAACTTATGGAATACATCCTGTCCATAATAGGGCCAACAACAACAATAATTCAAGGTTATGCTGAATATGGGGGTGAGGAGGAAGCTCTTGAATATTTTTAAGAGATGGAACAGTTTTGTATGAAACTTGGTGTCATCACATTTGTTTCCATCTTGAAAGCATGTATGAATTGCGCGCACATCCATAGCATTTTGTATATGTCGTGTTGGTTCCTTGCCACGTACATGTACCTTGAACTCAAACACACGGATTCAAATCATGTATAGGGAGCTCCACAAGACTCTCTAGTTGAAGCATGTTGCGGCAACAGCCACCTCACTAGAAATCTAGCTTCGAGCCCACTATGGCTGTCACAAAGTGATGATGCACCGGAACTACTGACGTGGACTGTACGGACACACCGTGTACGGATGCTGACGTGGCAGACAGTACAGATTTCTGCTTTTAACGTTGGCATGCTGACGTGGCAGCTGTACGGATTTCTGCAATTTGCGCTAGTGCTTTTTACTGGCAGATTTTTGACAAGTTGTTTGCTTTTGAGTTTAACTGCTTTTGGGGTCTGCTTTTGGGCATCCCTTGTAAGAATAAATAAGCCCTAAGGGCCTCACTCTTTAGGGCATCTAGACGCAGAGTCTGAGAGTCGAGGACCTGAGGGAGTTGTACTTTGATCAAGCATTAATATAAAAGAAATACCGAAAGGGGCGCCAATCTTTGGGGCCAATCTCTCTAGGCACGGAACTACGTCAAGCCGTGTCAACTAAATTGAACTGTGATTTTAGAGTTGTAAGTATTTTAAGTGATTCTCTCGTGTGTTGTGTCCAATTCCTGACTTGAGGTGCCCAATCCTGTGACAATGGCTGCCGTCACGTGTGCCATACCGATCTCCTCGGTGGAATCTCTGCCTTCGCTATCCTCGTCAAGCTTGCCCTTGCCTTTGTCCTTTTCCAAGCTCTAATACCATGTTAACAATGCGAAAGCGTAGAGCCAAAGAGAGAATGCGAGAGAGAGAGAGAGAGAGAGAGAGAGAGAGAGAGAGAGAGAGAGAGAGAGAGAGAGAGAGCTTGCTAAACCAACCAACTGGGCAATGAATTAAGAATAGTACAATGGAGGCTCAAGGTACGCTTATATACTAACCTGGGGGCCTTATGCACCCCCCTCAGCAAATTGCCCTACCCAAAATCATGTCAATTAAGTAAAATAAATACCTACTCGACAAATTAAACATTGGTATCAAATTGGTCATTCACTCGACATGCTTGAACTTTAACAGTGCGTACCCTGATAGCTGCTCCAGCCGCAACCTCCAATTGCAAGACTTTCACACCCTCCACTTCCTGCGGGGTGATTGAAACTTAACCATTATTTATACGAAATTCAGGCTAATCAAAAACATGGTGACAAGGTGCACCTTAGGATTCGGAATGATTTCCATCTGAAGAGCATCAGCTTTGACGAGCCTCTTCACAGCCTTCAGATTCACCCATCTGCAAAGCAACAACAATAAGTACAACTAAACGCCGTTCAGAGCATCGTTAATTCAAGGGACAAATAGTAAACTCACAAGTTATTGGTATTAAAAATCTTAAACTTCTCTATTGATTTGAACTCCCCAACCTGGCACAAAAAAAGTTTAACACCTGAAATCTTGGGATTGTTAAATCTCTGCCATTATTACAAATTAGGGAATGTTAAGAAGAAAACTCAGTGTGTCTCCCACCCCAAAGGATTTCAGCTGCACAACAATATGGTTGCTCAAAATATAGAGACGACTCTTACTTAAGATGTGTGTTTGAATATCTAGAATAATTTTGATTTATGAAGAGGCAAGCATGATTTGACTGCAAACAAAAGTAAGAAATAGAACAGGAGAAGGAATCGTGCCAATACATACATGCTCATCAGGAACCTGTGCAATCTCCAAAAGCTGCAACAAAAAACAACGTGAGGATCTTACACATCCCAGAACAATGTCTGAAATACTTCCCAGTGCCAAATATTCACCTGCACTCTGCCTTCATAAGAGATAAGGGTTCCTCCCTTGACATCAGCAAGTGTTTTAGGAGTTACCTGAGAGAGAATTAACATGAGGACGACAATTAATTGTGGCGAGTCAGTGCATGCATTGTACTCTAATTCTCTGCACTTGAAAGGCAATGGAACTCCTTCCACAGGTTGTCAAAAGAATACAGGAGAAATCCAGGTCATCAAAAATCACATGCACACAGATTATGTGAACATGTTCTAAATGTTTCTGTTACAATACCTCCATACAGTACTCATTCTGATTCATCAGAAGATGTTTCAAAATTTCTACAGGCCAGTCAAGGTCACACCACATCTGTAACAATCAATAAATGATTTCTCCATTTACAAGCTTAAAAGCAGGATACTTAAGTCTACGGTTGCGCCCAGGTTGTCTGAGTTGGCTATGAAAACATATTCTTTGCCCTGCACATAGAAAACAACTTAGGAAGGCACCTCTTCTAGAATTTTGGGAGTTTGTATAGCAAAAGGATCCCAAACCTCTGCTAAAAGCTCAGTCAGTATCCCGCTGTTCTGCAAGGCTGGAAAGACGTCCCCATGACCTGGGGGATACCTTCAACAAACAAGACATTGCAAAACAAAATTAAAAGACTGCATCGGACCATCACCGACGACAAAATATCCCACTCCCTCACTCTCCCTCCCCACTTTCTTGTGAGAGCGCGCGTGCGCGGAAGCGTGAGAGAGGAGAGGGGAGAGAGACTAGACATAAATGCCAGAGATGGTGAAGAGGGGCGATCAGCCCCCCCATGACTACCATGAGCAGAAGACCCAATACACAATCAGTATGATCTCTGTGTGATGAGAGATGTGGAAATGGTTACCCCCCGTCCCTATAAATAGGTGCCCAAGGGGAGGTAGGGCAAGGCCTGATAAAAATCCCCGCGACCCAACAGGCAAATGAAATATATGAGGGCGCCCGGACAAAGTGGGAGGCCGGCCCAGAAGTGGGCAGCCGGACAGAGCAGCCTATATGCATATGCAAAGGGTGGCCAGCCCGAAGGCACACTAGCCGTACATGTATGCCCTAGCCTGTGAAGCAGCGGAGTGGTGTAAGTCTAACACCCCCTCTCAGCACCTGATGCTGAACAAAGTTCAACAAACCACATGAAGCTGAAGATGTGAGGCAAATGATGAAGATGTCTGCTGCGATGTCCAATGACGGATACTCCATGAGTGTAGCAACAGTCTGGGGTGTCCCTACGTTCGAGAGATCTCCATGGTAAAGTGCCGTCACGAGCAATGTAGCAAATTGCTGTACTCTGCCGATACAGCCTACAGGGTAAGGATACTGCATGAAGGTCCCAAACTAAGTGTGAAAACACCTCCTTGTCGTAAAAGAAGTGCCAATAGACCTGCAAGTGTCCTGCACAATAGGATATGTGGTGTCTGTAGTCAAACCGTCTCGAGAAAATGGGGAAGCCTAGGAACCATCATGAGTATGACCGGAAGTCTGTCAATGCATGAACCTGCAACCTAGGGTGGCAAGTGGCTAAGCTGTGAAAAAACTCCAGGAAGGCCAGATGTAGCAATTTGCGCCGTAAACGTCATCCGAAACAAGGAAAGCTAGACTAAACAGTCTGCACTGTAGAAGCTACTGTAAGCTGCAGCAATCACCAATAGACCGCACGGACCACCATCGGATAGTGTCCTGTCAGTAGGTAGGGTAATCCAAGCTGAGGGAAAGCCAGACTCAACAGTCTGCGTTGTGAAGGGCCTCTGAGAAGAGGTGTGGTCAGACCAAGTTGTCTATGTACCATAATCATCCTGTATAAGTAGGGAAGCTAGACTGAGAAGTTTGCGTTGTGAAGATCCTCTGAGAAGAGGAAAAGCCATACCAATCTGTCTCCGCCGTCTTGAATGTATCTATTGCCTCAAAGTGTCAACCAAAACAGAAACCGCGCCAACAACGCCACCAAACCGCATCTCGGTGTGTTTATCTATGTGAATGAGCTGGGAGTGGCCTACTACCCAGGTCAAGGGATAAGTTTGTTGTAAGGTTACCGAGGGTGAGTGTAAGTAACTCTTAAGGTAGCAATCCAAATGATCAGAAGTGTAGGAGAGCAACTGCACTACCATCCAAGCCAAGCTCCGGGTGACTCCGGATGTAGTTGCGTGATGATGCCTGATCTCCCGCATCTCGCGGGTAAACAACTGCACTACCATCCAAGCCAAGCTCCGAGTGACTCCGGATGTAGTTGCGTGATGATGCCTGATCTCTCGCATCTCGCGGGTAAACTCTCCAAGAGAGTCCAAAGCACTGAAGTCCCACTCCAGTCTGTAGATCCAAGCAATGAACCTGTCCAAGAAGAAATTTGAGATCCTCTCCCAAAGTCCATGTAGATGCGTGTCGAGGTCAAGTGGTAAGTGTCTATCCATGTCACAAATTGTTGGCGTGTCAAGTCAGTGAAGAGCAACAGCAGAAGAAGAAGTCCTACCAACTTATGGGGACCCCGTCCGGTGGGACCCAAGTGACATAAAGGAAATAATATAAAGCAAGATCCACACACAACAAGGACTTGCACAGAAATTGCTACGTGGCAACTGTACGGACAGCCCTGAATTTCCTCTGACAGTGCTGACATGGCAGATTTTTGCAAAACGCGCTGACAGTGCTAACGTGGCAATTGTACGGATTTCCGTGATTTTAGCTGGCAGCTTTTGGGCATTCCTTTTGGACCAGATACTTTTGGTTTGAAGGCTTTTCATGTAAACTGCTTTTGGGCCTAAGGCCTTTAAATATGAGGCGATGGGCTCATTATCTGGCATGCTTTTGGACGGAGGTACAGAGGATGGAGTACCGGCTTGTACTTTGATGATGCAATATAAAGAAGTACCAAAAAGGGCGCCAAGGTTTGGGGCCAATACTCTTTGGGTGGAATTCCTCCACTCCTTGTCGCGTGTCGTCTCTCTCTTTCAGTTCAGTTGTTATTGAAGTGCTAAAAATCTGTTTAGTCTGTTCTTTTTTATTGGCACGTTGTGCCCATCTTGCGACAGTGGTATCAGAGCATCAGGCGTGTGCTTTTCTGAAAGCATACAGGTCCTTCCAAAGAGCAGACAGAGCAAGATGGGACTTCCAAAAGCTCATCTTTTATTTTAGCTTTGTGCTCCGACCCCGGACTTATCAGCTACTCCCACCCTTACTTCATTGCGTGTGCTTTTTTGAAAGCATATCGGTCCTTCCAAAGAGGAGACACAGCAAGATCGCACTGCCAAAAGCTCACTAAAAATTTTAGCTTCGTGCTCCGACCCCAGACTTATCAGCTTCTCCCACCCTTATTTCATCGCGCATCGGGCACGCAGCACACTCCCGTCTTCATGTCTTACAAGGCATAAGCCATAAACATCACTTGCAAGAGAAGGATCCAAGATTTGTTTCGAGCTACTGTTTTTCTAAGAGGCAGTGCCATGCAATGGTGGAAGTCTCTAGCTACCAAGCCGCACACTCCAAGGACTCTGCAAGCTTTCAAAAAAATATTTCCCGAAGTTATATGGTTTCTGACATCTTCCTTCAGAGTGCAACTTCTGGCAGAGTGGGTATCCTGAAATGCTTGCCATGGAAACCCTTGCAAATTATATCTTGACATTTCTCAGTAGGTGTCTCTTTTCGAGCTAAAAACCTTGGAGGTTTGGTGTGATTGCTATGTCTTGAGACTACCATTGCCGCCAGAGGAACACTACCTGTCCAAGAGCTGATGGACCATGCTGTGGTCAGCTACGACCTTACGGAAGTAACCTAGCCCTAATTTTTTTGGTGCAGGTTTCAGGATGGAAAGTCAGTCGACTTTTCGAGCTCGGCTGATGTCGGATTGTTTTTTAAGTTTGAGTTCTGTTTGAGAACTTGTTTGGTGATCCTGCTTGGAATTTGTTTGAAATGGATGATATCTGTTTTAAACATGTCTTGGTGCCAATTTGAAATGTTTGACTCTGGTTTTAATACTGGCTTCATTAATTGGTGATTTTTACTCCCGGGTGGAGTAGTGAGAAATGTTGTTTTGGTATTGTTTGAACCTCAAAACGACGCAGACGGGATGCCTGGGGATCGTTTCGTTCTATGCTAGAAAACCTCCGAACAACGCAGACGGGATGTCTGAGGTATAGTCACATGGGGACGGGGACGGGTCTCAGGGACGTGACGAGTCTCGGGGAAGGGGACGGGGCAAAGCAGGGGATGGGGACGGGCCAAGGAACACGTGTTAAAAAAAACTTGTTCTATCCTAGACAACACTAAAAGCACAAGATTGCAAAGAAAAAGTGGGTTTTGCACTCATAAATACCAAAATATGACATGCGGTAAGAACGCGGCGAGCATGCGCTGCACATCTTGACGTGATGATCAATGATCATACTCAGAGAGAAGAAATTAATGATGCACAAGTGAAGAGTGGATTAGTAGAGTCTAGTGGGCAACATTGACATAAAGCTCAAGACTCTGAAAGCCCTGGAAAAAAGGTGTGGGGTCCCCTACTCACGTCCCCCTTGTATGTGTCACTGGGGACCCGTATCCCGAGACACGTCTCGTCTGCATCCCATGTGAGAGACCCCTCTGCATCGCGTCCCCCCGTCCCATCCCACGTCCCCCGTTCCATCCCTACCAAAAAGGGTCATGTCCCTAGGTCCCCTGTTTCTATGGTCTGGGGAGTGTTTGGTTGTATGCTTGAAAAATATTGTTGTTGTGACTCCCGGCCCGGACCTGGATGGTTATGCGGGAGGAGTATTAAGAAGTCTGAGCAGTCTAGTGCTGAAAAACGATAGGCTGTTCTGCAGCTTTTCCCGCGACGAAAATCGGTAGAGATGCTAGCGCTAGGCCTACACAGTGAAAACGCTGGTTGTTGAACCTTGGGAGGAGAACCTGTTGTTGAAGATGCCCTCAACGCCGGCGACTGATACCATGTGAGAGTGCGCGTGTCCGGAAGCGTGAGAGAGGAGAGGGGAGAGAGACACTAGACACAAACGCCAAAGATGGTGCAGAGGGGGCGATCAGCCTCCCGTGACTACCATGAGCAGAAGACCCAATACACAGTCCGTAATCTGTGTAATGAGAGATGTGGAAGTGGGTACCCCCCTGCCCCTATAAATAGGTACCCAAGGGGAGGTAGGGCAAGGCTTGATAAAAATCCCCACGACCCAATAGAAAAATGAAATATATGAGGGCGCCCGGACAAAGTGGGCGATTGGCCTAAAAGTAGGCAGCTAGACAGTGCAACCTATATGCATATGCATAAGGTGGCCAACCCGGAGGCACACTAGCCGTACATGTATGCCCTAACCTGATAAGCAACAGAGTGGTGTAAGTCTTAACACTTCCCTTACACCCTTTCAGCAAACAAAGCCACAATTTCTCTTTGAAAGAAAAGGAGAAAAGACCATCACCGCAAACAAAAATCTTCTTGCTTCCCTTCCCGCCTTTTCCTTCCACTAGCCTCATTGCACTAGCCCTCCCACTGCACCTTACCCTTCCTCCCATCCCCCACCCCCCTCCCTCCCCCCTTAAAAAAAGCTTAAAAAACAAACACCTATATTCCCCTATCCAGCCCTTGCATCTTGTCCCCGTGTGTGTGTGTGTGTGTTGGGGGGGGGGGGGGGGGGAGGGCGGGCACAAGCACCAAGTTAGACAAGTGTGTGCTCTAGGACATACTTGTATACGGCTAGTGTGCACTCAGGCTGGCGACCCTTGCATAGCATTCTAGGTTCCATTTGGGTCCTAGCCAGGCCGTGTTGGCGGCTGGACCATTTGGTTGGGTGCCCCATTTTACTACGAGTGCCCTCATCCTCCATTATTTTGGAGTCGTGGTGCCATTTGTGAGTTTGGCCGACCTGGGGTCTCCCTGAGTATATATGTGTAACAGACTTGGGCACCCCAAGATCTGTCGCGACACGAGAGAGGGAGAAATTCACTTAGAATACTTCACAACTTTAAATCACAGTTCAATTCGAGACTGCACGGCCCGGCGTAGTTCCGTTCCGAGAGGTACTGGCCCCAAAACCTGGCGCCCCTTTCGATATTTCTTTATTATATTAAATCTTGCCAAATGCTCTGAAGAGTGAGGCCCCTAAGGGTCTATTTATTCTTACAAGGGATGCCAAAAGCAGAGCCCCAAAAGCAGGCAAAAAAAACCACCAACACAATTTGCGGAAATCTGTAAAGACTACCACGTCACCTCTGTCAGCACAAATCACGAAAATCCATAATGTTCTGTCACGTCAACACTCAGCGCAAAATCTGAGTGCCACGTCATCAACTGTATTGCTCGTGCCACATCATCTGGTCTGTCCGCGGGTGATCATGCCACATCATCAATTTGTGACATACCCCCCTCTTGAAAGAATTGTAATCACCTTCGATTATGCTTGCAAAACAGACAGAGGCCATATACCAGTTTAGTGGACACTGACTCTAAGTACCGACACACTAGACGACACCAATCCAGCACTTGTACAAAGACGACACTCACATTACATCAGATCACATTTAGATTTTTTGTTTTGTTATCGGAGTCGGGTAGGGCACGTCCGGCCGCTCCCCTCATACATCAAAAAAGTATACAAGAAGAACGACCAAGACTATGCACCCAGAAACCGAAGGCAGACGCTTTTGTCACTAGTTTCCTCTGGACTACAAGAGTCCAGAATTATCTACACTCTTAGGGCCATGACTAATCCCTTCAGAGACCCAATTCGCCAACTTGATTTGGGTGTGACAGCGACCAAGTACCTCTGTTCAGAGGCCCAGGTACTGCGGGACTTGCTTTGGTCTTCCCTTTGGAATTGCCTCCTCCATGTAACTTATCGCTCACCTCACTAAACTGCCTTTGAAACCCGACGGTTTTCCCCTAGGAAATGCAATACCCGCTTGGAAGGGCGTCGGCTCACAGGTGGCGTCCGCTGAGGTTGGTGGTGTCTCCCATTTGCACCTCCCAACCCCTTTTAGGTGAAGTTGACCCCCCCGGGGGGGAGTGGCACTTGGGCGCTCTTGTAGCTCATCTGGCTTCGCTTGGGGTGAATTACCTCATTTCCCCCGGAAGGGATCGGATTCAAAATAACAGCATAAGAAGGGGAGCATTATCTCCCCATCTGCCTATGCAGAGCACCACATACCGGGGTACAACTTCATCGAGGAACTTCGCCACAGGCACGTGCCCTGTGGTTCCGTCCCTCGAGTGCGGATCACGGCGTACCCAGAAGGGCATCCGCTTCCCGCGAGCCTCCCCACCAAGGAGGATTATGAACCCATTGAAAGACCTCTTGGAAAAGGGTCTTGTCCAGCCTAGTACTTCACCGTATTGCTCTCTAGTGTTGTTGGTTTTGAAGAAAGACGGATCTTGGAGAATGTGCATCGATTATAGCACTCTCAACCAAATCACCATCGAGAACAGATTTCCGATTCCTAGGATCGATGATATACTCGACAGGTTACAGCGATCCTCGTGCTTTAGCAGGATTGACTTGAAGAGTGGATATCATCAGATCGGGATAGCGCTAGGAGATGTCTACAAGACAACTATTCGGACGACTTTTGGGTTATTTGAGTTTTTGGTGATACCTTTTGGCTTAACCAATGCTCCTGCGACATTTAACCGGATGATGGACAGGATTTTTCGAGAGTACAGGCTATTTGTTGGCACTTTCTTTGACGACATCATTGTTTTCTCCAAGAATGAGACAGAACACAGAGATCATCTGCTTCAAGTGTTTCAGGCATTACGAGATCACATGTTAGTGATTAATGCAAAGAAAAGTGAATTTTTCCTACTAGAGATACACTTTTTGGGACACATTGTGTCAACAGCAGGAGTGCAAATGGACCCGGCCAAGATAGAGACTATCCGTGATTGGCGCGATTTGAGGAATGTCCATGAAGTTAGAAGCGTCTTGGGACTGTGTTCGTACTACAGGCGGTTCATACGAAAGTTTGCAGAGGTTGCTTCCCCTTTGCATACCTTGACACAGAAAGGAGTACCTTTCTCGTGGGGACCCACAGAGGTGACTGCCTTTCAGACACTGAAAGAGAAATTGACTACGGGACCTATTTTGACTTTGCCGGACTTGCAGAAGTCATTTGAAGTATATTGTGATGCTTGTGGTTGTAGTCTGGGTGCGGTCTTGATGCAAGAAGGCCATGTCATAGCTTACGAGAGCCGTTTGTTCTCTAGGCCGGAGATGACAGCACAGATTTATGAGAAAGAGCTTTTCGTGGTTATCCATGCTCTTACTCAGTGGCGGCATTACCTACTCGGAGCGGATTTTACTGTCTTCACAAACCATCAGAGTTTGCGATACTTCTTGTCACAGAAGTAGCTTTCGGAAAAGCAGATGCGGTGGGCGAACATCTTGTCACGGTTCCACTTCCAAATTGTCCATGTGCAGGGACAGAAGAATGTGGTGGCAGATGCTTTGTCTCGGAAACCGTTGGTTCTGACTGTTTTCGCGGTACATCATAGGAGCTTTGAGGATATGGTCGATCAGTATGCCACAGATACAGATTTGCAGATATTTTCACACGGATACGGGATGGGGAGACAGTAGCTGGATACTCCCTTCGGGAAGGCTACTTGATGAAAAAGACTATGTTGTGCGTTACACAACCGTTGAGGGATAAGGTTATGACTGAATGCCACTGTCCACCTTTTACGGGTCACCGCAGCATTGCTACCACCATGAAGGGGGTAGAGAGATACTTCTTTGGGCCGAGACTCAAAAAGGATGTGGAAGAGTTTGTGCGCAGTTGCTTGGTATGCCAGAAGGTCAAGTTTGACAGGCATAAGGCACATGGATTGTTACAGACTTTACCCATACCCACCCACCCCTGGGAAAGTATTGCAATGGATTTCATTTTTGATCTCTCGAGAACACAGAATGATCACGATGATTTTCCGATTACATGGCACGTCTGAGACGATTGTCTCCGACAGAGACCCCAGATTTATGAGTTTGTTTTGGAAGGCAATATGGGAGAACATTGGCACGCAGTTGCAGTTCTCGTCATCGTTCCACTTGCAGACTGACAGGCAATTTGAGATTGCCAATTCAGTGATTTTAGATTTATTGAAGTCTTGTATCTCGGATCAGAAGACTCAATGGGAAAAGAACTTACCTTTGGTGGAATTTGCCTACAATAACACGATACACTCTTCGACGGGGAAGACGCCATGTGAGATTGTTGAAAGTGCTGCGAAGGTTCCATCCTTCCTGAGCATGAAGATTAGATATTTGAAGCGGATAAATATTCGTGAGATTTGGATACGGCTTTTGCCAAGGTTCGCGAGACTTTGCAGGAGTCTCAAGAACGACAGAAAAAGGCAGCGGATCGCCATCGTCGCGACTTGAAATTGAAGGAGGATGATTGGGTGCTCTTACTTTTGAGAAGGCACGCCTACGAAAGAAAAAAGGAAAGGAGAGGCTTTTTCCAAAGCTTAGTAAGTGATACTACGGACCTTTCCAGATTACTGGAAAGATAAATGATGTCTCCTTCCGATTGAAACTGCCAGATACTTGGAGGATTCACAATGCATTGCATGTGAGTCTCTTGAAACCTGTTAAGGGTGATGTGCCTGATGATGGGGAGCCTGATGACCAACCCGAAGTGGAAGAAAACGAGGAGATCCTTGTTCTTGAACAGATTTTGGCACATAACGATACGAAGAAAGGTAAAGTCCGAAGGCGGTTCTTGGTTTAGTTCAAGAACTTTCCTGCATTTGATGCGAAGTGGATGGAGGAGGAGGACCTAGCAATTACTCCTCGGATTGTGAAACTTTACCTCGATGTTTTGGTTTAGCATAGTCTACTCCAAACAGAACCCAGAAACTCATCTTGGCCGAAGATCTGGTGCAGTGGGATGCACAAGAGGGGAGTTACTCCGCTCCTTTGTCAACAGATGCCTTGATTTTGATACTAAAGTCACTGATGTCTCTTTGAGCTTCAGGGATACTGAGAGCTGACAGTATTCTGCTGGATGACTTTATGAAATGGAATTCCTGATAATGATACTGATTTGTTCTTGACTTCTTGTGAGTGCAGGAACTGATAGACAAAATGACTGCAGCATTTTTGGTCTGATTGATCTCGAATAGACATGGTTGCAATAGGGGTTAGACAATCGGACATCGTTGAGGTCCCGATTGGACCTAGATGTGATTGCTAGCTACATTGCCGATAAATCATGGTCTAAGATCCGAATGAATGTTGAATGTCATGTGATGTCCTGTGATGTCTGGTGATGTCCTGTGATGTCGTGTGATGTGACTATCGATTTCGTACATGTGCTAGATGTGTGTTCCTAGTATGTAGGTACTAACAGTCAGTGTCTGCTAAGACGGTTTATGGCTTTTATCGGTTTTGCAGGCGTAATCGTGGTCGATTACAATGCTTTCAAGAGAGGGGGTATGTCACAAAGTGATGACGTGGTGGACAACACAAACCCTAATTTCTGCCAGAAACCCTAAAATTCTTGCAAACCCTAATTTTTGCCAAAAACCCTAATTTCCGGAAATCGCGGAGGTTGGGAAAAAAAAATTTGGAAAAATGATGAGCGACGCGAATTTTGCTTTAAAAAAAGAGAAAAGACTCTCTAAGAGAGAGAAAGAACTGATGCTTTTTATTTTAAAAGCTTTTGGGGCTCTGCTTTTGGGCATCCCTTGTACCTTTAAATTAGTGGTGAGGGCCTCACTTCTCAGAGCATCTCGACGGAGAGTCTGAGAGTGAAACCCTAACCGCTCTCTTGTACTTTGATGATTGATTAATACAAAAAGAAATACCGAAAGGGACGCCAGTCTTTGGGGCCAATATCTCTAGGCACGGAACTCCGCCAGGCTAGTGCAAATCTATTGTGATCTGTGAATTGTTTTGAAGTGGCTATTTGGTGTTATCGCGGTTGATTCTTGACTTGGAGTGTCCAAGTCTGTTACAGTGGATACTAGGAAGTGAACTCAATAAAGGCATAAAGTCAAGGTGGGATCACCAACAGAAAGTATCCGGCAGTTGGGCCACATTGCACTTTTGGATGCGGTCCCAATGAGGATAGATGGTCAGATGACTTGTGGGAGCCCAACGGAAGCATCTCCTAAAATTTAGGGAACTGCTATTTTGGGCCATGAAATCTGTTCGCGTCATTAGCTTCAAAATGACAAGGGGAACATTTTAGTACTCTGCTACAAAGTCAACTGATACACCAGTTGAGAGATTTTTAAGCAAGAAGTTCAATGCAGGGAAATTGCATCCATGAGTGCCTACTTTTTGGCCAATTTACCAAGTTTGGGAGAACAGAACTTGTAACTGACTTTTGGAGCAGTTTTAAAGGCTGATTTTTGAGCTTCCCATGACTCTATCTAGGACCAAGGAGCTCATTTTCAGCATTGGAAGGCATTACATGGGTGTTTACGGGCTATTTTGCTGCGCTTCCAGTGATACGCAAGTTTTGGCAACCATGGAAATCTTTCCCTTCTTACATCTATTTGTTCGCAGATGCAAAAGAGGGCACGCTCGATTTATGCTGGGGGGATGCTTTATTGAGAACCTGTCATACAGGTTAAGAGCTATGGAGTGCTTTCCAACCAGTATGACTTCCTCGAAGATAAAAGCAAGAAAGTAAAAGAATTCAAAGAAGGTGGACAGTCGATTAAGTTTGACTCTTTTTTTGGATTTTGAGATGCTCCAAGGGCTTTGGCCTTCATACAACAATTTGACATAGCTTTCTCTGGAGGGCATTACTCAGAGCACTCCAAGATTAGGAGGGCTACATCTTTCTTCAAGGGAAATCCTCGAACATGGTGGTCCACCCTTCTTCAATGAAAGGAAGCCTCAATTGAATGGTTGAAATTCAAAAGGCTTTTCATTTCTTCTTGGATGACTCGACAGTACGAGTGAGATATATGAACTGCTTGGAATCATCTTCGGATGACCAAGGGAGATTCTCTCAACGCTTATCGCTAGAGATTTTGGAACTCTTTTCTACCAACCTCTTCATTTAAGACGGTCTTGTTTAAAGAATAGATTGAGCAGTTTTGCTGCAAACTTCCTCCACAGATCCGAGACTACTACTTGGAACAAAAGTCAAATTCTATTCAAAAATTGATGGGTTATGCGAAACGAGGTTTTGCGATACATTCGGGCAATTTGACTTACCCCACTAATGAGATCTTGACTCAAAGAACCCAACAGACTTCTAACAATGAAAGTAGAAAGAGAAAGAGTTCCCAAGAAAAGAAAGACAAGGATTCACAACCCCGGCTCACTCTTCGAGAGAGGGCCAACTACATCAAAGAGGGAAAGTGTTTTGGATGCGGGGAACATGGGCACGTCTCCGCGAAGTGCCCTAAAAAGGCACAGCGAGAACAGAATGAAGACAGGCCAGAGAGTTCAAGAGAAGTAGAGGAACGTGGCAAAAAAGGCAAGATGAAAGCAGGACTGGTTCCAAATTGCATGGGTACTGACCCAAGCACGATTGATAAAAGTACAGAACTTTGCAGAGCTTGGGGCAAAGTGAGAGATCAAGAAGCCCTAATTTTCTTTAATGGAGGAGCCAAGGCCAACTTCAATTCACCTGAATTGGCGGGCTCGAGATTACACCCAATCGGATGGGACCACAAGCAGAGGCAGTTCTAGCGGCACTCGGACAGGACATAGCCATTCCACCTGTCATTGGCAAACTTCGGTTGAATTGTCAAGGGTATTTGGGGCACGAGGACTTTTACATAATGCCCTTGGAAGGTTGTGATGTCCTCCTTGGAGTCTGTTGGTACCATGAGAATAACGCCGTGGTCGATTATCGAGCGAAGAAAGCGACATTGACAAATGAAAAGGGCCGAAAAATTGTACTTGATGTGAAATTGAAGGGCGAGTCTGTCCTTATTATATCGGCTTCGGCCGTTTCCAAATTAATGAAATCCAATCAATTTGTTTACTCGATCTATTTGAAACAGTTAAATGATGAACACAGAACAAATATGTTTGATAAAGAACGCCATGATTTTCTCCACGCTTATGCCGGTTGCTTTTCTGAGGGCCTGCTAGGTGAGTTGCCACCATCTCGTCCTAGGATCATACTATTCATCTGATACCTGAAAGCACACCACCGAACCGGTCACCTTATCGTGTGAGCCGAGCCCAGAATGAAGAGATTATGAACCAAGTGAAAGACCTTTTGGAAAAGGGTCTTATCCGGCCGAGTACCTCACCCTACTGATCTCCGGTGTTGTTGGTTTTAAAGAAAGAAGGATCTTGAAGAATGTGCATTGATTATAAAGCTCTCAATAAAATCACAGATTTCCGATTCCTAGGATCAATGATATTCTTGACAAATTACAGGGATCCTCTTGTTTTAGCAGGATCGATTTGAAAAGCGGATATCAGCAGATCCGAATTGTCACAAACGGGAGCGCATAGCAATATAAAATAGACTAGGATAAATAGGATATATCACTTATTACTAAAGCCAGAGGATATAGAGAGAAATAGAAAGAGAGAGAGATAGAGAGTGAGAAGATCGACACAGTACTTGGGACCATAAGATGGGCCGGTCCCCCCCCCCCGGAATAGTATCTTTATTACTGAGGAGAAGTCTATACAAGCACTTGAACCGAACGTATTACCACGTTCGTTCTAGAATAAGACTTGATGGTTCCTGGAAGCCTCGGCTTCCTATTCCTAGGGCAAAACCCTATTCCAAGGAACTTCCGTTCCTTATTCCAAATCCTTGAGAACCAAGGTTCGCGCCTCTAGATCTCACCTTCCAGACTCAGGGCATGGCATCCCTACAACTCTTTTCTGACTCTATTTCCAGAGTCCTCTTCTCGCATAATAACTCTGCTTTCCCGGACACGAAGTCCTTACTTGGGAAATTTCAACTTCCGGATCACAACTAGAGAGACTACCTCTCTCTCCGATCCGTGGATCTACTTCCCAAACTTGGGTACGAAACCCTTGGGCTGATCTGGCTCTAGTTCCTCAAAGAGCTTTTCTCATGCACAGGCTCAAGCCTACCTCTGCTCCTACTCCCTCACTAAGAGGAAGTACACCTGCAAACAAATACTTAAGAGATCACAACATGAAAATCGTTACCTTCAAAGTCTCGACGCTCGAAACACAACTCGGTTCTCGAAAAGCAGTTCCCCAGAAGAGATCTCTACATAGAAAATCCTCTCTTCCAATCCTACACACAAAAGAGGTGTGTTCTGGAGTTCCTTCTCGTAAATCAGCCCCGTCTATGACGTTTATGGACTGAAAACAGAGAAAAACAGCAACTTGTAATGGAAACACACTCCGTAGGCACTTCTTCGCGAGGGAACTCGCGCACTGGGTCTTGGCGACATCTGATACACTTGGGGCAGCCATGGGCATCACCGGAAACGTCTTCTTTGCGGATGAAATCTGCAGCAACATCTTCTTCTTGCAAGAACTGATCTCCTCCTCTAAGTGAGGGCATGTGATGCTTTTATAGCTCCTGGCCACGGCACGAATAGCAAGCTGCTCGCGTAGAGATCGCGGCCGTTTTTTTTTATCTTCTTTTTTCTTTTTTCTTTTTTTTTTTCTCTGTTCTGCCAGAAAAAGAGAAAAAAAAATCGTTGGCTGGTTTTTACTGCTTTATTTGATCATAGGCTGCCCATTTATTAATTGGGCGGCGGGTCACCTTTAAAAATGGTATGAACCTGCCCAAAAACTCAATAAAACCTTATAAGTTGAAAACAATGCTTTCACAACACTTCCCGAGCGTCCCTAGATGCTATCACATGTACAATTGCAATGCAGACATAGACTTCCTCGCGGGAAAGCATCTGCTTTCCCGAAAAGCAATCCCGCTTTCTCAGAAAGCATCTGTTTTTTCTCAAAGTTTCCTCTGAACCGATCTTCATTCAAGTGCTTGCTTTTCCTTGTGCACAATTCCAACACAGTGCGGAATTTCCTCTCGACTATGGATATCCCCTTTTCGATGCACTCGTCACCCGCCTTGTGACGCATCAAGAATATCACCTAGTCCTTTCCTACCGAACTTATGGTAGGAAAGGACTAGGTGATATTCTTGATGCTCTGTCACCCATCGTATGACGCATCAGAGATGTCCGTTCCTGGATGGTCGGATACTTCTTTCAGATGCTCCCTGTCACCCATCCGATGTGACACATCAGAAGTACCCGTTCCTGGTGGCCTTACAGATATTCCCGTCATTATTCTGAATGACGCACTAGGAATATTATGTACTCGGATGTCTCCAGTGAGAAAAACCCTCACTTTAAATTCCAATAATTCATTTAAAATTATTTTTCCTTGGTGTTCCAAGTGAAAAAACCATCTCACTTAATACAATAATTCATTTAGAATTAATTTCTTGTCAAATAAAGCCAATTTAGCAACACGAATCACGCCTGGAGATGTCTACAAAACAGCTTTTCGGACGAGCTTCGGTTTATATGAATTTTTGGTGATGCCTTTTGGCCTTACCAATGCTCCAACAACTTTTAACCGAATGATGGATAGGATTTTTGGAGAGTACAGATCTTTTGTTGACACTTCTTTGATGCCATTATAGTCTTCCAAGGATGAGGCAGAACATAGAAAACATCTGCTACAAGTCTTTCAGATATTGCGAGATCACAAGTTAGTAATCAATGTCAAGAAGAGTGAATTTTTCTTACTGGAGATACACTTTTTGGGACACATCGTCTCAGCAGCAGGAGTACATATGGATCCGACTAAGATTGAGACTATACGTGATTGGCCCGATTTGAAGAATGTTTATGAAGTAAGAAGCTTTTTGGGCTTATGTCTTACTACCGGCGGTTCATTCGAAAATTTGCAGAGTTTGCTTTCCCTTTGCATATTTTGACACAAAAAGGAGTCCCTTTCTCGTGGGGACCCACAGAGGAAACTGCCTTTCAAACTTTGAAAGCGAAATTGACTACGGGACCAGTTTTGACTTTGCCGGATTTGCAAAAGTCATTCAAAGTATATTGTGACGCTTGTGGTCGTAGTCTGGGTGCGGTCTTAATGCAAGAAGGCCATGTCATTACCTATGAGAGCGGATTGTTTTCAAGGCCGGAATTCACAACAAAGAGCTTTTGGCAGTTATCCATGCTCTTACTCAGCGGCGACATTACCTACTCTGAGCCGATTTTTCGGTCTTCACTGATCATCAGAGTTTATGCTACTTCTTGTCACAAAAGCAGCTTTCGGAAAAGCAGATGCGGTGAACTAACATCTTGTCATAGTTTCACTTCCAGATTGTCCATGTACAGGGACAGAAGAACTTAGTGACAGATGCTTTATCCCGGAAGCCATTGGTCTCTTCAAGGACATGGTCGATCAGTACGCCATAGATCCAAATTTTTCGGATGTATTCACACAAATACAGAATGGGGAGATAGTAGCGGGATATTCCATACGGGATGGCTACTTGATGAAGAAAACGATGTTCGGTGTTACACAGCAGTTGAGGGAAAAGGTTCTAACTGAATGCAGTTGTCCACCATTTACGGGTCACCGCGGCATTGACACCACCTTGAAAGGTATGGAACGTTACTTCTTTTGGCCGAGACTCAAGAAGGACGTGGACTATTTTGTACGCAGTTGCTTGGTATGCCAGAAGGTCAAGTTTGACAAGCATAAAGCACAAGGATTGTTACAGCCTTTACCCATTCCCACCTGCCCCTGGGAAAGTATTGCAATGGATTTCATTTTCTATCTCCCGAAGACACAGAGTGGACACGATGGTATCTGGACTGTTATTGACACATTTAGCAAGCAAGCTCATTTCATTCCTGTCAAGAAAATACTCAAGCCGGATCATTTAGCGAGCCTGTTCATTGCTTAGATATTCAGATTACATGACATGCCTGAGACAATAGTCTCTGACAAAGATCCCCGATTCGCGAGTTTGTTTTGGAAGGCTATTTGAGAGAACATTGACACGCGGCTGCAGTTCTCGTCATCTTTCCACCCGCAGACAGATGGACAATCTAAGATTGCAAATTCAATCGTACTGGATTTATTGAAGTCTTACATTTCTTATCAGAAGACTCAATGGGAAAAGTTTTTACCCTTGGTGGAATTTATATAATAACATGATCCACTCTTCGACGGGGAAGGCGCCATTTGCAATTATTGAAGGTGCTACAAAGGTTTCACCCTTCCTTAGCACGAAAGATAAGATTTTTGAACCAGACCAGTACACGAGGGACTTGGACATTGCTTTTGCCGAGGTCCGGGAGGCTTTAGTGAAATCTCAAGAAAGACACAAGAAGGTAGCAGATCGACACCGTCGCGATTTGAAATTAAAGGAAGACGATTGGGTGCTTGCACAACTCTTAACTCCTCACATAAGCACCTCAAATGAAGTCCCCCCACAGTCCTTTATGAAAAAGCGGTTAATACATTGCACACAAACAGCATGCAAAGCCACAGCATATACCAGCCACTTTTGTCAGTTTGACCTTTGCTTGGCCATGGCATCAAGTCTTCAGCAACCATACGTGGATATTGACTCTGTTCCAGAAAACTTGCTTGTCAGGCATGGTTCTCTATATAAAACTTCCATGTACTTGAAATGGTGAAGCCACTAATTGATTCTCAGAACCTACCTGATTGAAAAGTTTCACTTGAAGTCCTGCATGTTGGTATTTCTCTATAATCTGACAAAATCAGAACAAACTGTTAGCTAAAATGCCATATTACTAGCACAAAATTGCAACAAAACTGTTTTACAGATAAAATGCTACCTTGAGTGTGTCATCATGTGTGTTGAATGAGTTCATAAGGACCAGAGGAACATCGCATTTGTACTTGCTGTTCAGTGTCTACATATCACTCAAAACGAGGACCTTTCAAAGCGAGAAGCGCTTTTATAGAATTGAGAGGTTACAAAGGCTCGGCAGGCACATCTCTTTTAAAAACATTTTCATAATTACCTCGATCTGCTTTACAATTAAATCAAGAAAGGTCTCCCCATTCCTCACTTCAATAACTGACCTGCATGTTGACAGGATTCAGTTCGACATTCAGCTGTGTATTTACCTTTTTGTAGACAGAAAAGAAGCCACAGAAACATATTCAATATTACTTGGGACCAGTACAGCCCATTGTTGTCCCTAATCCTCCATTGAGCTTCAAAACTGCAAGCTTGTCAAGAAGGGATTTTGCCTCTGATGGATCTGCACAAATCAAACAAGGTAAGCTCACAAGGATTATACTGTTCAACAACTGAAATATGGCCAACAGTGAACACTATTGTAACAGTGAGAAGCAAGAACTTTCATAAAGTATATTGAAGCTCTGAAGCCTAAAAGGCACAGAAGGTTTATTGTAAAAGATATATTGTCTGTGGCTTGGCCTTTACTAGCTGAAGCCTAAAAAGCACACAACGTTTACTATAAAAAGATAATGTCTGTGGCTTGCCTCTGGCAAGCTCCTACTGGATCTACTCTAGATAAAACACTTTACTTTCTTTAAAGATTAGCCTGCAAAAGACAGCCGCCCTGCCAGTGTGTCGTGCGGCCACCTTACCCGCACGCCATTGTTCATCGTTGCACAGTGCTGCAACACTACTATAGATCCGCGATCGCCCATTGCCATCATGCTATCAAGCCTGGCTGTCCTCTTCCCTCCTTCACATCCGTGCTGCCGACATCAACCACTGCAGGCAGCCCAACCTGTGCGCTGCTGATTCTTCAGCTCACGCTCTTAGCAGCACACGCTGCCTCACTGCCCCTGCAGTTTTGCCATCACCTACCAGGATGCAAGCATATCGCACCACGCTTCAAAGTGCACAGCAGAAAGGGAGAGGCCTCCACTCTTGTCTTGCATACCCTCCCTCTTGCGCTCATGCAGACTGCAGTTCCACACTGTTCAATCAGTCAGCCCCTACCCTCCAATTCTTCCAATTGTACCTTCTTCTTACAATGACTTTCCCATTTATTCTACCTACTAGCTGCATACACGTGCATTTGCTCCAAGAGAAGAAACCTTACGAAGCGAGCATAACAGCTTATGTAGACTCCATGGTCCTCTCGTCTTTTTCCCAACCATAGACATCCTCCAAGTGAGTTAGGGATAAGAATAGTTTGAGGCCCTCATTTCCCACAGGATCTTGTGAGTGCACCTACTCGAAGATTGGAACACTACACAATGTGAATAATCATTAGAGGAAGAGTTCAAGAATGACCAGCTTCTCTTGAGGGGCTGGGGAGCAGGGGACTTAGGAGACATCACTTCATCAATCTTTAATTTACACACCCAATCTTTGAAGAGCAAAGTCCTATATGGCAGCACGTCAAAGGCTCTTATCTAATATACATTAATGACCTGTATTCTTCTCTTTTCCTTTTATTCTTGACCTTTGATTGAACATGATAGGATACATGTATCGTCAATTAAAAGAAGGGCTTCAAAGTTATTACCATCTGAAAGAGGGGCCAAGTCATCGTAAGGAACTACAACTTCATCAGTGGGAGGCTGGATCTTTTCCCATACAATCTGCTCTGCATTGCCACTGTTATCCAGATTCAAAAAAGTATATAGGTATCAAAGAGAAAGGGACATAATTCATCATATTGGAGAAACATTACCAGGCATAATAAAAACACACCCGTTTGATAAGTAGGGCGATCTGATCAATCAACAAACTAACCTTAAATATCGACTAACGAGCTTGATAAAACCCAACTTCTCATTATCACTGAAAGGAAAAAATCAGGAATTAGGACTGAGGATCATGCATAAATTTGTTGCCAAAATCTATAATGTACGCTGCAAGTGATACAAATCAAGATGGATCTCGATTTAAAAATCAGCAGATCTAGTTGAACTTCCTTAGCTGTACAGGCTGAAGATTTTTGAACACAAAAGAAACAAATCTGAGACCCTAGAAAGCAAAACCAAATTGATCCACAATGCAGGTGAAAATCTGCGAGCTGCATGGAAGCCTTCTATTAAACCCAAGGATTGAGAATTTGAACTAAAGCACAAAGAATGCAGCTCTAGAGATGTGAAGCAAGAAAACTAAAAATTTTACGGCAAGATTTTTGGAAAACAGGAGCGTCTACAAGCTGATTACAGATCCAAAATGCTCGAGAAATCACTAAGCGGAGAAACCTGGAACTGGGGTTTCTTTGAACCAATCCTTTTCTCTGAGTATCAGAATGACAAAGCTGAGCTCAGACGCTACCTGATTTGATCGAGGGTGGCAACCTCGAGGCGGAGGCGGGTCAGGGTATCGATGGAGGGAGGCGTAGCCACAGCAGACATGGCCAAGAGACGAGGAGCTGCGCGACTGCGAGCGTGCGTGCGTGCGGGTGTGTGCGCAACTTTGAGCTCGCTGGTTACTCCACCTCTAAATAAGTAATGGAAGCGAAAGTGGGCGCCATGGATATCAAAAGTGTGCTTCCTACATTTTCTCGTTTTCTTTCTAATTTCTAGGAAAGAGCGCTGCCTTATGCAAGGCTCGATCCATGACACGTGTCTACACCAACCCAATCATTACTCCTTGGCATATTCTCTTTTTAAACGAGCAATCAATGGACACCTCCCTAGGGAGGTGGGATCAATGGCCCACATTAGGTGTCGTAAGCCAGATGCAATCCGGGTCGTCCAATCGCCATTTGAACTAGGTGTGAATTAAGAGTGAACTCGAGAGGTATGTGCACCACATTGACTTTGGTGTGAACTCAACATGAACTAAGTGTGAACTTGGGAGGGTATGCACACCACACCAAATTTGGTTTGAACTCAATGTGAAGTAGGTGTGAACTAGATGGGAACTTGTCCACGACGCCGTGATCGATAAACTTACCACTCACATACCTTCAATGAACGCGCGATAGCTTGGCGGTTAAAGTCAATTCCGAGGGGGAGAGGGTAGCGGGTTCAACCCCCGGAATCGAAAAAGTGGGAATCTTTTGCATTTCCTCGGCAATCCAACGGTCACAATCAACCGGTGATCGTGAGCCATTGATATCACCTCCCAAAAGGAGGTGTCAATTAGTGACGGGGCGAGCAATCCTCCCTCCCTCTCTCTCTCTCTCTCTCTCTCTCTCTCTCTCTCTCTCAGAATGCGTACAAGGTTCGCAGCATAGAGACCTGGGCCTAGATTCATATCAAAAAAATCCTAATCATCTCTACCTATAGCTTTGTGACGTATGTTTCCAAGCGACATTGCTCGATTGAGGGGCAATCTATGGTTGAGATTAGCCATAACGGATCCAAGAGAATCTCGATCATCAGATCAAGTTAGCGAACTAGGAGTGATGAATTGAGGGACAATTAAGGCTACTAGTTCACCTACTTGACGCATAGCCAAAATTGGCCCCAATATGAAACACCCAAACCTAACTATAGATCCCCCGTTAAGGACCCTTGTGCAAAATAGTGACAAAGGTTTGCTAATTAGAGACTTCTAATCTATACTATCTATAATGAGGGGAGAGATTCCACCCCCGGACCACGTGTCATGTTGCACGCTCTCCTACATCCGACCAATGTGCTCTACAGCTCGACGACACAAGAGACAGCAAGAGAGAGAGAGAGAGGTGTCGCCGTCAGAGGCAGCACCTCCAAACTAGTGATAGTAGTGTTAATTTCTTAGTTGAAAATTAAAACATCTCTATAGTATCTACAATGGGGGAAGGATCCCGTCCCCATCCCCTCCCCCCCTCCCCCCTCCTCAACGGGCCACGTGGCACGCTCTCCTACATCTGGTTGCCCTTTGGCCAGTGTGCTATGCAACACGACAACACAAGAGACAGCGTCACACACACATGGGTGTTGCCATCGGAGGTAGTGCGTCCAGACTAGTGCTAATAAATGTACAATGGATAGAGGAATGTTTTTAGAACTAGAGAGTTCTAAAATTTGAATGCATTTTTCAAAAGTGCCAACGAAATTTGATAAGGGTTCAATCGGGATTTTATGGGGCGAAGACGAGATATTTGCGAGTCCAAAAGAGTCCAAAATGGATCCCAAAAGCCTCCAAAAGTGAAAAGGTTAACCAAAACGTGGGAATGGGAGCCAAGGTGTTATTATCCACACATGCCAACCTAAAGTTATGTCAAGATAAGGAATGTGCTCCATATGCCTCCCATGCAAAAGAGAAGGTGAGAGGAGTAGTTCTAAAAATTTAAAAAAAAAGAATAAATTCAAAAAAAATGCATTTCCATAAAAGGGGCCCACTAAGCTTATCAAGAATAGCAAGATGGACAACTTTGTAGTTCAAAGTTTTTTCATTTGAGAACCGCAAGAGAAAGATTTTTTCATTTTTTTGTAGGGTTGTTTTGGAGAGAGCGGGGAAATTTCTATTTTCTTGGCTCTTGAAGCTCTAGGAAATCCTCAGCCAAAAGGAAGCTCTCCATGCTCTTCTTAAGGCTCTCTCTCTCTCTCTCTCTCTCTCTCTCTCTCTCTCTCTCTCACACACACACACACACACACACAAAATTCTCCATAGTTACGGCTGCTCAAGCGTTTACATAATTAACTATACTGGTCACTACTTCTTAATGCTCACATATCTTCTTTCCAACCTAATACTTGCTTAATCTCCAGAAATCCTATCACACTCACGAAGTGTTTAGGGCCAGGGATTGAGTTCAAGAGGTGCTTTAAGTGAAAATTCTGATTGCAACTTTTGTCGAATCTTAAAGCTTTCATCTCTTCAATTTGTGCAGCTAAAAGTGTGATTAGCTAGTTGTAATGCTCAGAAGCTCTTTTCAAAAAGAAGAATTAATTAATACAAAGTCCTTTTGGAGGTGGGGTCGACTCCAAAAAATTGGGCCCTCAATTGGTGTCAAATTCTCTCTCTCTCTCTCTCTCTCTCTCTCTCTCTCTCTCTCTCTCTCTCTCTCTCAATTTTGGTACATGTATGTGATGTGTGATTGAATCTAAGTTAATTCTTGCTTTGCAATTGTCATGCTTGAATATGCTCAATGTTATGCAATTGATTGATTCCTCTAGTTAATTTATAATTTGCTACACTTTAAGCCCAATTCTCTTGCAAAAATGTGGAAACATAAATTTTACACATGTGCTTGCCTTCTTGTGTTTGGAAAGCCCTGAAAAACCTCGAGATATATGATGTTTTAATCTCTAATTTTTCCATGAAGCTAGGTGGTAGCATGAAATATATTCCTCATCTTGATGACCTTGGAGCTTATAGGCATGTGTGGCATCCATGGGAATAGGGGCTTGTGAGACCAACGAGGCTATGAGCTTGGCTTTGTGGGAAGCTCCTCTTAGGAGTTGGATGCCATTTAGTATGCTTACAACACGGCAACTCACATGTGCACGTGGGTAGCAAGTTGACTGCATGTTAAGTAGCAGATAGAAGTATGACAAATAGGGGCAAAGGGGTGCAGCTAGACTTGAGGTCGTGGGGTCGGTGGGCTAGATGAGGCTTGGTTAAAGAAAAGATAAGGCATCAATGTCCGATATGAACCGTGGCTTGCACATGCTGTCATCCGAACTACAATGTACTCATCATCATCATCATTGTCACCATCAGAAGCAGTAGTAGTAGTTTCCCCCAAACTTGCCATGCAACACTCCACTCTAACTGAATCTTACATGCATGCCTTATGAGGCTTGTTCCCACGGGTTTGACAACTGATCACTAGGGCTTGAAACCCCAACAACCCCCCCTCAAGCCCGAACTAGACAAGCCTCTCATGATACCGAGTTTTTGGTGACTCGTCAACCGTGAGTTTTAGGTTCTCTCACAACCCAAGATTTCTGGTGTATCCATAACCTGGTGCTATGATAGTAGAACCCCCCCTTGAACAGATAGGGTGTAGGTCAAAAAAGTAGCTACCAATGAGTGGAGTATTTGGTTCACTGCCAAACCTTGGGTTTAAGGTGTACCCAGTAACCTCATGAGAAACGGGACAAAAATGGGCTGAGAACAAATATGCTTGGGAGGTCTTACCACTTTTATTTGTGGCAGTTTCTATAACCTTATACAAAATTTTGACTGCTTCGCAATAACTGACAACAGATAATGTAAAAGGGGGCTTTGACTGGAAAGTATATGACAAAACAAGACTGTAACACTGAACTCGTAAAATAAGTTGTGAAAACTTGTACTGCAATCTCGAAGGAGATCTTCTTGTGAGATGTGTAGCAGTTGTTGATGTATTTGAGTGCTTGAAGCAAATAGTTGAAAGAGTCTTTACTGGCTTCATTGGTAAAAAAATACTTTAATTGGATTTGCATATGTGAATTGACCATCTTCTTATAACTGTTTCTTCTATACCATTGCCAAGTATTGTAAATGTCGACTCTCCAAACTGTGCTCATATCACCTCGTGGCAAACGCTTCGCTTGCTCAATTTGATGTGTTGCACCTTCAATAGGCTTTGAGAGAGTTTTGGAATTCCAGAGAAGCACAACCTTTGCTGAGTAGCAACCTCTTTTGTAGTGTTGTGAGGAGCTTTGCCTAGTTGAGAATCGGCAACTCTTGATATGCTGCAAAATTTGCCAATATCCTGCAATCTGGAAATTCACAATTTCTTGATCTACTAATCAACTATGAGGATCGACGAGCACCGTACTGCAGGATCGAGGGTACCTGAGGGTGTAAATAGCCGCTTTTGACAGAGTAAAGGGGTGGCCACTTTATTAAAATGTGAAACATGATGAAAACGAAACTTTAGAAAAAAAAAACTGTCAATGGCGAGCTCTGCAGACGACAGCGCCGAAGATGGTTTTGCTCACAGCGGGCTCAAGAGGCCGAATCGGCAGGAGCTATTGTGAGACTAATGATGATTCTCAAGCCAGGGAGATCCTGTTGTTGGCGGTTATGAGCAGTTTGATGCAGGTCGATCCACGAGCTTCCCTCTCTGTAGGCAGCGATTCCAGCGTCATGTCGACTCAAGCCGAGACCGAGCGGCTTTGATACCAGATGATGGGTTGCAGCTATGGGTGGTGAAGCCGGTGGGGTGCCATGGCTAGGAGAATTGGTGCAGAATGAGAGAGAGAGAGAGAGAGAGAGAGAGAGAGAGAGAGAGAGAGAGAGAGAGAGAGAGAGAGAGAGAGAGAGAGAGAGAGATACTCAGCAAAAAATAACACGCTATGCTTGATTGATATTAATTTTTGTAAACCTTACAATATATATAACCAAACTTGCCATGCAATACTCGTAATGGGAAATGGCCTATGAACTTTGAGAATAGCAGAATTAAGAGAATTAAGGTGAGCATTTTTGTGAGATCACTTTGAGAACATAGAGGGTGAACTTAATTGATGGTAGCAACATAAACATAGTACTTAATTAACTTGGCATGAACAATACTTTTGCAAGAGAGAGAGTATTAGAGAACATGACAATAGTTGAGAATCGGATTTACTTGGAGCCGGTCCCCCCTCCAAAAGGCATTTGTATTATAGATTGTCCCATTAAGAGAGACTTTTTCTTTGTGTTCTTTGTGACCTTGGTGATGCTATAAAGATGGAAAGCTTCATGCATCACGAGCTTAACATAAACTTTGCAAAAAGCATTACTATCCCAAGCCTCAGTCCCAAGGCCTCAAACACCTTCGAAGGTGGAGAGAGCTAGCGGGGATCGAGGGTAGGGAAGAGGAAGAAGAAACATTCCATAGGAGAAAGAAATAATTCCTCACTTATCCTCACTCTTCTTGCTTAGCATAACATAATAGCATAGTAATGAAGATGAAGAAGATGGCAAGCTTAAGCATTGAAGCATGGATCTTGGTTGGATTTGCATTCCATAGCCAAGAGTGTTGGTGTAGGCTCTCCACTTCTCAACAAGCTTGGAGAAGGAGATGGAGCTCTTGCACTTTACACTCCACACAATGAGAGAATGTGTGTGTGTGGGAGAGTATACCCCCCTCTCATGCTTGGTCCACCTCTCTCTCTCTCTCTCATTATTTTATTATTTCATTTGGACACGTGTCCTCTTTTTCCTCTTGAGAGAAAGAACTTAATTACTTATTTTTATGTATCTAAATACTAATTGGACCCCTTTAAAACCTATCCAATAGCATTCAAGCACATCACGAGGGCCACATGTGGATGATCATTTGAATTCGTGTCTTTATGCTTATTAAGTCATTTGGTTGAATTGAATACTTCAAGAACTTAGTCAATCAAGCAAGCATGTGTCTTTTATGCTTCTTAAGTCATTTCTTTTGAATTGAATACTTCAAGCCTTAGTCAATCAAGCATGAAAACGTCCATGCCTCTTGAGAATTTATCTTTGAATTTAACATTTCAAAAACCTTAGTCATATAAGCATAAAAATCACCTCAAGCTTTGGGCAAGGTTCCCACAACCACTTTAAGCATTTTAGCACCTCATACTTGGGTAGGATTCCCACCTCGAGGTTAGCCCTAGCTTGCGTAAGGTCAAAGCACCTAAATTTTTTGAGCTGACAGAGATGTCGTAAGAAGTTCATTTGTCACTTTTGTCAGCTGCTCGTCTTTTGCTTTGCAGGCATCGGATAGTTTGGTGAGCAAATCACCTAACTCCTCCATTTCTTTTTGTTGCTTATCTTTAGCTAGCTGATGCTGTTCAGCTTCTGCTTTCATCTCCTGCACCTACCTCTGAAGATCGGTGATGACAGTCATCTCGCCTTGGAGAGCGTCGATCACCATCTCAAGCTCTTTGGCCTTTGTGATGTGGCTTAGTGGCTTAGTGTTGTTGAACGGAGTCTCTCCGTCATTTCTTGCATCTGTCGTGCATATTCATTTACTTGTACTATTATCTCGTCGTTGGACTGCCAATCATCCTATCTTGTTGCCTCGGTGGTTTCATTCTGAGTGTAAGTAGAAGGTGTTTCATCCTTCTCTTGATGTGCTGCAGTAGAGGGTGTTGGCTCAAATCTTGTTGTCTCTTCTGGTGTCGGACTTGCTTTCTTCTCTGGCTCGGGTTCTTTCTCTTGTGCAATGATAGCCTCTTTTTTTGGCTCTGCTTCTTTATCTTTCTCTTTCTCTTGCTAGTCCGCCTCAGTGCAGATTCTATTTCTTTGTTGGATTCAAATTCATTGGTTTTCTCTGGCTCCGCTTCTTTATTGGACTTGTTGCCCGCCGGTGATGGTGGTGGGCTTGGCATGGGGTGTTCTTGTTGTTCGGTAGGCGGTGAGGTTGGTCTGGGAGATCCGTAGCTTTGTTCTTGGGCTTCTGCTCTAGCCGTCTCCTCGGCTTGTCTTTGTTCTTCCGCCTCCTTGGCTTTCTTAGCCGCGTCTTCTGCCTCCTTCAGCTTGAGGGCTTCGGCTTCTTGGTACATTCTTTCCAAACGCTTTGTCAGATCTTCAGCCTCTTTTCTTATGTGATGCTTCATTCTAGGGTCTTTAAGTCCAACAGTCACCCATTTTTTTGGGTCCTTCCCTTGTGCTTGTCTACTGCGCTACTAGGCCCGTTTCTCTCTTTCAAAGCGTGCTTGCTTTTGTGCGGGCTCTTCTTGGTGGGCGGCCACAACTTTTCTTTTCATTTCTTCTCTACGAGCTCTCTTTTCCTCGTTATCCGAGCTCTCGCTGCTGTGCCTTTTCGGTGAGTTGTCCTTTGATTCTTCATCGGATTTATATGATCTCTTTTCTAACCTTGTAGCTCTTGGAGAGGGTTGTGCTGCCAATATCCAGGTGTTCTGGTCAGGAGCAGGCGATAGATAGTCGGCCATGCCGATGGCATGGTATGTTATTCTCGTCAAGACCTCTACACACCCAAGTAAGTGATTTTACCTTCTTTCTTGGTGCCCTTCAAAGTGGTCAGGACATACTGCGCGTGGTCCACTGGTTGCCTTATTATCAACTTGAGAACTTGAGTGAATGTGGTGGCCACGACGTGATTTGGCGTAGTGTACCTTGGTGGACTTTTTGCCAAAAAAAGGAAGTGCTGGTGGTACAAGCGGACTGGCTCTTCCACTTGTTTGTGAATTAAATCGGCAAATGTAGCCACGGCTGTCTCTTTGGTAAATGTTCCTGCAGTTTTCCGGTCCCTTGCTCGCATGGTCATTCCTTCTGTGGGCAGTCTGAGTGCCTCTGCCACTATACCTTTAGTTATCACTACTTCGACCTTGTTCCCTTGGGTGTCAGATATCTGTGCGGTTCCATCTTCTTTAATTGTGGATAGAAGCTCGTAAGCTTTCTGAAAATCCACTCCGCAAGGCTCTTGTTCGTAGAAATCCCTGAGTCCCAGCCTATGGTTAGCTTCTTTGGTTTCTGGCTTTGCGGCTACATCATAGACTTCCTTGGGTAGGAGTTGCAACTCCACTTGATGTCCCTCTTCACTTTTGAACCTGCCAGTGAAGACTTTAGTGTGATGCTCTTCTAACTGTTCTTTGGAGAGGTATGATGCCTTGGCTGCTTTGACTGACTCGGGGTCTAGTTGATAAGCAGACAGTTCCCGTAGTTTCTCCTTTTGGTTGAGCTTCTTCTTGGCCCTCTCCGCTGCTTGCATGGCTCCTGTTTAGTGAATAGAGTGCAAAGTTAGTAGATTTGTTGGAATTTTCTCTGAAATGTCCTTTAGGCTGAAATGCTGACAATTTTGGTCCAATTTGCTTCAAATCAATTTTTGAACAAGCAAAGATGCATAAAAACATGCAAGGAACAAAACTGGAAAGTCAAAACAAATATTTACAACCAAAGTAAATAATCGCGATTATTTACAGCTGAGGAAATTTTTCAACTTTTTGCAAACTTGGCTTCATAGGCTTGAAGTATATACCAAATACATGCTCTGAGTGAAGTATGGGCTCATTTGGATGCATAGGGTGAAAATGGTACAAGATTTTGGCTTTAGGTCTCTGAAAGAGTAGATATAAAGGAAATTTGAGATTTTGAGCTCCAAATTGGTTCCTATTTGGCTAGTGGGCTCAACACATCATGCACTTTGGATGTATGATGGCAAAATATCAAAACTCTCCAATTTTGACCAGAAAGTAAATAATCGTGATTATTAACTTTTCTTCCAAAATTGATATTTTTGGTACAAAGTTGTTATAAGCATTGTATAGACCCTATATATGAGATATAAGGTGATTTGGATTAAGAAATGTGGTCCATAACCAAGAATTTGGCTTGCAAAGACTTCTTTGCGTTTTCTGACGATTTCTAAGTAACGGATGATCATTTTGGCTCATACTTGATTTTTGGCATGTAATAGGTGTGTACACATGATAGGTGAGGAGATGTGACAATTTCCAAGGAAAACTAATGCAAAAGTAAATAATCACGATTATTTACAACAGTGACAATTTCTTTGTAAAACTCACAAATTTTGACCTAGACATGTTCCATACACTCAATACTAGTCCTAAATTGAATTTGGTCAAGTTTGGTTATGCCGACATCACTTTGTGCTTTGTCGACTCTGAAATCACTGTTTTTTGTGACTACACTACCTGTTGGGTTGGTCGGTCAACTTTGAGGCTTTGGACTTGTCCGCAACATAGCCATGAAGCAACCTGTCCAATAGTGGCTCATTTGGACTCAGTTTGACCCCATATGTCGAATTTGACGCTTTGTAATCTTCGAGCCGTTTTTTGCTTTTCGAGGGCTTTGCTTGATGGATTTCACCAAACCAATCATATCCATTGTATATGGACCTCATAAGCAAGCCATCTGTGGAGTCAGTTCAGAATTCTTGCATTTGCCAAAAACCTAACTATTTTACTGCGGACCCCTTCGACCCCTGTTGAATGGTCAACCGATGATATAGAAAGGTTCTATTATGTTAGGACATGCTATGGTTCAAATCCCATCTGGTTTGATCGAGCTGGCAGGCCGCTATGGTCAGTTTTTGGTCGTAGGTCTTCATGCACTGCTCGATTTCTAGGGTTTTTTCTAGAGCTTTAGACTAGCTATCGACTGTAAAAAATGGATCATTGACTAGCAAAGAACTTACCCCTCATGTCTCGTGTGAGATGGCGCTGAAAATGGTCAATTGTGGGTTCCAAAAAAGTCGTGCGAAAGAGGTCGAAATCTCTCTCTGCAAAGTCTCCAAGTGGAAATGAGGTGGTTTTAGCTTACCTTGGATATCTATACCTAGACTTCCCGAACCAAATTTCCCTACATTCCCCCTTTAGTCCTACTAGGCCGTGAAATCTATGTTAGACTCAAAAATTTCCCTGATCAGATTCCTGTAGTTCATTCTGCAAGAATTTTGCAAAAGTAAGCCTGGTCGCCTAAATTTAGGCTTCCCGCTTCCATCTTCTGATTTCATTGAATTTTTTTTTGCTTGTCCACCTTGTCTTTCCGATCACCATCTTGTCTTCCGTTTTTCCATATGAGCTTCCATGCTATTTATTATTAATTTTTGACTTATTTATTTAAAAAAATCAAAGAAAATAACAAAATGTTTTAAAAAATTAAAGTGAAAATCCAATAATTAACAGAATCTATTAAAAAACATAGCTTTATTGTTTTGTGTTGGATTTTTCTATTTTTAAGCCTCCTCATCGATAAAAATGATGAAAAATACCCAAAAAGGACTATTTTTGATGATTTTCTTATAATATATACACTATTTACACTCATCGGAAAGATATTATCATTGAATTTTTCCTTGATAACGAATTATAAGGGCATTATTAAGTAATTTTGCAAAAAATCACACGTTAACGTCAAACTTTTGCCTCCCTCTTCAAACATTGCCCTTAATTACTTAGTGCCCTTCCACCCCTCCTAGATGAGGTACTCCGGGACGACTGTGTGCATGGGTTGAACAATTGTGTCTATGCATAGTCGTGGTTGGCTCTACTATGCTATGAAGATCAATACAATTCATATGTTGTGCAAGAGCTGGGCTTAAGTAATTAACTCAAGGGTTTTCGATGTTGAGGTTTGCTGCTTATGTCTTCCAAAGAGCAATCTTGTAGCTTGTGTGTTCTCTGTTTGATTGCACCATCAGGATGCTTTAGCACACTCATTGCTTGAGCTGTTGGTAGCACTTTTGACCATTGTCGAGCTTTTGCTCGCCATTGGTTGCTTGATCTGCTTGCTTCTGCATGGTGTGGTGGAGTCTTTTGAGACTTTACTCGCCATTGCTTGATTGGTTTTACGGTTTGTAGAGAAGATAAGTGCTCCTTTTTCTTCCAAACCAGTTCCATGTTAGGTTCCTTGCTCGGAGATGCTCGTCTGTGTGTTTTAACCCTTGGAACCTTCTTTTGTTTTGTCGGTGAAGTTTTAGGCACCCATATCTGAATCGGTTTATCCTTAAGCTGTGCTTTTGGTACCCAAATTTGCATGACTCCTTGCATGCTACTTGTAACATTTGATTGTCGAGGGGATGGAGAAGATTGACTACTTTGTGGTTTGGGTCTGCTGATTGTTTCTTTTCCATTCTTCCTTGCTTGGTGCAATTGGAATAATGAGTTGCCCTCCTTTAGGTGATAGCTATAGTTGATTTGTATCCTAATCTAGTACTGCTTTGTATGTTCGCATCGAGGGAATTCCAAGAATCATCGTTTCAT
The DNA here is from genome assembly GCF_014529385.1 of Adiantum capillus-veneris. Taxonomy (NCBI): domain Eukaryota; kingdom Viridiplantae; phylum Streptophyta; class Polypodiopsida; order Polypodiales; family Pteridaceae; genus Adiantum; species Adiantum capillus-veneris. The sequence continues at coordinate 45,963,506 of NC_140936.1, read as the reverse complement.
TCATGTGTTCATCTGGTAAGCATACAAATTGATGAGGGCATGAACATTCATGTACTATCACATTCAAGTTGACTACTCCCAATGTTGGAGTTGGGTTCTTGTTGCATCCTTTGATTGTCGCTATTCCTACCATCAATGCTTGACTTGTTGCCTTCTTGTATATGGAATAACTTACTGTATTTACTCTAGCTCCTGTGTCGACCAAAGCATTGGTGCTATGATTTTTGAGCTGTACTTTGATGCGTAGGTCCATTCCGTCTAACCAGTCATCTTCTGTTGAAACTGCATCTTTAGGTAATTCCCATTGTCGATCATCTATTTCCAGAGTGTTGATGGGAATCGGTATCTGTCGATTCTTGAGAGCAGCTTTCCACTTGAGTACCCGAAGCCGAGCTTCCTCTTGGGCATCATCAATAACCTGCTGTTGTTTGATCTTTCTTTGTTTGGCTTCATGCATTCTTTCTAGCAATTCAATGGTTAGTGGCAAATTGTATTTCTTTAAACAACATCCACTAATCCAATTAGCCATAGGTTCACTATCTAGGGTGGACAATTTTACTGCTCCACTTGGAAATACATCATCAATAATAAACGATCCGTTTCTCTTTTTTCTTAAACTTGAGAATGTGTTGCTTAAAGGAATAGAAAAAAAGTAGGTCCCCTTTCTTGAAGTTTTTTGTGATTAAGTGGGAATCAATGTAAGGTTTCCAGTTTCTGAAACCTTAAAGATTGTATAAAGCTTAATTCAACTGATATGATTATTGAAAAAGCAATGTAGAATTGTCCGACCGTGGCAAATATTGGTATTTTTGAAATCTTAAGCACAACAAACCCCGGGCTAGAAATTTTCAGAACAGAATTCCGATAAAATCTGGAAAAGTTACGGGCTCTAAAAGGTTACACTAGGAATTCAATTAGTTAAGTAAAATTGGATGGTTTCAATAGTAATTATTAACAAAGACTTTCTTATCCTAAGGTTCTAGAAATTACTGTTATTTTCAATTTTCATCATTAAAAATCAGTGAAAATAGTAAAAATCGATTCTGGAAGTTGAGGGGGGCTGTGTGGGGTAATGATGAACTTTTCCAGACTAGATTTAGCAGCAGGGGATGTTTTTTGACCTGTAGGGCTGCTTGGGATGCAAGTTATTGCCATTTTCCAGCCTGTGAGTGCCCAGAAACCTATCAATATGACTTGCTTCACAATTTAAATAGACTCGGAGCCTCGACACACTCTCTCTCTCATCTAGAGACCGCTACGCAGAAATCACTAGAGATTAAGCTCTAGTTGATTAACTTAAACGATAATTAGCTTAATCCTTCTTCATTAGCAAGGATAGATTAATCTATGGAATATTAAGCTAATTAATTATCTTATCATATTAGGGTTGAAATTATCCAAATTAATCATAAATTAATGGAAAATATATTAATTAAGTTTAGATTAAGTTGAGGTAATTATCAGAGTTGCATTAGACAATCATTTTCATAATTAATTAGGCAGAATTACAATTTTGTTTTGATAAAACTAAAGGAGAAAATAATCAAATTGATTCAAAATGCTTTGAGTTATTTATCAAAGGTTAATTATATGTTAGAGAACCCATGATAATTATGTCAAGCTCAAGTAATTAATTTATCTAATTACTTTAGCAAAAATACGCTATTTTTAGGACAAATTAAATAGACAAAATTACTAAATTGATTTAAAATATTTTGAGTTATTTATTAGAGGTTAATTATATGTTAGGGAATCTGTGATAATTATGTCAATATTAGATAATTAATTTACATAATTACTTTAACAGAAATACTCTGTTTTTAGGACAAATTAAAATGAAGAAATTATTACATTGATTCAAAATACTTTGAGTTATTTATCAGAGGTTAATTACATGTTATGAAACCCTTGATAATTATGTCAAGCTTAGATAATTAATTAACCTAATTACTTTAGAAAAAATACTATGTTCTAGGATAAATTAAAATGAGAAAATTATTAAATTGATTCCAATTGCTTTGAGTTATTTATGAGATATTAATTACATGTTAGGTAACGCGTGATAATTTTGTCAAAATCAGATAAATAATTTACCTAATTACTTTAGCATAAATACTCTGTTTTTATGACAAATTAAAAGGGAGAAATTAGTAAATTGATTCAAATTGCTTTGAATTATTTATCAGAGGTTAATTATATGTTACGGAACCTGTGATAAGTATGTCAAGCTGAGATAATTAATTTACCTAATTACTTTAGGAGAAATACTCTGCTTTTAGGACAAATTAAAAGGGAAAAATTATTAAATTGATTCAAAATGTTTTGAATTATTTATCAGAGGTTAACTATATGTTAGGAAACTCGTGATAATTATGTCAAGATCAGATAATTAATTTACCTAATTACTTTAGCAAAATTACTATGTTTTTATAAAAAATTACAAAGAGGAAATTAGAAAATTGAAATGTTTTGACCTATTTATCAGATGTTGATTACATATTTGCAAACCTGTGATAATTATGTTAAGCTTAGATAATTAATTTAAATAATTACTTTAGCAGAATTACTCTGTTTTTAGAACAAATTAAAAGAGAGAAATTAGCAAATTGATTCAAAATACTTTGAGTTATTTATCAAAGGTTAATTACATGTTAGGAAACCCGTGATAATTATATTAAACTCAAATAATTAGTTTACCTAATTACTTTAACATTGGATAAATTAAAAGAGGTAAATTAACAAATTGATTTTAAATGCTTTGATTTATTTATCAAAGGGTAATGACACCTTAGAGAATTAGTGATAATTATGTTACTCTCAGATAAGTAGTTTATCTAATTATCGCATTAAAATTACATTATTTTTAAGAGAAAATAAAAGGGGAAAAATAGTAAATTAATCAAAAAACCTTTGATATAATTATCAAAGGTAGAACACATCTTGAGAAATTCGTGATAAATTTTCCAACCTCAGATAGATAGTTTAAATATTTATCTTCAATAAAAGTAATCGATTTTGGGTATAAAATAGAGAAAAAAAATTAGTAAATTTGAATTTATCTAATTACCAAATAAATATCTGAGGTCCAAAATCACTATTGAGTGGTGAAAAAATTATCTCAGCATAAATAGTTGGTATAACGAATTACTATCAGCAAAATTTTGCCTAAATTAGACCATAAGTATAATAGGGAAAGGTTATAAATCAAATTTATGAAAATTCTTAAAGATATAACATATTCAATTACAATTTAGGGTGAGTAATCCATTAGCCGATAGAAATTTATAATTTACTAAGGCTAAAATAGAATATAGACTAATGATAAACCTAATTAAAGGGCTGTCCAAATTAAAAAGTAATTATGGAAAATTATTTATAGCATAAATAAGTTACAGGAGGAATATCTCATCAAATTGACTATCAAGGATACCTACTTACTCCAAAAAACCTTATTTTTGGATAAAAAAAGAAAAAAAAAAATTATTCAATTAAACTTCTAATCGATTAAGTCTTTTTATAAGGCTGTCGACATGGCTCCAAAGAGAACCAGAGGAAATCCTCTTACCGAGGAAGAGGATGTTAGCAACGAAAGAAACAAGGCCACTAATGACCATGAGGCTAGGCCTAGCCATAGGCCAACGGAGGAAAGTCTACGGGCTCCCGTCCCATAGCACATGGATGAGCCGTCCCAGGTGGATTTCTATTTTGTTTATTTAAAATCTTTTAAAATTCATTTTTAAGTTAGCATTGCATACGTAAGGTTAGGAAGGATAAACTGACTGAAAACGGAAAGTAACTTCCAACGTGCATTTGTTTATAATGTAGGAAAGAATTGTTTGGGTTAAAATTGGTTGAATTAGGAAATATATGATTGATCATCCTTAAGACAGCTTGTCTCAAGACACCTGCGACTCCTTGATATATTTTGATGATAATGATGGCTTTCCAGCGACGGATAAGGCGATTACCCCCATGAACGTTGAGTTTCTACTCCGTGCCATGTCTTGATGTTTCTACATAATTTAGGATATCGTTTTTTATCCTAGGGGAGCCGTCCGGTTGTATGGGCAACTGGTTTGGTGTATGGGCACCCGGAACCTTGGGTGGGGGTTTATCCACTCCGGATTATGAATAAGGAATGGGTGCCGTTTTTTTTCACCCTTAGGTGGTCTTGAGACAAGAAGAGTATTGGTCATGGTTATTATGGATAATGTTTTGATTGACAGTACCCTGTCTTAAGTTTAAAGATGTCTGTTTGCTAAAAGAATGTTTTCAATAATGTTTTCAAGGGCTGTTTTAATAAATTTTGTTATGAAGGATAAAAAGAATTATTATTTTTATTGTGATAAGAACGTGGTAGTAATTAAATAACAAAAGAATCATGTGTGAGTGCGGGGTGGTAAGTGGGGATTGACTAAGATTGCTAATCATGGATGGGTGGACCTGATTAGTTAGGTAACTATCCATCCCTGTGCACTAAAACGTTTAGAAAACTTCTTCACTTGGAAGAGGAGTCCACCAGCGGCTGTGCCCTCACATTTGTTAGGGGGAAAAAAGCGTTGGTTTAGGATACCTTAGCTTAATTGTGGCACTTATAGGGCCGAAATAGTTTTTTGGACTTTTAAAAGGTTGTCCCGTTTTCGCTACGATACAGAACTAGGTTTTCTTCTAAAGCTATAGACCCAAGCCATTGTCAATGGTAAAGGTGTATTCCTTGGATTTTTCTTGTTTAGAGACTCTGATTTTTATCAGACCTAGAGACCTGTCAAGGATCCCATCCTGATCTTGGTATTGGTGGGTTGGGGACCTTACAAGTGGTATCAGAGCTTAGGTTAGTTTGGAAAAATTTTGTACTGTCTGAAAATGTAAAAAGAAAAATAAAATAAAATAAATTTGGCTAGCTAACCAAAGGCTTATGCGTCGATAATTCAGGAAGATCCTATGATTGAATATCGCAAATTCCAAGTGTTTGAGCTTATTTATGAGAGTGCTTGTCGTTCTCCAAACTATTTTTTTCGACAGAGTGTGATGGAGCTACTGATGAAGGCTCACACTCCTCATTCGACTCGGATAGATAAAGGCTGGGAGCTTGAATGGAGCAATGAAGGCGGGACTTATTACATCAATGCTTGGAAGCTGGGATGTCTTACCACGAATTTAAAGAAATTACGCTGGGTTGAGGAATTGAGAGTGGTTCAGTTGAGAATACCCCTAAGAATTTGGACCTTATAATTTACTTTCCGATTTTCAATGAGTATAAGAACTATTATACCAATCAATTAGAAGATTGTAGAAATCTGACTGCAAACACCCATCGTTTGTATCACCATATTCCAAATCAACCAGCTATGCGGATCCTTTAAAGGCCGCAAAAATTTACAACAAGTTAGGATGAGATACCTAAGGCTCTTTTGTAAGGCTATCCTTGTAAATATTCACCTTATAAATAAAGAACCAAGTCTTTTGCATTGAATATCTTGATCTTGTGTCTATTCTGAAGTTAAATCCTAGCCGTGTCATAAGTTTTTAAATTGTCAGTCCATCGATCTTACGAAACCATGTAGATACCTGCTTCTATTCTTTATACCGTGCTTGTTTCTTCTCAAACAAGCGCAACCCCCCAACTTCAAAGGTAAAGGGGTCAACGTGGAACGAGATGCAGAGGTATGGATCAAACCCATGAGGCATACATCAATACAGGATACCCTTCTCACAACTAAGCCTCTTGCAGCTGAAGGAACCAACTCTACAAAGAACTATAATGGATTTAGCAACTTTAGGGGAAGAGCCAGGGAAAATTCCGACGAGGGATATCAAGAACGTGGAGTAGTTGCAGCAGCAGTAAACCGAGAACAGGCCTTCCCAAACGTTAGGTGCTATGGATGCAATCAAATGGGGCACTATAGAAATAACTGTCCAGAAGAACAAAACCCTTGAATTACTGGTAGAGCCATTCCTCAAAATCAAGGAGATAATCTAAGAGGAGGTAGAAATGGAGGACGAGGTAGAGGAAGAGTAAGAGGAGCCAAATCTTATGCAATCATAGGAGAACCAACCTTATGAATAAGAAAGATAAAAGAGCCACTCGCTTAGCCATAGTTAGCAATCTCAGAGCTTTGTAAACCACTATAAATCAATAATGTAAAAACTTGAGTTACTTATATATTATAAGAGTATACATGATTTTCTTCTCCAAAATTACTCAATGAATCTAAAGTATTCAATCAATAAATTAAGGGTAGATCTAGCAAATGATAAAGAGGTTCTCGTTAGAAAGAAAAAATTCGAATATGAGAAATGAGATAGTTATCAAGAAACCAACTCACATTCGTGTGTACACGATAACCTTCCTTAGAAAATGACCTAGATATGAAAGTATTAAGGTACGAGACTAATAGGAAGCCGAAAAGAACTCTTGGTATGATACTTCTTAAAACCCTTTACATAATGTTGGTCAACCAGGTTAGAGCACAGAGAAGGTACCTTTGGTGCAATGGTGGAAGCTTGTGCCGAACGCAGATTGCTCAGAATGGCAAGAACGCGCCGAGCGCGTTCAGATTGGCAAAGCTAAAATACATGATACTTGTCGAACATTGATTGCTCTGAATGGTTAGTTAGACCAAGCGCGTTCATGTTGACAAGGTGGATATATGAATCTTTTATGGAATTGATTTAACCTAGTTTTTGAGATGATACAAATGGGTTGTAAAGGTTTTTAAGATGGGCTCAACACTAAGAGTTTCTTGAGGAAAAATTGGCTAGCAAGTGACTCCAACCAGAAACTAGAAAGAACTCTTAGAGTAATCAATAACATTTGGTAAAGTGAAAAGGTTATCTCTTCGAAGATGCCACTTGGGAGGATGAATTTCTCTTCTCAAAGATTTTCCCAATTTCGGTTGAGATGAGGACATCTCAAATTCTTAAGTTGGGGTGATTGTAAGGTTTCCAGTTTCTGAAACCTTAAAGATTGTATAAAGCTTAATTCAACTGATATGATTATTGAAAAAGCAATGTAGAATTTTCCGACCGTGACAAATATTGGTATTTTTGAAATCTTAAGCATAGCAAACCTCGAGCTAGAAATTCTCAGAAGAGAATTCCGATCAAATCTGGAAAAGTTACAGGCTCTGAAACGTTACACTAGGAATTCAATTAGTTAAGTAAAATTGGATGGTTTCAGTAATTATTATTAACAAAGACGTTCTTATCCTAAGGTTCTAAAAATTATTGATATTTCCAATTTTCATCATTAAAAATTAGTGAAAATAGTAAAAATCGATTCTGGAAGCTGAGGGGGGCTGTGTGGGATAATGATGAACTTTCCCATACTAGATTTAATAGCAGGGGACGTTTTTTGACCTGTAGGGCTGCTTGGGATGCAAGTTATTGCCATTTTTCAGCCTGAGTGCCTAGAAACCTATAAATATGACCCTTGCTTCACAATTTAAACAGACTCGGAGCCTTGACACACTCTCTCTCATCTAGAGAGACCGCTACGCAGAAATCACTAGAGATTAAGCTATAGTTGATTAACTTAAATGGTAATTAGCATAATCCTTCTTAATTAGCAAGGATAGATTAATCTATTTTCTTAATAAATTAAAGATTAGGCTTATGTATACTCATAAATCCTCTCTTAATTTAATATTCTCTGCTGATTGTTGTAATTAAGCTTAGAAATATTAAGCTAATTAATTATTCTATCATACTAGAGTTGAAATTATCCAAATTAACCATAAATTAATGAAAAATATATTAATTAAGTTTAGATTAAGTTGAGTTAATTATCATAGCTGCATTAGATAGTCATTAAGTTAGAAAAATTACCTTATAATTTTTTGAGTAATTTTCATAATTAATTAGACAAAATTACAATGTTTTTTTAGAAAAAATTAAAGAGAAAAATAATCAAATTGAATCAAAATACTTTGAGTTATTTATCAGAGGTTAATTATATGTTAGGGAGAGAGTGATAATTATGTCAAGCTCAAATAATTAATTTCTCTAATTACTTAAGCAGAAATACTCTATTTTTAAGACAAATTAAATAGAAGAAATTATTAAATTGATTCAAAATGCTTTGAGTTATTTATTAAAGGTTACGTATATGTTAGGGAATTCGTAATAATTATGTCAAGCTCAGATAATTAATTTACCTAATTACTTTAACAAAAATACTCTATTTTTAGGACAAATTAAAAGGAAAAAATTATTAAATTGATTTAAAATGCTTTGAGTTATTTATCAGAGGTTAATTCAATGATAAGAAATCCTTGATAATTATGTCAAGCTCAGATAATTAATTTACCTAATTACTTTAGCAGAATTACTCTATTTTTATGACAAATTAAAAAGAGAAAATTATTAAATTGATTTCAATTGCTTTAAGGTATCTATTAGAGGTTAATTACATGTTAGGTAATCCGTGATAATTATGTCAAACTCAGATAATTCATTTACCTAATTATTTTACAAAAAATACTATGTTTTTAGAACAAATTAAAAGGGGAAAATTAGTAAATTCATTCAAATTGCTTTGAGTTATTTTTTAGAGGTTAATTATATGTTAGAAAACCCGTGATAATTATGTCAAGTTCAGATAATTAATTTATCTAATTACTTTAGGAGAAATACTCTATTTTTAAGACAAATTAAAAGGGAAAAATTAGTAAATTGATTTAAAATGCTTTGAATCATTTATCAGAGAATAACTATATGTTAGAAAACTCATGATAATTATGTTAAGCTCAGATAATTAATTTAACTAATTACTTTAGCAAAATTACTCTATTTTTATGACAAATTAAAAAGGAAAAATATAAAAATTGATTCAAAATGTTTTGAGCTATTTATCAGAGGTTACTTACATGTTGGAAAACTCGTGATAATTATGTTAAGGTCAGATTATTAATTTACCTAATTACTTTAGCAGAATTACTATGTCTTTAGGACAAATTAAAAGGAAGAAATTAGCAAATTAATTCAAAATGCTTTGAGTTATTTATCAGAGATTAATTACATGTAAGGAAAGTTGTGATAATTATGTTAAGTTAAGATAATTAGTTTATCTAATTACTTTAACAGAATTACTCTATTTTTTTGGATAAATTAAAAGAGGAAAATTGGCAAATTGATTGTAAATGCCTTGAGTTATTTATCAAAGGTTAATCACACATTAGGGAATCAATGATAATTATTTTACTCTCAGATAATTACTTTACCTAATTATCGCATTAAAATTATATTATTTTTAGGGAAAAATAAAAGAAAAAATAGTAAATTAATCCAAAAACCTTTGATATAATTATGAGAGATAGAACACACCTTGAAAAATCTGTGATAAATGCCCCAAACTCAGATAAATAGTTTAAATATTTATCTTCAATAAAAGTAACCGATTTTGCGTATAAAATAGAGAAAGGAAATTAGTAAATGAATTTATCTAATTACCAAATAAATACTTGAGATCCAAAATCACTATTGAGGGGTGGAAAAAGTACCTCAGCATAAATAGTTGGTATAACAAATTACTATCAGCAAAATTTTTCTTAAATTAAACCATAAGTATAGGAGGGAAAGGTTATAAATCAAATTTATGAAAATTCCTAAAGATAGAACATATTCAATTACAATTTAGGGTGAGTATTTCATTAGCCGATAGAAATTTATAATTTACTAAGGCTAAAATGGAATATAGACTAAGGATAAACCTAGTTAAAGGGTTGCCCAAATTAAAAGGTAATTATGAGAAATTATTTATAGCATAAATAAGTTACAGGAGGAAATCTCATCAAATTGACTATTAAGGATACCTACTTACTCCAAAAAACCTTAATTTTGGGTTGAAAAAAGGAAAAAGAAGATTATTCAATTAAGCTTCTAATCGATTAAGTCTTTTTATAAGGCTGCCGACATGGCTCCAAAGAGAACCAGGGAAAATCCTCTTACCGAGGAAGAGGATGTTAGCAACGAAAGAAATAAGGCCACTAATGACCATGAGGCTGGGCCTAGCCATAGGCCAACGGAGGAAAGTCTACGGGCTCCTGTCCCACAGCACATGGATGAGCCGTCCCAGGTGGATTTCTATTTTATTCATTTAAAATCTTTTAAAGTTTATTTTTAAGTTAGCATTGCATACGTAAGGTTAGGAAGGATAAACTGACTGAAAACGGAAGGTAACTTCCAACGTGCATTTGTTTATAATGTAGGAAAGAATTGTTTGGGTTAAAATTGGTTGAATTAAGAAAGATATGATTGATCATCCTTAAGACAGCTTGTCTCAAAACACCTCCGACTCCTTGATATATTTTGATGATAATGATGGCTTTCCAGCCACGGATAAGGCGGTTACCCCCATGAACGTTGAGTTTCTACTCCGTGTCATGTCTTGATGTTTCTACATAAGTTAGGATATTGTTTTTTATCTTAGGGGAGCCGCGCGGTTGTATGGGCAACTGGTTTGGTGTATGGGCACCCGGAACCTTGAGTGGGGGTTTATCCACTCCGGATTATGAATAAGGAATGGGTGCTGTTTTTTTTCACCCTTAGGTGGTCTTGAGACAATAAGAGTACTGGTCATGCTTATTATGGATAATGTTTTGATTGACAATACCCTGTCTTAAGTTTAAAGATGTCTGTTTGCTAAAAGAATGTTTTCAAGGACTGTTTTAATAAAATTATGTTATGAAGGATAAAAGGAATCATTATTTTTATTGTGATAAGAACGTGGTAGTAATTAAATAACAAAAGAATCATGTGTGAGTGCGGGGTGGTAAGTGGGGATTGACTAAGGTTGTTAATCATGGACGGGTGGACCTGATTAGTCAGGTAACTATCCATCCCTGCGAAAGCTTCTTCACTTGGAAGAGGAGTCCACCAGCGGCTGTGCCCTCACATCTGTTAGGGGAAAAAAGCGTTGGTTGAGGATACCTTAGCCCAATTGTGGCAGTTATAGGGCCGAAATAGTTTTTTGGACTTTTAAAAGGTTGGCCCGTTTCCACTGCAAGACAGGACTAGGTCTTCTTCTAAGGCTATAGACCCAAGCCATTGTCAATGGTAAAGGTCTATTCCTTGGATTTTTCTTGTTTAGAGACTCTGATTTTTATCAGACCTAGACACCTGTCAAGGATCCCATCGCGATCTTGGTATTGGCGGGTTGGGGATCTTACAATAAAAAAACTGTTTTTGTTTTCGCTTTTGGGTGGGGACAATTACCCTATGTGGGCTTACATGATGCAGCATGTTCTTGTGTCAAAGGGCGTCTAGAAAATTGTGCAGGGCATTGATGTACGTCGTGGTTCTGAGGATGTAAGCGATGTTGAGGATGTTGCAGGTCTTGCTGCAAGGATTGTTGCTATTAGAGTTGTTTTGCCTACGGCAGAACAAGCTCATTGGGATGTAAAGGATGCGCAGACTCATGCATTGATTGCGTTGTCTGTGAAGCGCACCATTGTTCCTCACATCCGTTCAGCAAAATCTACAAAACAGGCTTGGGATATTTTGGCTGGTCTTTATGCAAGTCGCAATGAGGCTAAAATTGTTTTGCTGCGTAAAGAGCTGGAGTCGAAGATTATGCATGAGGAAGATGATATAGACACTCTTCTTACTGGTGTCAAAGATATGAATGAGCAACTTATTTCTGCAGGTGAAGTCATTTCAGACGATTCCCTTGTGCAGATTGTTCTTGATGCCTTACCCGATTCTTACCAGACTTTTGCTAGTACTTGGAGACTTATGACCCAAGGAAAACCTGAAGTTGTCAAGTTTGATGCATTATGCACATTGCTGTTGCAAGAGTCACTTTCCAGAAAAAACAGGACTAGGCAGCGTGCAGTTGAACAGGCTTTTATTGCTTCTCAAAGAAAGGGTGGTAACAGCAATGCAACCACTTCTTATGGTTCTGCTGCGAGTGGCAAAACTTATGTTCCTAATGCTTCTGCTGGCAGCAATTCGTCTGGAAATTCTAGTGATAAGGGCAAAAGAAAATGCGTTGCTATTATTGTAAAGCTAATGATCACTTGATCAAGTCGTGTCCTAAGTTGAAGGCCAAAGAGGCTAAGAAGAAAGAGGGTGGTTCCACTGCAAATGCTGGTTCCACTACAAATGCAGCCATTGTTGAGTCTTCTGTGAAAGGAGACTGTGTTGCTGTAGATTCACATGTCTGGTATTTCGACAGTGGTCCTACAAAGCACATTACCTCACATCGTGAATTGTTCACCTCTCTTGAGTCTGTCCCTCATGGGAATTCAGTCACTTGTGCCAACAATGCCTCTTATCCCGTTCATGGAGTTGGAAAGATTGTGCTTACTGCTGCAAATGGTAGTTCCTTCACACTTGTTGATGCACTTTATGTACCTGGGATCAAGAAGAATCTCTTGTCTATATCCGCACTTGCTAGACTTGGACTTGTAGTCAAATTTGTGGATGATAGATGTACAGTTCATGATCTCAGTTTTGGTGATGAAATTGTTGCATTTGGCCTTTTGTGTCGTGGGCTATATAAGCTCACTTTGTATAACAAGTGTGGACAAAATTTTGCAAATGCATTTGCAGATTCAAGGGCTATTTCAAATGCAAAACTTTGGCATGCACGTTTTGGTCATCTGAATTTTGCCAATTTGCTGCGTTTGCAAAAATCTGATATGGTCGCTTTTATGCCACCTCTTGAAGCACCCGTCAAACATGTTTGTGAAGGCTGTATTTTGGGTAAGATGCAACGTTCTAAGTTTCCAAAGGATGGTTCAATTCGGGCCACATGCAGGTTGCAGCTTGTGCATAGTGATGTTTGTGGGCCCATGCAAACTCCGTCCTTGGGCAATTACCTTTACTTCATGACTTTCATTGATGATTACTCCAAGCATGCATGGGTATTTCCGTTTAAAGCAAAGTCTAAAGTTTTTATGTGCTTCAAACAATTTCTGGCTATGGCTGAAAATGTCTCGAAATGTACTATGGGCACCCTCCGTTCCGATCGAGGGGGCGAGTATATGTCTCATGAATTCAATGCATTTCTGGCTAGTCGTGGGATAAAACACCAATGTACAGTGCCTTATACACCTCAGCAAAATGGTGTTGCTGAGAGGAAAAACAGGTCACTTACGAAAATGGCATGATGTATGGTCAAAAGTCAAGCTTTGCCGCATTCTTTTTGGCTTGAGGCCATCATGTGTGCCGCTTATGTACTAAACAGGTGTCCTACGAAAGCTTTGCAGTCTATTACTCCATATGAAGCATGCATGATAGAAAGCCTTCTATTGAGCACATGCGTGTTGAAGATGATGAAACAGGAAACAGAAGGAAGACAGCAACTCAGAGTAGGAAGAAGATGGAGAAGGAGAAGACACAGAGCTTGCGTACGAGATCTCTGTAGTCTCTCTCTCTGTATTAGAATAATAGAGTATACAAACTCAGAGCTACAAAGCTTATATGAAACCCTAAGAGATAAGGTGTCCTTTCACACCAGATGTCCAGGGGGAAAAACCCAATGGGAGAAAAGTGCCCCTGGTGAAGCGCGCATACACACTAACACTACTACATGTCTTCAAATCCCCCCTGTAGTGATAGTGTGAATCCGTACAGGGTAGCAGATCATCATGTGTATGAGAGTAAGCCCAAAGCTTTTCGGAAAGCTTCAAACTTTTCTCGTGATAACGCCTTCGTAAATAGATCTGCAATGTTATCGTGTGTAGGACAGTAAGTTAGTGTGATCTCCCCTGCATGTAGCCTTTCCCTGACATAGTGGTAGTGAACCTCTATGTGCTTTGTTCTTGCATGAAATACTGGATTCCTTGCAACTGCCATAGCACTTTGACTGTTAGTGAAAATGGTAGTGGGTGCCTGTTGACACTCACAAAGATCTGCCAATAACCTGCATATCCATACACAATCAACTGTTGCCGTGAAAGTTGCCCTGTACTCAGCTTCACAAGTTGATATAGCCACTGTGGGTTGCTTCTTGCTTAGCCAAGATATACATGCATTTCCCAAGAAAAAACAATTGCCACTTGTGGAATGTCGTGTGTCAAAATCACCAGCCCAATCTGAATCGCTGTAACCAAGAAGCTGCATAGAACTGTGCTTTCCATACATATCCCCCCTTGGAAAGAACATGGAAAGATTAGGGGTACTTGAAAGGTAACGAAGTATGCGCTTCACAGCCTGCCAATGATGCATACCTGGACTGTGCATAAATCTGCTTGCTTGTGAAACCCCAAATTGAATGTCTGGACGAGTGTTGCCTGCCAAATATATCAAGCAACCAACGGCTGCTGCATAAGTATGTACATCAAAAGGTTCTCCAGCATCGTGCATGCTCAACTTTGATCCAGTTTCTACAGGTGTAGAGACTGGTTTACAATTTTGCATACCAAACTTGTCCAAAATTTTATGCAAATATTTTGCCTGCAACATGTATATGCCATCCTCTGATTGCACAAACTGAATACCCAAGTAATAATGTAGCAAACCAAGATCAGACATCTCAAAGGTTTTTCTCAAAGCATCTTTAAACGATTCAATTTCATTTGCATTATTGCCTGTAAGAATCATATCATCCACACAAAGTGTTAGCATAATGAGAACTCCATCTCTCTTTTTGACATACAAAGTACTTTCTGTTGGACTATTCTGAAATCCCTGGCCAATCAAATAAGTATGTATCTTCTCATACCATGCTCTTGGAGCCTGTTTGAGACCATACAAAGCTTTACGCAGTCTACATACCTTTTTCTCTTGACCTTTTACAACAAAACCACTTGGTTGACTTACATAAACTTCTTCCTGCAAATCACCATTCAAAAAAGCAGTTTTGATATCCAACTGATGCACTTTCCAACCATGATGAGCAGCAATTGCAACTAGTGATCTAACTGTGGACGCACGAGAAGTAGGAGCAAAGGTTTCACCATAATCTATGCCTTTCTGTTGCGCATAGCCTTTTGCCACAAGCCTTGCTTTGTACCTGTCAACAGTACCATCTTGTTTCCTTTTTACCTTAAAAACCCACTTTGTACCAATAGGTTTTTTACCTGTAGGCAAGTCCACTAGATCCCATGTATGATTCTTATGAATAGAATCAATTTCTTGCTGCATAGCATCTTTCCACTGAACACACTCTAAAGCTTGTTCAAATGAATCAGGCTCATCTGCATCACAAAGAGTGCTAAAGCAAGCCAAATCTACTTGCTCTCTGCCAAAAGTAGTACCAGCACGTGTTTTTCGTGGCAACGGTGCATCCAACTTGCTATCCTACAAAGTTTTCTGAACCCATTTAGGCAAGGTTCTTTCTTCCCTGAGAACTTCTTGCTCTTCACGCACAATTTCCTCTACATCATGAGGTGTCACATGCTGATCAAAAGATTGATCAAGATTATCAACCTGTTGTGATTCTTGATTCTCCACAAAAGAAGGAAGCAAACCTTCAAATACATCATGTGTCTGCATATGTGGTACATCAAAAGCAACCATAGGTTGAGCAGCAGTTTCTGCAAAAATTACATCACGACTTTCAAAAATCTTGTTTGTAGCAGGATTGTAAAGTCTATAACCTTTACTTCCACTACTGTACCCCACAAATATACATTTGATTGCCTTATCATCAAGCTTCCCACGTAACTGCTGAGGGATGTGAGCATAAGCAAGACAACCAAAAACACGAAGATAACTGACTGAAGGTTTTCTGTCATACCAAGCTTCATATGGAGTAATGGTCTTCAAGGCACGAGTAGGACACCTGTTCAAAACATGTGCTGCACAAGCAACTGCCTCCATCCATAGCTTATGAGGCAAACTCTTAGCCTTGAGCATACATCTAGCCGTCTCCATTAAAGACCCGTTCTTCCTTTCTGCAACACCATTCTGTTGTGGTGTGTATGGCATAGTGCATTGGTGTTTAATGCCTTTCTTTCCCAAAAAATCCTTAAATGCACCTGACATGTATTCACCTCCTCGATCGGTACGAAGAGTCTGTACTTTGCAACCTGTTTCATTTTCAACCATGGCGACATAATGTTGAAAAACTGCAAACACATCTGACTTTGCTTTGAGTGGATACACCCAACAAAACCTGGAAAAGTCATCAATGAAGGTCACAAAATAAAGGCTGTTTCCCAAAGATGGCGTCCTCATAGGACCACATACATCACTGTGTACAAGCTGCAACTTTCGTGTCGCTCTAACTGAACCATCGTGCGAAAATGCAAATCTGTGCATCTTTCCAAGAACGCAACCTTCACATACATGTCTTGGTGGCATCTCCAATAAAGACAAATCATGCACCATATTATGACGTTGTAAAGTCATCAAGCTGCCATAACTAACATGCCCAAATCTAGCATGACACAACTCAGCATCCTGCATAGCCTGAGTCTTTGTTTCTGCAATACATACCTGAATCTGCTTTTCATAACGATCTAGCACAAATAGTCCATTTTCCAGCGTACCTGTAGTGATAAGAGAATAACCATTCTCTCGATCTCGTACAACACATTTGTCATCCTCAAAAATGACCCGAAGACCATTTTTTGCAAGAGAGGATACAGACAACAAATTCTTCTTGATCCCTGGAACATATAAGACATCTGGCAAGCATAAATCTGAACCATCTGAAATGGTAATCAAAATCTTACCAACGCCTTTGATTGGATAAGAAGCATTATTTGCACATGTCACCTTCTTTCCTGTTGGATATCCAATGAACAAAACAAATCCTTCCTTGAAGTAATATGCCTGGATGCACCACTATCAAAGTACCAAATTATTTGTGTCTTGTCAACACTGTAAGCAGAAAAATCTGAACATACTACGAAAGCATAAGAATCCTGCACAAAGTTTGCAGACTCTTCTTTAGCTGTAGAAGAATCACCAGAAGCTGAAACAACCAAACTTGACTCTTTCTTCTTTTCTTTAGCAATTCGCTTTTTACACTCACTAATGTAGTGACCAGGTTTCTTGCAGTAGTGACATTTACCTTTCTTCTTGGACTTGTCGGAATCACCTTTAGACTTCTCTGAAGACTGTCCTGCACCAGACTTGGAGTGATGAGCACTCTCTTTACCCTTGTTTTTGTTATGTACAACAAGAGCATGATCCATACCATCCACCTGTAAAGACTTGTTCTTATGTGATTGATCCTCCTGCAATAGCAAAGCCACTAACTCTTCAAAATGAAGAGGCTCAAGATTAGCTCGCAAAGACAGAGTCAAAGAAGTCTGAAAAGTCAAATAAGATGGTGGTAGTGAATTGAGTGTTTTGGAAACCAAGTCCTTCTTTGGAATCACTTCATCAATGCTAAGCAATTTCTCTTTAAGATCCCTGATTTTTGTAAGATGCTCGACAATATCGTCACCTTCGTCCATCTATATTTTGTCAAGTTGTTTCTTCAAAAAATCTATTCTGGCAGCGTTTCTTCCTCCAAACATAGCTTGCAGAGTGTTCCAAGCATCCTCAGAAGTTCTGCAAGATCTGATATGTGGTGTGATTGTCCTCTTTATGGTTAAGGCAATCCCAGTCATAGCCTGTGCATCTTTAGTATCCCATCTCTTTTGCTCTGGAGTGACTTGTGAGGGTCCTGCACCAACAGCTGCAGGCGTGGCAGGTGCAATGCTACCTGGACGAACTTCATCTCCAGATACATAATCCCACAATCCTTTACCAACCAAAACATTTTTGGCCATAAAAGACCAAAGAGAATAGTTGGTACCATCCAATTTGTCTTCGGATGTAAACGCACCAAAAATCTCTTTCTCCGTAGATTGAGCCATACTATGGATGCACACAAGAGAGCAAAAGAACCTCCAAGAGATTCACAAATCTCCTCTCCAATGCAAGCAAAAATCTACACAAAATCTCAGCACAAAGCTAAGACAAGCTGCTTCCCAAAAGAACTGTTTACCTGAAGAAAATCTGTCAAAAAGCACACCCTCTTGATCTAAACGCCTCCGAAAAGTAACTTCTGCTACGCTGCTTAGAACAAAATTCTGAGGGCTCGAACGGCTTCGAAAGGGGGGTAAAACGGTAGGTCACCTGATCAGAATACTCCCGGAACGTCGAGGATGCTCCCACGAGCAAATTTTCCGAAAACTGCCTGAAAACTGCGATTGCGCGTGCGGACGCGAAAACGCAAGTAGAGGCTCTGGAAATCACCTTGCTCTGATACCAATTGTTGAAGATGATGAAACAGGAAACAGAAGGAAGACTACAACTCAGAGTAGGAAGAAGATGGAGAAGGAGAAGACACAGAGCTTGCGTACGAGATCTCTGTAGTCTCTCTCTCTGTATTAGAATAATAGATTATACAAACTCAGAGCTACAAAGCTTATATGAAACCCTAAGAGATAAGGTGTCCTTTCACACCAGATGTCCAGGGGGAAAAACCCAATGGGAGAAAAGTGCCCCTGGTGAAGCGCGTATACACACTAACACTACTACATGTCTACAATGCGTGTTTTTGGTTGTTTGGCATATGCTTTGGTGCCACAAACATAGCGCAGAAAATTGGATGATAAGGCTGTCAAATGTATTTTTGTTGGTTAAAGTGCTAAAAGCAAAGGTTACAGGTTGTATCATCCGCAAACAAAACGTATTCTGGTTTCACGAGATGTAGTGTTTGTGGAAGATTCTGTTCAGCCCTTGCTATCATGTACTAGAGACAGTAATGTAAGCTCACAGGACATTATGATACTTTGTTGCCTCTTTTCAGTGGTGGAAATACCAATGTAAGTTCCAATGAGGCAAATGTACTGCCTATGGGGGTTTCTGAAAATGTTTTAGATCAGCCTATTACTGATGCAGATGTACATGATGTACTTGATGAGGAAAGGGCTGAAAATGAGCAAGCTAGAGGTATGCCAAAATGGCTCGTGCACACTTTGCGTGACAGTAAATTGGATGCACCTTTGTCTAGTCCTACTCGTTCAAGCTCTCGCCATGCATCTTATGCATCAGATTGTTATGCTTTGGCTGTGTCTAGCTTACATGATGTTGAGGAGCCTCTGTCTTTTGATGAAGCACAAAATTCAAAAAATTGGATGGCTGCCATGCAATCAGAATATGATGCACTTATAGAAAATGACACATAGACTTTATGTGATTTGCCTCCTGGCAAAAAGGACATTGGTACTAAGTGGGTTTACAAGTTGAAACGCAAGCCGGATGTGAGATCGATCGCCATAAGTCTTGACTTGTTGCAAAGGGTTATGCACAGCAAAAAGGCATAGATTATGAAGTGACCTTTGCTCCCACTTGTCGTATGACTACTATGCGTTTCCTATGTGCATTGGCAGCTCATTTTGGTTGGGATGTACATCAATCAGACATTGTTACTGCTTTCTTGAATGGTGACATATTTGAGGAAGTTTATGTGATGCAGCCTCGCGGTCTTGTCATAAAAGGACAAGAGGACAAAGTGTGCAGATGTAAGAAGGCTTTGTATGGGTTGAAGCAATCTCCTCGTGCTTGGTATGAGAAAGCTGACACTCATTTGGTCAAATGAGGCTTTCGTAACAGTCCAACAGAAAGCACATTGTATGTAAAGCGTGAGGGTGATGTACTTCTCATTGTGGTTCTTTATGTGGATGATTTGCTGATCACTGGACCAAATGAGAGACATATTGCTGAATTTAAGGCTGATTTGAATGCTACTTTCAAGATGAAAGATTTGGGGCTGTTGCATCATTACTTGGGTATATAGTTTAAGCAGTGTGATGGTGGTATTGCCTTGTGTCAAAAAAGTTACATAGAGACATTGCTATGTAAGTTTGGACTTGAGGATTGCAAACCTATTGCCACTCCCATGGAAACAGGTTTGAAGTTGAGTTTACATGATGCTGGCGATCCTGCTGATGTCACTCTTTATCAAACTGTTGTTGGCTGCCTCATTTATGTATGCAACACGAGGCCGGATATTCAGTTTGCAGTCTCACAGGTCAACAGATTTATGCATAGCCCAGGGTCTAAGCATTGGAAAGCTGTCAAGAGGATTTTCTGCTACCTTAGTGGCACTTTACATCTTGGCTTGTTTTATCCCAAGTGGGGATCATTGCCGCCAGACTTACATGCTCGTTGTTTTGACATGCGAGTGTCCACAAGTGGTTTTTGTTTCATGCTTGGCAGTTCATGTATATCATGGTTGAGCAAGATGCAACCTATTGTGGCCACTTCAAATTGTGAGGCTGAGTACAGGGCAGTCTTCATAGCTACGGTTGAGTGTGTATGGCTCAGACGCCTTATGGCTTATTTGGGTGTTGGATAGGACACTGCCAACACTATCTACACTATCTTCCCTACCCTCATTCCCCGCTAGCTCTCTCCACCTTCGAAGGTGTTTGAGGCCTTGGGACTGAGGCTTGGGATAGTTAATGCTTTTTGCAAAGTTTATGTTAAGCTCGTGATGCATAAAGCTTTCCATCTTCACAGCATCACCAAGGTCACAAAGAACACAAAGATTGTATTGTAACAAAGTCTCTCTTGATGAGAGAATCTATAATACAAACGCCTTTCGAGTAAATCGGGTCCTCAACTATTGTCATGTTCTCTAATACTCTCTCTCTTGCAAAAGTATTGTTCATGCCAAGTTAATTAAGTACTATGTTTATGTTGCTACCATGAATTAAGTTCACCCTCTATGTTCTCAAAGTGATTTCACAAAAATGCTCACCTTAATTCTCTTAATTCTGCTATTCTCAAAGTTCATAGGCCATTCCAATTACATTGGTATCAGAGCATTTGGTTTCTCTTTTCTTGCTTAAAAAGAGAGGTCCTTAAGTAGCCTATTAATGGTTGATTTTGTTAATTATATTAGGGTAAGTGGGACTGTGATCTATTATCGGTTTTGTTGAGCCCACTGTGTGGGATATGGTGCACACCTTGAGAGCTTTGGTCTTAATAATGGGGTCTTTTTAGACTTGTCTACGTCTTTACCATTATTGAGCCATAAGAAGTCCGAAAGGAGCTATCCCTTAGTAATTCTACTATGTTAGACTCTCTATAATCAACCAATTCGATCCGTGGGTGTAGATACTTAAGTTCTTATTTTCAAAGGCTAAGAGGAGTAGCAACTAAGGTTTTGAATTGCCAAAGGATACATTAAGTAAACACATAAGTATAATTAGCATGGCTGACAATAACCAAGAGAGTAGAATGAACATTGATAACTTTGATTTTGCACATGAAGGTGCTAATGATGATCCCCCATGTTTATCAATGATCTTGTTACTAGGTTGCATTAAGCTATGGGCAACCCTACTTTGCAAGCCGAAGTTACCCGACCGACAACTTCATGCTCATGGGATTTCCCTTCCTCCCCAAGAGGAGAGAGAGTTTAGGAGGTCTCTTGATGAGACTCCCAAAAGAAGACTCTCTCCCATAAGAGAGGAGGAATCCAAAGAACGAGAAAGAAGTAAATCCCTAAGTTGCTCTAAGATGTGGCTCCATGAAGACAGTGGTCTATACTATCGCCAACTCCTCTCAAGAGGAAAGGATCACTCCATAGTCCTTCTCCTCGTCACTCCAAAAGCGAAGAGAGGAAAGAAAGGAAGAAAGAGGTCACCCTCTTCTCCTTGTTCTTCACCTTCCTCCTCTTTCGACAAAAGCTATGGCTATTCTCCTATAGAATACAAGAGGGGAGGACATCTCAAATCATACCATGCATGGCGAAGATAAAAAAAGATCAAGAAGTTCAAAGAGGGAGGAAAGAGTATCTCTTTCTCACCTTCATCCAACAATTTGATGTGGCCTTTGGAGACGAGGGCTTCACGAAGTCCTCCAAGCTACATCATTCAGCTATGCACTCCCATAAATCTGCTCGTCAATGGTGGGCTAGCCTTCGTGGCAACAACGAGGCCCCAATGTTAGCAGCAAGCTAATACGGACACCATTTTTCGGAGTTCTCTTTGTAAAACATTTATTATTTTGATAAATCGAGAATATTGTAACTCCTATTTTCGGATAAACTCAGTAATTAATGAGCCGGGGCTACAAGCTTCCAGATTGTATCAACCAGTCATTTCCTAGCTTTGGTAGAACTCCAGATTATTAGTTTTGACCACCCAAAAACCTTGGCTAAGGTATAAAAGCCAATTTTTGTAAGTTTTTTATAAGTTTTTGGATAAGAAATACACAATGGGAGCTAACGGCGCTCACTCCTCTCCTTCTTGCGCTTTCTACTCCCTCCCCAGTTGTCACATTGCGATTGCGTTTGTTGCATTGCAACCATAGGTAAGAGCTCTACGCATTGATGTAAGCAATTCACAGTATTTCGTAGCTTTTGGCATCGCCGACCCGTGGCCTAATTTCATCATAACTAGAAATTTACACTTTTAAATTGAAAACTAAGCATAGGTCGGGGTATTGGCACATCATTGCTAAGCATTTAGATGCATTCTGGGTCAAAAACGACTAGGTCAAAAATCCACTGCTTAATAATCACGATTTTGGAACTTGACCAAAAGTGGGGTTTGAGACCATAAACATGTGTGTTTAGGTCTTATAAACATGTCCTAGAAGTTTTGTTACGTTTGGATGTCATTTGATGCTATAACGGATGTGATTTGTTTGCTGATGAGCGATTGGCTTTTGGTGATTTCAGTCACTTGAGTGTAGCTTGAGTTAGATGCGAGTTGTTATTTGTTTTCCGAGAGATTGACAACCTCTTGTAGCCTCTATGCACTAGTTGAGTCAGCTTCGTCCCATGGCTTGACAAATTAATCGTGGTTGTCGCTAATACTGCAATAAGATAGGATGGTGAGGTTAGACATGCGTCCCACATTTGGAGCTGTTGCTGGGGATCGAAGAGACCTAAACTAAGAAAAAACACGACCGTCTTGTGTAGTTGTCCTTTAACTTCATCTAAGTTCACCTAGAGTTCAAAACTTTCTTTTAGAAACCGCATAGCTTAAGATAGTCATCTTTTGCTGTGTAGAGGTAGCTTGGAAGTAATCGTACTTGTTGAGTGCCTTTAGGATTGTAGAAATAGATTAGGATTTTAAGAATGATTGGTAGACGAGACAAGTCTTAAGATCAGTGCTCTGAAAAAACATAAAACACAAGAAAACGAGTGTTTGTGGACACTTTCCACGACCCCATTACATTGAATCTAGGATTAGGGTAAGTAGGATCCGAGGTGGATTTCAGAACATTGCTCTCTCTGAAAGAATCAAGTGTGAGTTGTTATTGGAAATTGCAGAATTTCAGGTCTACGGCTAGAAATAGCTCGAAAAGACTCGAATCCACTCAATCGGATTGGAGAGTAAGCCTAAGAGTTGTTTGAATCGGTTGGTAAGCTCAAAGACACTTCGAGGTAAAAATTTGAAGAGTTGGTCAAAACTCAGATTATTTACTTTTTCTTGACATTTTAGGTCAAATTAAGTTTTGACTTGATTCATAGGCTTAAAATAGCTCATATAAGGACTGTCTTTGAAAAAATTGCAAAAAAGTGTTTATTTCAAGCCTAAAGTTAATAATCGTGATTATTAACTTTCTGATCTAAATTGACCAAGGTTCATACCATTGAGTCATTGCATGTGTACAAACAACTTTTGTAAAGGCCCAAGAGATTTGGATCACTAAACTGGGTAAAAACTAAAGTTTGTACTTACTTTTTAATCTTGAGTATAAATTGGGAGAAAATTTATCCAAACTTGTTAAAAATTGATTCATAGTCTTATGTTGATATGATAAACATGTGTACATGCTGAGTTGACCAAAAAATTAGTAAATAATCGCGATTATTTACATCTGCCCACTTTTTCAACTTTTTTGACCAAGGCAGCATACCACTAGCTTTAACATGTTGTAATAAGCCCACAAACCAAATTTGGTAAGATTTGGATCACTGGATTGAGAATTGTGACTAAAATTGCAAAGTTAGTCTGCGGACAGATAATTGATGACCATTTGATCAAAAATTGTCCAAACTTGATAAAACTTGACTGACCTTAACTTAAGATGCTTAACAGTTTGTGTCAAAGTTGGGGCAAAAAGTTGCAAAATTATAGCTGCAGTAAATAATCGTGATTATTACATCTGCTTCAAAACTTGAGAAATTTGCAAGTTTGAGTATACCACAAAGTCAAGCATATCAAGTAGACCTCACAAATCAATTTTGGTGAAATCTGGATCCCAAAAATGAGACTGAAGCCAGATTCTCAAAATCAGAGCCTTCGGACACAACACAGTTGATAAACTTAATCAAATTTTATCCAAACTTGTTGAAACTTGTCCAGAGACTTTAACAAGTTGTATACTTGCCAAACCCATAAAAAAAGTGAAAAAATTTGACAAAAGTAAATAATCGTGATTATTTACTTCTGCTATCCAGAGACATCAATTTTGACTTTCGAACTTATGCAGTTAGACCAACATAATATAAAGCCACATGACAATTTTGCTTTCAATCGGATCAAAATTGATACATGTACATTCAGCTTACAGGTTGCAGATCAAACCTTTGAATTTTTGCTAAAGCCGAATCTGAAAGTCAAATTTTTTACTCCCATAGCTCGATTTGAAGTGATACACAGAGACCAATCACGAGAGTTAGCAAAAACTCTACTGTCTTTATAAAAGAATAGGTAACTTGATCAAATTTGTATAGGAATCAGGTTGCAGAAGAGGAATCAATGGCTTGACAGAAAGTTGCAACTAAATCAAGAGAAAATTGACGACAAGTCAATCCAAAGGTGAGTACTCTATCCAGTGCCATAAGTCTATATGAACCTTAGATCTGGTCGTATACTAGGAAATCAAGGCATACTCGGAGAAATCTCCAGTAGAGTATCTACAGAAGAAAGCGTGAATCAAGGCAATTCCTTGCACACAATTCTTGAAGAAGTCTCAGACACTTTTTCATATTCAACATCCGAAATGTCTTCTTACTCGACTCACTCGAAAACTGGAACGACAGTGTGCTATAAGCATATACTATCTTTTTACAAGACTAATCGTCATGGAGTCCAGGTTTACTTGGACCCTAACGAGGAGTATGTTATTCGCATTGATGACCATGGTATTGAGTTCGAAGAAGAGATTATGGCAAACAAACAAGGAAAAATGTACATGGATCGAAACAATATTTACAAGTCGAAAACCCTGACGTGATAGACAAACAGGGGTTAGAAGTAAACACCATGATCCCAGATATGTCAGCAAAAGAAGGACCATTAACTTTAGAATTTGAGGGATACGATCAAGTAGACTTGAAGCCTTTGAAACAGCTTAGTACGGATAATCCTAGGATCGGTGTCTATTGTTGGGAAGACAGAAACATAAAAGATCTTTTGTGGACTTCTCATGCCAAACCAGGACAACTAACGGCCATGAAGATCATCTATATCTTCAAGATCAAAGATAAGGGATCGGCAGACCTACCAACCTATCTGTTTAGGGATTGTTATAACAACAACTTTGTTATGATGACTCCTGAGGAGGTAGAACAAACCAAATACCAAGGGTATCATATGGGATTGGATATTGGGACAAGGACTAGAAACAATTCCCAAAGATGAACACCGTGAGAGATCATCTTAGAGTAATGTAAAGAAACCAGAAACCACCTTATCACGTAGAAAATCGGGTGACACTAAGGCCAGGCTACACGAGTCACTATTTCCAACAGACTGGTTTGAAGAACTCGGAACAGGACCAACTGCCAGAAGACCTGGAGTTCAACCAAACAGATGTGTCAAAACAGCTGATTTTCAGAAATGGGTCAGAAAATACAGTGGATCAGGGGATCCATTCGACCACTTAGCAAGCTTTAAGCAAGTGCTAAGAGCAGAGCGTATTCGATTTTCATACTCAATTCAAGGGGTTTGAAATGAAATTAGAAAGAAAAGCATTGACATGGTTCCAAAACATTCCACCAAGGTCAATCATGGACTTGAACACATTAGCTCAAGGATTTGTAGCTGCTTGTTCCAAAACGGGGATCAAACATAATATAGTAGCTCAAATCTACAGCTTTAAACAGAAACATGGTGAGTCTGTTAGGGACTGTGCAACTCGAATGAAACAATACATTGCCAGATGCCCAGAGCTAGAGATACCTGCAGAAGAACGACTTGTATCTTTGTTTCTGGAGGGACTGCTAAACAAAGAACTCCATGCTATACTCTATAGTAAAAAGCATACAACCCTAGAAGCATGTGTGTCAGATACTATTGACTTAGGAGACAATTGCAAAATTTTCAACGAAGAAGATGTCCCTAAGGATAACCAAAGTGAGAAAACAGCATCCACTAAACCAGCACAAGTGGGAACGGCTGCTGCGGCACCACTCTTAGCCATCGAAGATATGCTAAAAAGGATGAACGACATGATGAACAACATGCAAAAAGCACCTATGAGGGGTCCAGGACAAGGGATACCTCCACAGGACAACCAATTAGGCCACAAAAATGGTGTGCAATCAAGGATAAATGGACCAACCATGAGACACACGAGTGCTATTTCAGACCAAAGTATGATGGGAATGTTTAGTACGTGCCCATGAGGCCACAAGGACAACCCATGTACAAATATCAGCTTAATATGGCCCAAGCTCAAAGACCACCAATGGGTATGGAAAGACCTCAACCTGTGTTGGGATAACAACCTCCGTATCCAGGACATAGTGCATTGCCTGTAAAGTACATGCACTTTGAAGGAGTCATAGATGAACAAGTATTAGTGTTTGTTACACCCTACGCAGAGCGTATTTCATCTACAGTAATGGTAGAAGGAGATTGGTATAATCCACATCCACCACCAATGGAAGAAACAATGACTTATGCTCCACCAGAGCTCACACCAATGTATTATGTAGCTAATCAAGGTGTCTGACCTCCTATGGTAAGACCCATGATGAAGCCAAAAACAGGAAACTATCATAATTGTGGTGCTGATGATCACTAAAAAAATGAATGTCCAGAGCCTGACAAAAATCTCAAACCGATTGAAGCCTATTGCATACAATGTTGCAAAAAGGGAGGACACTTTCCGGAATATTGTCCTAAAAATCCTTTGAACAAGGGTGAAACGATAGTAAACGTAGTCCAAGTGATACCTAGTAAGCTCATGAGAGAGTGAACCGATTGCTCCAATCAAGGTAATCACTAGAGCCCAAACAAAGAAAAAGAAACACAACTCCTCTGATGATTCGGAAAATACTAAAGTTTCCTCTCAAAGAATCAAAAGGAGCAGAAGCAAAAGATATGAGATGAGAAAACAAAAACAACGGGTTGAAATTGAGGAGAAAGCAAAGAAGATTTTCCAGGAAAAGTTGAAAGAAACTGGAAGTGAATTCAAGGAAACAACCGTTGTTGGACGCATTTCTGACACCCCGTTTTTTGTAAATTTGTACATACGGACATGACGCCTGATGTCAAAAGGGCATGTGGGCTTTCTTTTTGTTGGTTTTTTAGCTTGCTTTAGCAAGCACATGTACATGCACTGCAAGTCGTTAGTCTAGTGACAGCTGTCGGGCTACTGTAAGTGCGCGTGAGTGAGTTTTTTGAAGTGAGCTTTGTATATAACTTAAACTCATGTACAAACTAAAAAAAGTTCAGCCAAAGATCAGAAATTTTCAGGTTTTAGCTCGTTCTGTCTCCTTGGTGCTCTTGGATGCAGTTTTTTGCCCCGACTAGTCTTCTCTACGTGTAGTCGTGCTGGGACAACTCTCTGTTCGCATCAATTTTTCTCATGGGGGTGTATGGAATAAATTTTAGTCATCTTCATCTTTCTCGCCAGTCATTTTTCAAGCTTTCTCTCAAGCTTTAAAGTGCCCCAATTGGAGTTGTGCTCATCAGGTTACGACTAGTTCTCTGCAGGGTTATGGCTATGGCAGCCTAATGGCAAATTGTGTGTAGACAGATTCGGAGGGCATGTATCTATGAATTGTGGAATTTATGTTGAAGTTGTGGGTTTGTGATGTTTGATGTGAAAGGAGAGGCTCTTGTCTTCATATGCATTGGTCGACGTGTGCTGTAAATCCATGCTTTGGCAGGGTTTTGCTCCTATGTGACATAGTCTCTTGGGTGGGCGACGGCTAGTAAATTCCCAAGGGTCTACTCCTATTGGACTTGTGGTGTTTCAAAAGGATTTTGTGAAGCTTTTGGTGTCTTGTAGTTCTCTTTCAACGCTCTTGGGTGACATCACTATAGAGGTGTTTCAGTTTGCTTGTTTCCCAACACCGTGAAATCTAGAGGATCCATTCCGGTTGATAAAATTTTTAAGCCTATTAATGCCGCCTTGGAAGCCTACCAAGCAAGACTTAAAGTAGGCCAAAACATGAAAAAAATTTGGAAAAACTATCCTTCTCCATACATGGAAGCAACTAAGCTGGAAGCTTATCAAAATTTGGTAAGAATCACGCAAGAAATGCTGGAAGAACAAAAACCCAAGCTTGAAAGTATTGCAAAACATGGGGAGCTTGTGGTAAAAGAAACGAACGAAAAATCGGATGTGGTGGCAGAACCCCACCTTGACACAAAAGAACCAGAGCTTATAATGCCTAACATCGAAGATGCCTTAGACGGAATTCCATTCATAGAGGAAGACTAGACAGGACACTTATGGAAAAAAGTGAGAGAGATCAATGATGGGAGCCTAATTGTAAAATCAGCTCCTATAGAGGAAGTCTGGTTAGATAACCTACCTTCTGATATGAACATGGATGTATAATATTTGTACGGGGATTGCGGATCGGAAGCTTCAGGAATGTCGAAACCATTGACATTAAAAACATTACCTTCTTACTTGGGAGATAACGAAGATGAATCCATCATGTGTAAGACCACTCAAGTAAAAAGAGCTGAACAAACTTTAAAAGTAGACAACATTCATTCATGTCTATACCCATCCAATGCACTCTTACCTTAGGAGAACTGTTAAAACTCAGACCATACTTATGGAACGATTTACAAAAAACCCTAGAAAAGGTGGGGTTAATCTCAAAAAAATTAGAAAATTTGAAAAATGAAATGGACAACAAAGAGATTCGATCAGTTCCCATGAACAAAGTCGAAGAATATTACGAAGGGAAAGAAGGAAACACCACCCTCCCAGTGAAATATAATGACATTGAAACCATGGCAATACTGGATAGTGGAACTAGCATAGCCATAGCCACTAAAGCAGTATGGGAATCACGGGGACAACCAGCCATTAGACAAACTCGGATGAAATTGCAGTTGGCTGACGGACACATTGAGAGACCATTAGGGCTGCTTGAAAAAGTGATAGTCAATTCTTGTGGAATTGCATATCAACACACTTTTGCCATAGTAAACTTTGGGAAAAAACTCAATGAAATCATATTTGGAAGACCTTTCATGCGACAGGTACAGCTTATCCAAGATTGGGAAAACAATTATCTGTACTTGAAGCAAGTGAGGTCTATAACAAGAGTCAATCTAAAAGATCACACTTATAGAGATGTCTTGAAAACACCCATCCAAGAATTTGATTCAGTCTCTTCGGCTGAAACTAAACTCCCATCCTAGTTAAACAAAGACACTCCTATTTGGATGTGTGGAGCTTCAGAAAACGGAAGCTTAAGACAAGAAGAATGTATCCTAGAAAGGGACTGCACAAACAAAGCCTATGTACCTAAACCCTTTCCAGAGAATTTGTTTGAGCCATTCGAGTGAACTTAAATTTTAGCGACAATGGATGTATGTGTGAATACGTCAATGCCTACTCAATTTTGCAATGAGGATGGCTACGACATAATTCCCATCCAAATGATTTCAATCCTCAACATTGAAGACGAAGATGAGGAACCCAAAGACTTAATGAAAGATCAACAAGTCTTTTCAGACCTCTATTACGATACAACCGATGAGTTAGATGAACACTCAGCTACCTCTGAAGATTCGGGGTCAGAAAAAGAGCATTGGCAAGAGCTAAGCTACTCTTAAAAGGAGGGGAGGAAAAGTTTTTTGACTTTCCAAACCAGAAATCAAGAAGACAGAAATGGTATAGACGAAAGGAGAGACACGAGAATTATGAAAACACGACCTACGCCATCAATCTCTAATAAAACACAATTCGTGATACAGATAGATGCAAATGATTGTATCAAGGACGAAATAACTGGCAGATATCCTTCAAACAAAAACTCAAAAATGTCTCAAACATCGAGGAAAACAAGGAAGGGTACTCAAGCAAACCCACAGGATAAGAAGCCACTCATGACAATAGTCCAGTAGAAAAATAAATATCAAGAGTTGAAAAAACCTCTAAAGGAGATATACACAACCGAAATGGAAACCATGGAAGAGGATGGTAAGGATGTAATGCATGTTCCATCCCATTACAAAAAGTATACTATCCAAGATCGGAAAATCATAGTCGAACAACCTGTTAGGGAACTATGGGAACAAGCCGAATCTTAGGAAGGGTCTGAAAACGCTAAAAGGATAGACTTGGCTAAACCAAGAAAGGAGCCTAGACCGTCTTACATTGCGAATGACCTAGCAGCAGAAGAAGAAAAGCTATTGATAAGCTTGTTAAAGGAATACCGAGATATCTTCGCTTGGTCTTACAAGGATCTCAAGGGTGTTGATCCAGCAGTTTGTCAACATACCATACCCATGAGAGATGATGCAAAACCAAGTAGACAGAGACCATACACGTATAACGAAATATTTGCCAGGAAGATAAAAGAAGAGATTGAAAAACTAAAGGAAGCCGAATTCGTTTATGAAATTGAACACACAGAGTGGGTGTCTCCAATTGTCATAGTACCCAAGAAGAATGGAAAATTACGAGTGTGTGTTAACCTCAAAAAGGTGAATGCAGCTACCATTAGGAACAACTTTCCTCTTCCGATAATTGAGCATGTTTTAGAACGAGTTGCAGGAAAAGAAGCTTACAGATTTTTAGATGGCTTTTCGGGATACAATAAACTTTTGGTTGACCCAAAAGATCAGCATAAAACTACTTTTGCAACAGAATGGGGTATATTTGCCTATTGGGTTATGTCATTTGGGTTATGCCTATTGGGTTATGTCATTTGGAAAATTACGAGTGTGTGTTAACCTCAAAAAGGTGAATGCAGCTACCATTAGGAATAGCTTTCCTCTTCCGATAATTGAGCATGTTTTAGAACGAGTTGCAGGAAAAGAAGCTTACAGATTTTTAGATGGCTTTTCAGGATACAATCAACTTTTGGTTGACCCAAAAGATCAGCATAAAACTACTTTTGCAACAGAATGGGGTATATTTGCCTATTGGGTTATGTCATTTGGGTTAACTAATGCTCCATCCACGTTTCAAAGGTTGATGAGCCATGCTTTCAAAGAATATCTTAGGAAATTCTTAGAAGTATATATGGATGATCTATGCGTACATTCATCAATCTGGGCTGATCATTTTGAACACCTCAAAAAGGTATTTGAAAAATGTAGACTTTATAGGATTTGCTTAAATCCTGAAAAGTGCACATTCATGGGTAGACAAGGAAAAATTCTTGGACATATAGTGTCTAAAAATGGCATAGCTACTGATATTGAGAAGATTCATGTCATTGATGATTTGCCTAGACCAACAACAATCAAGAGGATACAAGCCTTCATGGGGCATTGTGGATATTGCAGACGGTTCATCTACATGTACGCTATAATTGCAAAACCCATATATAGCTTGATTACACACTTTGAACGGACGGAGGCATGTAAAGAATCCTTCATGAAGCTTAAGCAAGCTCTCACCTCAGCTCCAATAATGAAAGCACCAGACTGGAATAAGGTATTCCACGTACATGTAGATGCTTCCAATTTTGCTATTGGTTGTATACTAGCTCAACCAAGAGATGGGAAAATTGACTTTCCTATTTCTTATGCTAGCCGACAATTGAACATGGCAGAAAAGAATTACACCGCCACCGAAAGGGAAGGATAGGAATGATCTATGCCGTTAAAAAGTATAGACATTACCTATTAGCCAATAAGTTTGTGTTCTTTGTGGACCACCAAGCTTTGTTGTATTTGGTCAACAGCACATGGAGAATAGTGAGATGGTTCATCATTCTTCTCGAGTTTGATTTCACTGTGGTTGTAAAAAAAGGCACTACACATCAACGAGCAGATTATTTGTCAAGGATTGTTTCAGGAGAATCACCTAAAGGGGTAGACAATGATCTACCAAATGCAGCAGCAAACATCTTGAACACATCTGTGTTGTTGTCAGCCATGGTAAATGTTGCACCTGATGTGAAAACTGCCCGAAAAGAGGAGAAATGAAGCGGGAACAACACGTGCTATATAGCACAAACTGTAGAAGACTGTAAGGCACCTGTTATGCAAAAAACAGCACTGACAGAAATTCTGCACAAAATGACAAAATTGCCTATGCAGTCTTGCCTGTAGTGGAAACGGAGGCCGAAATGAGCCCTAATCAAAAATATGAGCAGACTTACAATACGAGCTATCCCGAAATATTTGTCGACCTGTGAACGCTCTCCAAACCTCATTGTAATCGGAGAAAGTGAGCAGGAGTGTGCTAGAGCAGCTGGCGACTAAGCCCGGGAGGACGTAACCTTCTCTGATACCAATTGTTGGAATTAGGGTTGCAGAGAAACGCACACAGCTTGGAGAAGACGAAGGAAGCTCAAGGCACACAATAGAGAGTGTGTTACTTAGTGTGCAATGGAAAGATAGATAGCCCTAGAGTGATGGACGTATATACAATGCTCGGGGGAAAAAACCTCCTAAAGAGGGAAAAAATGCCTCGGCGGTCCTAGTGTGTTCACACACATCACTACCACATGTTTATGGTAACACTATTGAGTTGTGGCATAGCTGGCTAAGCCATACGAGGTAGAAAGGAATGAAAATTCTTCAACATTTGGGCTACTTACATGTGTTAGATTTTATTAATTTCAGATTTATGTGAGCATTGCATCTATGGCAAGCAAACTAGGAAAATTCCTTGCCATTACATCAAGAGTTGGGAAACCCTCTAGATTTGGTTCATAGCTATTTATGTGGGCTTATGCCACTCAAATCTCTAGGGGGAGCACTGTATTTCATGACATTCATAGATGAATCTACTTGGAAGGTGTGGGTCTACCTCTTGAAAGGGAAAGACAAAGTGTTTGCTACATTCTAGATCTTCTTAGCCATGGTTGAGAACCAATCTAGTAGAAAGCTAAAAGCTTTTCGAAGTGATAATGGTGGAGAGTATGTCTCCACAGAGTTCAAGAATTTCTCTAGCAAATGAGTAATTTGGCGACAGTTTACTATGCCGTACACACCAGCTCAGAATTGCATTGTCGAGCGTATGAATTGCACGATTCAAGAAAGTGTCACAACTATGTTATATATGACAAATTTACCTCCTGAGTTTTGGGAGAGGCTATTATGACAGCTATACACATCATTAATAGATCGCCTAGTACTTTGTTGAATTTCAAGATTCCGCAAGAGATGTGGACTAGCAAGAAGCCAAGTTATGATAGATTACATGTGTTTGGGTGTGAAGCATTCTCACACATTCCCATAGAGCTACGCAAGAAGCTAGATCCCAAGTCACACAAGTGCATCTTCTTTGGTTATGGTGCACATGAAGAGATGGGATATCGTCTCTGGCACCCAAAATTTAGAAAGGTTATTCGCAACTCATAAGTGATATTCAATGAGTCTAAAATGCATAGACAAGCTGTTAAAGAGGCCGAATATTAGAAAATCAAATTTGAGAATGTAGCCTCCACAAATTTGGGAAAACCAACTCAGTCTACTGGTGATGTTCCTAACACTAGTAGTGCTCTAGAGAGAGCAGAATCCAACAGTCAAACAGTGAGGAGATTTATGAACGTATGTTGTGCACTTGAGTATTTTGGGCCAGTATTGGACTATGTGTTAGTCGTTGATTGCGATAAACTCACTTGTTATACGAATAAGCTACTCAAATGGAAGATAGCATGAAGTGGGAGCAAGCAATACAATCTGAGTATATTTTCATTTTAGGCAATGAAACTTGGGAATCGACAGAGTTACCAGAGGGTAAACAAGCATTGCCTTGTAAATGGGTGTAGAAGAAGAAGTACATGGCAGAAGGTCTCAAGCCTAAGTATAAGGCAAGATTGGTTGCTAAAGGCTTCAAGCAGAAGAAATGCATAGATTTCGACGATATTTTTTCTCCGGTAGTCAAGATGACTACACTACATCTTGCGCTTGGTTTAGTAGCCATTGAGGACATGAAATTGGTCCAAATGGATGTGAAGATGGCGTTTATTCACAAGGATCTTGAAGAACGTGTCTACATGAAGCAGCCATAAGGTTTTGAGATAAAGCCTGAGAAGCCAACAACGACAGACCTGGTGTGTAGACTCAAGAAAGCTTTGTATGGTCTATAACAAGGTTCAAGGCAATGGTACATTTCTCCGGTAGTCAAGATGACTACACTACATCTTGCGCTTGGTTTAGTAGCCATTGAGGACATGAAATTGGTCCAAATGGATGTGAAGATGGCTGTTTTTCACAAGGATCTTGAAGAACGTGTCTACATGAAGCAGCCATAAGGTTTTGAGATAAAGCCTGAGAAGCCAACAACGACAGACCTGGTGTGTAGACTCAAGAAAGCTTTGTATGGTCTATAACAAGGTTCAAGGCAATGGTACATTAAATTTGATAAGTACATTCAATCCCAAGGTTATGTAAGGAGCCAAGAGGATCATTTCTTATACACAAGGAGGCTAAACGATGGTTTCCTCATCATTCTGATCTTGTACGTGGATGATATGTTTATAGCTGGGAAATCAAAAGATGAGATTGCACTTCTCAAGGATGCCTTAAACAAGCAGTTTTCCATGAAAGATTTGAGCGATGCACATCATTTTCTTGGTATGCATATAAAGAGAGATCATAAGCATGGTATACTTGAACTATCACAAGAAGAATATATCCACAAGGTCTTGCAATGGTTTAACATGCAAGGGGGGAAAGTATTGAGTACCCCAATGACTACATATGAAAAAATTAGCAAGAATAATTGTCCCAAATCGGATGCTGAAAAGGCAAGTCAGTGCATGTGTGGAAGAACCATGTATTGACCCATGTGATAGCATGTGTAGCTTTTCCACCTAGGAAACGTGATGCAAATGGTGATGTGTTATCCTATGACACAAGCCATGATATCATCTTGTTTTGAGCCTATATAGGAGGCTTTATATTTCCACTTTCCTCAGTATTATGAATCATAATCTAGTAGTGTATTTGAGTTTAATTGAGTGCAGCTCTCTCTACTCTATTACACACACACACACACACACACACACACACACACACACACACACACACACACACACACACACACACACACACACCATGAATGCTATGCTCACGAATCCACCCTAATCCTACCAACTAGTATCAGATCCAATAAGTGATTAATTTTTCTTAATTGTATATTTAGATCCTAGCCATTTTTTTATTAGCACATCTCCTAATCACCTCTCTAATTTGCAACATGCGATAGCGGGGCATGCCTGCAAAATACACAAAACTACATGCTACAAGGAATAAATCAACAGATCTACATACCTGATGAATTGCATGTGGGCCATAATCAAGCTTTATACAGCCTGAAAGATAGAGAGCGAGAGAGAGGGAGAGCAGAGAAGCATGTGCAAGAGCATGTCCTAGAGTGAAGTGCTAGACAGGCAAGAAGAGAGGAGAGGTGAGAGAAGAGAAGGAGTACATAGAGAACTAGGTGTAATGTTTTCTCATGCAAGAGTGAGAATTTTCCTCTTGCACGTATTTACTTATAGATATCTTGAATGCTATAAAATGATTACAAACTATCTTCCCAAATATAAACTGACCATAGCTCATAAAGAGCACTTTAATAATGAAATATCTATAAACTTGTTATCCTTTTGCATAGTCCATACTCACTTATGCTTTTGCCACATGTCAGTTGCACTAAATAACTAATTATTAATTTCCATTATATACCTCTCCATCAAGAAGCAATTGTCCTCAATTGCTAAAGTTTCTGATGCACTTCTTCATCCACATACTGCATATTGTAGTGTCCCATGCCACAACAATAATATTTTGATAACAAAATCATACTAGGGGCAATGATGGCCAACCATTCCAGCATGATTTTGTAGTCGGTGTTGCCTAAATTAGCAAATTAACACCAATCAAAAGTGTTGTCTAAGTCGGCGAATCTGCAATCGTGCTGCCTAAACCGACAAAAATACACTTAATATTGTTTAAACTAACGAGTTTGTGGTTTGTTGGTGTGCCACCTGAATTGATGAATGTGCATGCGTACTGTCTAAATCGACGGATTTTCACACGTACTTCCTAAATCGATGGATTTGTACGAAAAACTAGTGTTGTCCAAATCGGTGAATATATTCCAAGATGAATATTTATACACTGCCTAAATCAATGAATCTTTGTGTACATGGCCAATGGACTAGGTAAGGCATAAAAGAAAAAAAAAATTACTACCTGTTAATTGGTGTAAGTTGGAATAGTGAAGTATGTACAAAGTCTTTTCAATCATCCCAAGTCTACCTGTTAATCATGTGAGTAGTGATATAATGGTAAATCATGTTGATGGATTCCATTCAATGTAGTACGCCATGACATTAGGGATTTTCAGATTTTACAGCTTATAAAACAATGTGTGTAAGAAAAGAAGCCTGCCTTTTAAAAGTTTCCATCGGTATTATCCCTTGTTGCAAAACTGCTCAAGTGTAGCTCGTTAGGTACATCACTAAGAGAATCAATTAAAAGAAAGTAAACAAAGTGAGCACTTATCAGACGAGTATATTAAACTCGGGAATCTTAAGGTAAAGCAAAAAATAGAATAAATACTAGGATGGAGCGTTATATATGGCATTTGGGCCTATGGAGAGAGCTGACTCATCAAAGAAAAAAAATGCTTTTGTTAGATGTAAATTAATAGAGTACATTGAGAAATTACATACCTAAAGGTTCTTTGAAGCTAGTAATCAAACTGATAAGTAAGTCATCTAAGTTGTAGTATCTATATCCATGAATTTCTCTTTGAATGCAATTAACATATATTTAGTCATGTGTACAATCTTGTACGATATATTTTTTATGCAAAAACAACCAAGGACTAAAAATTACAGGTTAGCTCAAACATACGATTGTGTAACAAGCCAAAATATTGTCCTAAAATTTGATATCATGTTTTCAATGTATTAGAACCCGAGTTTTCTAAGTTACTTTGCAAAAATTATAATGAGGAGAAAAGTTGTTTTCCAGCTTTACTTCAAATTCTTGTGTCCTTGATGATATAATTCACTAGTGGTTTCACACTAAATGTACAAGTTTTTATTATGTTATTGTTTCCCACTCATGTTTTCTTGTTCTTATAATCATTTTGAGTAGTAAAAAAAAAGAAACATCTTTGAACCTCCACATCCATTATGTGCACTCTTAGTTGTGTGTGTATTTGCTTGCAAGAGCTCAAGCTTTCTCCTTCTCTATCGCTTTACACGTTATCAAAGTTTGGTAGTGGCTAAAGATTTGTGAGCAGCAAGCAAGAGCAACATAAGAGGCCATTGAGGGTAAGGGTTTTTCCATCTTCTTCCTTGTAAATTGGTACTGCATTCATCCCTGAGATTGGAGGCATCAGTAAGGATGCTTGATTTCAATGATTTCTTGGCCACTTATCTTGCTATGGTAGATGCTCCATAGCCAAATACCAAAACTGTTTACCTAAGTATTAGCCGGTTTCTATATGAATAAAAAAAGGTCGTGAATGCAACAAAAGAGCGTAGAGTCCTTGCAAAAATAGAAATGCATGTGGTTATGGACAAATTTCATAGAACCCATTGTCAAAGTGCACAATTCTCCGGGGTTGGTTGGAAAACATCGGAATTTTGGCTTGAGAGAGTTGAGAAGCAAAAACATAAATAAGTATATCTAATATAGTAGGAGATACTGGAGAATTAGTATAAGAGCATCAATGCTATTAGAGGTTAATTTGCAAGAGATAACATAGATTTAATAAATATCATAAGATTAATAGCAGCACATAACGAGAAACGATGCAACCAGAGCCCAATCCAACACTAAATTTATCGAATTTGAAACAGATTTTACATAGTATGGTAATAATCACCATGATGTTCAACAACTCTAGATAAAGCTTTAAACAAAATCTCCGACATTGACAGTCAATCAGAACCGTTGCTTGTTTTCCAATCAATCACAATGTTGGGGTCTTCTTGATGCATGTTGAGGCCCTCATGCTCTCGATCCCCTCAGTGAATGTAGACTGGTGCTTACCTCAAACATTGGCCATTGTTCGTCTGTTGTTGGGTAACCGCACTTTGTCTGCTCTTAATCCCAATCGCAAGGAAAACATTAGCAGATAACAACCCATGGTTACCTCTTTTTTGCTTCGTCTTCAACCTTCCTTCTCTTCTCTTCACATTGACACAAATTTTGAGAGAGAAAGCTCATCCAAGAAGAAGAATAAACCCCCCTCTTCACCTATTTCTTCTTGTAGCTCTCTTAAAAAATAGAAGAGTAAAAAAACTTTGATATCTCTCATTTGGTGCAGAATTGACCTATGTGCGTGAGATGCAAAAATATTCAAAATGGTGTTTTCCTTGTCTCCTATTTACTCGTTTCATAAAAAATGATTTTTGTAAAAAATTTACATAATAAACTTTTTGGCCTCCCTCATGCAGTACATTTAGTCTCTCACCCACTTTCCTTTTTATCACTGACCACATGGCCTTCAACTACCCAACTTGCCTTGCATGCTTTAAGAGGCATTTCCCATACAACCCTTTCTTATAAGCATCAAATCCCTACACTTGGGGTGCATACTTGCCTTAACATTTTGACATACATTCACAATTGCGCTTGCATGTCATCATGTCCCATCACTACTCAATTAACATATACACTTCAATCAAGTAAGATCTTCATCTTTTAACCTTGTTTCATATCATGGAAGCGGAGCAACATGACACTATCCATTTTTGTGCTTCATAAAATTGTAAGTGAGGATTGGCGTATATCATGTTATTTTGGAATATCAACGTCACTCTACAAAGCTAGGGAGGAAAATCCGGTTTCTTAGAGCAGTTAATTAAACAAAATTCTTTTTGGTGATACCTTTGATAAAACAAAATTTGTCTAATGGTAAATCGAGACAAGCTTGTGATTTATACTTTTTTTTAAAATTCAAGAAGTATTTTTGTATAATTTACAATAATAATCTTCAGATTGCTTATACAAACACCATGACTATTGGTCAATGAACATGTTCTCAATTAAGTCAAGTGATAATGACTCCTACTTTTTCTTTTAATGCAAACACATAAGCATCTCTTTATCTCTCTCGGTTAGAAGAGAGATGTAGAGCAACTTACAATAAGATTGCTGGTCAACTTGGGCTATTAAAGAAGCATGTCTAGCTCGACAGTACTATAATCGATATGTGTTAGCAGCAAGCTAACACGGATACCATTTTTTCGGAGTTCTCATTGTAAAACACTTATTATTTTGATAAATCAAGAATATGGTAGCTCTTATTTTCTCCGATAAACTCTATAATTAATGAGCCGAGGCTACAAGCTTCCAGATTGTATCAACCTGTCATTACCCATCTTTGGTAGAACTCCCAGATTATTACTTTTGACCACCAAAAACCTTGGCTAAGGTATAAAAGCCAATTTTTGTAAGTTATTGTTAAGTTTTGGATAATGAAATACACAGCGTGAGCTAACGGCACTCACTCCTCTCCTTCTCGCGCTTCCTACTCCCTCCCCGGTTGTCACATTGCAGTCAAGTTTGTTGCATTGCAACCGCAGGTAAGAGCTCTACGCATTGACGTAAACACATCACAGTAATTTGTAGCTTTTGGCGTGAGAAAAAATTGTCCAAACTTGATGAAACTTGGCTAGGGACCTTAACTCGAGGTGCTTAACAGATCTGTGTGAAAGTTGGGACAAAAATTTGCAAAAATTTAGCTATAGTAAATAATCGCGATTATTTACATCTGCTTCAAAACTTGAAAATTTTGCAAATTTGAGTATACCACAAGGTCAAGCATATCAAGTAGACCCCACAAATCATTTTTGGTGAAATTTGAATCACAAAAGTGAGACTTAAGCCAGATTCTGAAAATCAGAGTCTGCGAACACAAAACAATTGATAAACTTGATCAGATTTTGTCCAAACTTGTTGAAACTGGTTCAAGGACTTTAACAGGTTGTATACTTGCCAAACCAAGCCAAAAAGTGCAAAAAATTAGCAAAAGTGAATAATCGCAATTATTTACTACTGCTACCCAGGGACATCAGTTTTGACTTTTGAACTTGTAAATTGTTAGACCAGCATAATACAAAGTCACCGGGCAATTTTGGATTCAATCGGATCCAAATTGGTACATGTTCACTCAGTTTCCAGGTTGCATATTAATCCTTTGGTTTTTTGCTAAAGTCGAATCTGAAAGTCAATTGCTGACTCCCATAGCTCAATTTGAAGGGATACACATAGACCAATCACGACAATTAGCAAAAACTCTACTGTCTTTATAGAAAATAGCTAACTTGATCAAATTTGTACAGGAATCAGGTTGCAGACGAGGAATCGGCAATTCAACAGAAGTTGCAATCAAGTCAAGTACCTTTGGAAATATACGACAAGTCAATCCAAAGGTAAGTACTCTATCCAGGGCTTCACTAGTCTTTATGAACCTTATATCTGGTCGTGTAGTAGGAAATAAAGGCATATTCGAAGAAACCTCTAGTATAGTATCCACCGAAGACAGCGTGAATCAAGGTAATTCCTTGCACACAATCCTTGAAGAAGTCTCAGAAACTTTTTCAGATTCAACATCTGAAATGTCTTCTTACTCGACTCACTCGAAGACTGGAACGACAGTGCGCTATAAGCATATACTATCTTTTTACAAGACTAACCGTCATGGAGTCCATGTTTACTTGGACCCTAACGAGGAGTATGCTATTCGCATTGATGACCATGGTATTGAGTTCAAAGAAGAGATTAGGGCAAACAAACAAGGAAAAATGTACATGGATCGAAACGGAACTCAGTATTTACAAGTCGAAAACCCTGACGTGATAGACAAATGGGGGTTATAAGTAAACACCATAATCCCAGAAATGTCAGGAAAAGAGGGACCACCAACTTTAGAATTTGAGGGATACATCAAGTAGACTTGAAGCCTTTGAAACGGCCTAGTATGGATAATCCTAGGATCGGGGTCTATTGTTGGGAAGATAGAAACATAAAAGATCTTTTGTGGACTTCTCATGCCAAACCAGGACAACTAACGGCCATGAAGATCATTTATATCTTCAAGATCAAAGATAAGGGATTGACAGACCTACCAACCTATCTGTTTAGGGATTGTTATAACAACAACTTTGTTATGATGACTCCTGAGGAGGTAGAACAAACCAAATACCAAGGGTATCATACGAGATTGGATATTGGGACAAGGACCAGAAACAATTCCTAGAGATGAACACCGTGAGAGATCATCTGAGAGTAATGTAAAAAAACTAGAAACCACTTCATCACGTAGAAAATCGGGTGACACTAAGGCCAGTCTAGGGCTACACGAGTCACTATTTCCAACAGACTGGTTTGAAGAACTCGAAACACGATCAACTGCCACAAGACCTGGAGTTGAACCAAACAGATGTGTCAGACCAGCTGATTTTCAAAAATGGGTGAAAAAATACAATGGATCAGGGATCCATACGACCACTTCGCAAGCTTTAAGCAAGTGCTAAGAGTAGAGCGTATATTCGATTTTCATACTCAATTCGAGGGGTTTGAAATGACATTAGAAGGAAAAGCATTGGCATGGTTCCAAAACATTCCACCAAGGTCAATCATGGACTTGAACACATTAGCTCAAGGATTTGTAGTTGCTTGTTCCAAAATGGGGATCAAACATAATACCGTAGCTCAAATCTACAGCTTCAAATAGAAACATGGTGAGTCTGTTAGGGACTGTGCAACTCGAATGAAACAATACATTGCAAGATGCCCAGAGCTGGAGATACCTACAGAAGAACGACTTGTATCTTTGTTTCTGGAGGGACTGCTAAACAAAGAACTTCATGCTATACTCTATAGTAAAAAGCATATAACCCTAGAAGCATGTGTGTCAGATGATAGTGACTTAGGAGACAATTGCAAAATTTTCAACGAAGAAGATGTCCCTAAGGATAACCAAAGCAAGAAAAAAACATCCACTAAACCAACACAAGTGGGAACGGCTGCTGTGGCACCACTCTCAACCATCAAAGATATGCTAAAAAGGATGAATGACATGATGAACAACATGCAAAAAGCACCTATGAGGGGACCAGGACAAGGGATACCTCCACAGGACAACCAATTAGGCCACAAAAATGGTGTGCAATTGAGGGTAAATGGACCAATCATGAGACCCACGAGGGCTACTTCCGACCAAAGTAAGATGGGAATGTTCAGTACGTGCCTATGAGGCCACAAGGACAACCCATGTACAGATATCAGCCTAATATGGCCCAAGCTCAAAGACCACCAATGGGTATGGAAAGATCTCAACCTGTGTTGGGTCAACAACCTTCGTACCCAGGATATAATGCAGTGCCTATAAAATACATGCACTCCGAAGGAGTCATAGATGAACAAACATTAGTGCCTGTTACACCCTATGCGGAGCCTAGTCCATCTACAGTGATGGTAGAAGAAGATTGGTATAATTCACATCCACCACCAATGGAAGAAACCGTGACTTATGCTCCACCAGAGCTCGCACCAATGTATTATGTAGCTAATCAAGGTGTCAGACCTCCCATGGTAAGACCCATGATTAAGCCAAGAATGGAAAATTGTCACAACTGTGGTGAAGATGATTATTGAAAAAATGAATGTCTAGAGCCTGACAAAAACCTCAAGCCAGTTGAAGCCTATTGCATACAATGTTGTTGCAAAAAAGGAGGACACTTTCCAGAAGATTGTCCTAAGAACCCTTAAACAAGGGTAAAACAATAGTAAACGTAGTCCAAGTGATACCTAGTAGTTCATCAGAGAGTGAACCGATTGTTCCAATCAAAGTAATCACTAGAGCCCAGGCTAAGAAAAAGAAACACAACTTCTCTGATGATTCGAAAAATATGAAAGTTTCCTCTCAAAGGATCAAAAGAAGCAGAAGGAAAAGATATGAGATGAGAAAACAAAAACAACGGGTTGCAATCGAGGAGAAAGCAAAAAGGAAAGGTGAAAGAAACTGGAAATGAAATCAAGGAAACAACCGTGAAATCTAGAGGATCCATTTTGGTTTATAAAATTTTTGAGCCTATTAATGCAGCCTTGGAAGCTTATGAAGGAGGACTTAAAGCAGGCCAAAATGTGGAAAACAAATGGAAAAACTATCCTTCTCTAGACATGGAAGCAGCTAAGCTGGAAGCTTATCAAAATTTGGTAAGAATCACGCAAGAAATGCTGGAAAAACAAAAACCCAAGCTTGAAAGTATCGCAAAACTTGAAGAGCTTGTGGTAAGAGACACTAAAGAAAAACCCAATGTGGTGGTAGAACCCCACCTTGAAACAAAAGAACGAGAACTTATAGTACCGGACAACGAAGATGCCTTAGACGGAATTCCATTTGTAGAGGAAGACTAGCCAGGACACTTATGGGAAAAAGTTAGAGAGATCAATGATGGGAGCCTAACTCTAAAGTCAGCTCCTATAGAGGAAGTTTGGTTGGATAACCTACCTTCTGATATGAATACGGATGTACAATCCTTGTATGGGGATCGAGGATCTGAAGCTTCAGGAATGTTGAAACCACTGACCTTGAAAACATTACCCTCTTACTTGGGAGATAACGAAGATGAATCCATAGTGTGTAAGACCACTCAAGTAAAAAGAGCTGAACAGACCCTAGAAGTAGACAACATTCATTCAATCATGTCTACACCCATCCAATGCACTCTTACCTTGGGAGAACTGTTAAAACTCACACCATATTTATGAAATGATCTACAGAAAATCCTAGAGAAGGTGGAGATAATGGGGCTAATCTCAAAATTTTTGGAAAAATAAAAAAATGAAATGGACAACAAAGAGATTCGATTTGTTTCAATGAACAAAGTTGGAGAATATTACGAAGGGGAAGAAGGAAACACCATCCTTCTAGTGAAATATAATGACATTGAAACCATGGCAATACTAGATAGTGGAGCAGGAATAGCCATAGCCACGAAAGCAGTATGGGAATCTTGGGGACAACCAGCCATTAGACAAATTCGAATGAAATTGCAATTGACTGACGGACACATCGAGAGACCATTAGGGCTGCTTGAAAAAGTGATAGTCAATTCTTGTGGAATTGAATATCAACATACTTTTGCCATAGTAGACTTTGGGAAAAA
Source organism: Adiantum capillus-veneris (assembly GCF_014529385.1). Lineage (NCBI taxonomy): Eukaryota > Viridiplantae > Streptophyta > Polypodiopsida > Polypodiales > Pteridaceae > Adiantum > Adiantum capillus-veneris. The sequence goes on along the minus strand of NC_140936.1, from coordinate 45,919,123 downwards.
ACTCAATTATGAAATCATATTGGGAAGACCTTTCATGCGACAAGTACAACTTATCCAAGATTGGAGAAAAAATTACCTGTACTTGAAGCAAGTGGGATCTATAACAAGGGTAAATCTAAAAGATCACACTTATAAAGATGTTTTGAAAACACCCATACAAGAGTTTGATTCAGTCTCTTCGGCTGAAACTAAGCTTCCATCCTGGTTAAACAAAGACACTCCTATTTGGATGTGTGGAGCTTCAAAAAATGGGAGTTTAAAACAAGAAGAATGTATTCTAGAAAGGGATTGCACAGACGAAGCCTACGTACCTGAACCCTTTCCAAAGCATTTGTTTGAGCCATTCGAGTGGACTCAAATTTTAGCGACAATGGATGTATGTGTGAATACGTCTATGCCTATTCAATTTTGCAATGAGGATGGCTATGACATAATTCCCATCCAAATGATTGCAACCCTCAACATTGAAGTGAAGATGAGGAACCCAAGGACTTGATGAAAGCTCCACAAATCTTTTCAGACCTCTACTACGATCCAACATATGAGTTAGATGAACACTCAGCTACCTCATAAGATTTGGGGTTTAGAAAAAGAATATGTAAGAGCTAAGCTACTCTTGAAAGAAGGGGAGGAAAAGTTTTTTGACTTTACTAACCAAAAATCAAGAAGACAAAAACGGTATAGTGAAAAAGAGACACCAAAAACGTGAAAGCACGACCTATGCCATCAGTCTCTAGTAGAACACAGTTCCTGATGCAGATAGATGCAAATGATTTGTCAAGGATAAAATCACTGGCAGATATCCTTCAAACAAAAATCCAGAAATGTCTAAAACATCGAGAGAAAAAAGGAAGGATACTCAATCAAACAAACAGGATAAGAAGCCAATCATGACACGAGTTGAGCGGAAAAAGAAATATCAAGAGTTGAAAAAAGCTCTAAAGGAGATATATACGACCGAAATGGATACCACGGAAGAGGATGCTAAGGATTTAATGAGTGTTCCATCCCATTACAAAAAGTATACTCTCCAAGATCGAATCTGTCAACATACCATACCCATGAGAGATGATGCGAAACCAAGTAGACAAAGGCCATACACGTATAATGAAACATTTGTCAGGAAGATAAAAGAAGAGATTGTAAAACTAAAGGAAGCCAAATTCATTTACAAAATTGAACACACAGATTGGGTGTCTCCAATTGTGGTAGTACCAAAGAAGAATGGAAAATTACGAGCGTGTCAATCTCAAAAAAGTGAATGCAGCTACCATTAGAGACAACTTTCCTCTTCCAATCACTGAGCATGTTTTGGAACGAGTTGCACAAAAAGAAGCTTACAGCTTCTTAGATGGATTTTCGGGATACAATTAACTTTTGGTTGACCCAAAAGATCAGCATAAAACTGCTTTTACAATAGAATGGGGTATTTTTGCCTATCGGGTTATGCCGTTTATGTTAACTAATACTCTAGCCATATTTCAAAGGTTGATGAGCCATGATTTTATAGAATATCTTAGGAGATTCTTAGAAGTATAATTGGATGATGTATGCGTACATTCATCAATCTGGGCTGATCATTTTGAACACCTCAAAAAGGTATTCAAAAAATATAGACAGGATTTGCTTAAATCCTGAAAAGTGCACATTCATGGGTAGACAAGGAAATTCTTGGACATATAGTGTCTAAAAATGGCATAGCTACTGATATTGAAAAAATTCATGTCATTACAGATTTGTCTAGACCAACAACAGTGAAGGGGATACAAGCCTTCATGGGGCATTGTGGATATTACAGACGGTTCATCTACATGTACGCTATAAATGCAAAACCCATGTATAACTTGATTACACTCTTTGAGTGGACCGAGGCATGTGAAGAATCCTTTATGAAGCTTAAGCAAGCTCTCACCTCAGCTCCAATATTGAAACCACCAGATTGGATTAAGATACTCCACATATATGTAGATGCTTCCAATTTTGCCATCGGTTGTATACTAGCTAAACCAGGAGACGGGAAAATTAAATTTTCTATTTCTTATGCTAGTCGATAATTGAACATGGCGGAAAAGAATTACACCACCACCGAAAGGGAAGGATTAGGAATAATCTATGCCGTTAAAAAGTATAGACATTACCTATTAGCCAACAAGTTTGTGTTCTTTGTGGACCACCAAGCTTTGTTGTACTTGGTCAACAAGCCATGAAGCATAGGAAGAATAGTGAGATGGTTCATCATTCTTCTGAAATTTGATTTCACTATGGTTGTAAAAAAGGGCACTACACATCAACGAGCATATCATTTGTCAAGGATTGTTTCAGAAGAATCACCTAAAGGGGTAGAAGATGATCTACTAGATGCCTATTTGTTCTCCGTGGAAGTGATACCTCAATGGTCGAAAAGCATGGTGTCATCGATGACAATAGCTCAAGTGAATTAAAAAATATCACTTCCTATTATGATTGGATTAATCGAGCAATTGGCTATGTATCAATTACTAGCTGATAGGCTATACAAAAGAAATCGAGATAGAATATTGCTCTTATGCATTAATCATGAAGAAAAAAAACAGTACCAAAGTCAAGCACATGTTACCATAGTAGGACTTTACTTTGCGGAAGACCAAACTATGCAACAAATCTTAAGACTTGGAGTATTTTGGCCGACTATGAGGAGTGATGTTCGATCTTTTGTAAAGGATTGTCCTCAATGTCAAAAACAAACACCCATACCTCATGTAACATTGTTTCAAATGTCACCTATTCCTAAGTGGAGTAACTATCTATTTACTTACTTATCAAGCCGAACATTTCCTGAGGATATGAGTAAACGGCGTCAAAGAGCAATTGAAACTGAAGCAAGAGACTATGCTCTTATTGGAAACCAATTGTATCGGAGAGGTAAAGATCAACAATTGTGTCTTTGTGCAAATGAAGACGAGTATATTTAGATTATAGAACAAGCACATGCTGGATTAGCTGGAGGTACCACCGCAAGAGTAATCTTGATGGTAGACATATGGTTAACACTTTTTGCACATGCCAAAGAATATGTTAAGGTGTGATGCTTGTCAACGAGCAAAAATGCCAACATGTGTAGATAGCATTCAATGATAGGGACTAGAGCTTTCACGAAATGGGGTATAGATTTTGTTGGGCCAATACAACCACCTGCTTATAGAACCCAAGCGCAATATATCATTGTAGCTACGGACTATTTGACCAAGTGGGGCGAGGCTAAAAAAACTCAAAAAAATGATGCCAGAACCACTGTCGCATTCTTCTATGAGTATGTATTAATGAGATATGGGCTACCAATAGAAATTGTCAGTGATTGGGGAAATCATTTCCTCAATGAGGTAATTGAGTATTTGCTTAATGAGTTTATGGTCATCCATAACAAATCAGCTCCCTATCACCCACAACCAAACGGACAATTTGAGCATACGAACAAGATTCTTAGCTCGATACTGACTAAAGTGGTTTGTTCAGAAAGGACAAATTGGGAAATGAATCTCCAACAGCTTTAAATGCTACACCCTTTAACTTTGTTTATGGTCTTGATGCCATACTGCCAATAGAATTTCTATTGCCAACATTAAGGGTAGTAAGGAATCTTGAGTGGACTGGACATGAATTGTCAGAAAGACTTGAAGATTTGAAAAAGCTAGATGAGCAAAGGCTAACTACTGTATCTCACATCTATGCATAAAAGCGGAAACAAAAACAGTTTTTTGATTCCCACTTAATCACCAAAATCTTCAGAAAGGGGACTTAGTTTTAGTCTATTCCCTTAAGCAACACATTCCCAAGTTTAAGAAAAAGGGAAACGGACCGTTTATCATTGAAGATGTATCTCCAAGTGGAGCACTAAAATTTTCCACCCTAGATGGTGAACCAATGGCTAATTGGATTAGTGATGTCGTTTAAAGAAATACAATTCGCCGCTAACCAATGAATTGCTAGAAAGAATGCATGCAGCCACGCAAAGGAAGATTAAACAACAGCAGGTTATTGATGAAGCCCAAGAGGAAGCTCGGCTTTGGGTACTCAAATGGAAAGCTGCTCTCAGGAATCAACAGACACCGATTCCCATCAACACTCTGGAAATAGATGACCGACAGTGGGAATTACCTAAAGATGCAGTTTTAACAGATGATGAATGGTTAGACGGAATGGACTTGCGCATCAAAGTACAGCTCAACAATCATAGCACCAATGCTTTGACCGACACAGGAGCTAGAGTAAATGCAGTCAGTTACTCCTCGTACAAGAAGGAAACAAGTGAAGCATTGACGACAGGAATAGCGACAATCAAAGGATGCAACAAGAACCCAACCCCAACATTGGGAGTAGTCAACTTGAACGTGATAGTACATGGATGTTTACGTCCTCATCAGTTTGTATCCTTATCAGATGAACACATGAATGAGACGATGATTCTTGGAATTCCCTGTGTTGGTGTAAAGCCCCATGTGGCCGGTTAGTGTTGGGGTATAGGCGCCTGTGCCTTGCCCGACTGCCTAGAGTCTGGGCGCCCACTGACTTGTATACCTTATACATAGCATAAGTGTATACGGGGCTTCTCACTCATTGAGTCTCCCCACCCATATCTGTGTGTCGTGTGTCTCCTTCTCTCTCTCACTCTCCGTTTGTGGTGCTTTCTGATCCCCTTGAATTGGTATCAGAGCGACAGGTGTGGGGGCGTAGATGGACGGCTTCGTGATGAACTCGTCGGCTATAGCGGAGAGGTCACAGATCTGAGCAAAGAAATAGAGGAGGCTTGTGGACAGTCATATAGAGGCTTGTAGGAGAGCTCTCAGGAGCTTCCTAGTGTTCACAGATAAGTCCACAGTTCCTCTACAGATCAGCCCACTGTGTACATCATCTTCCCTCTTCTCGGCAAGCTTTGCAACGGCTACATCGGCGACAGATTGGAGCTTGGAGCTTCCATAGACATGGAAGCATTGTGAGAGTGATACATTCAGCTCACGCATCGAGGTGGGAAGTGAGTTTGAGCCTTTCTATGAGCTCAAAGAAGCACATAAGAAAGTCGTTCAGTTTTTGGCAGTTTGATAGCAGTCTACTGTTTTGCTCATAACTTGAGCTACAAAGCTCCAATTTCAAAACTTTTTGGTTCAAAACGGAGCTGGCTTCAAGCTCTACGACTTTGTAGAAGGAATCGTTTTTTGATTCGGAGTGTAGGTTGGTCTGAAATTAAAAACACAGAGACTATTTTTTCAGGAAAATTTTGGGCTCTGTTGTTTTCTTTGCTGCAAACAGCTTACCCGTGTACACTGCAGGTAGCAGGCACATATCAGGTGTTACAAGATCGGGTTTAACTCCTAGGTACAGGTTGAGTCTACTACTCCCACAGGTGTTACCAGTTGCAGTTGAGTGGTTCTTCTGCAGTGTTGTGGCTTGCATACATGGTCTTTGAGCGGGTAATGCTCTATGTATGCTTATGTGGTGAGCAGTAGATCTTGTGAGCAACTGCAGAGGTTGGTTGTAGATGACATGTATGGTCACCTGTGGTACTCTTTGTGAGCATTTGTTGGACACAGGTTTGCAGAGCTTATGCATGTATGTTGAGTGTAGTTTGATGCGCATTGATTGCTCATTGTATTGAGCTTGCAGGACAATGGTTATTTTGTGTTGATAGCCGTTGTGCGTCGAAACTCTGGCGAAATTTTCCCAGGAGTTTTATGCGCATCATTTATGCAATCTAGGTAGAGATTGCGGGTTGCACTCAGCATTTGCGTGCGGTGTTCTCTGCAAGTGGGAGATTTGTGCGTGTGTATGCATCGATATCGCACAGTGTGGGCTTGGTGATTAGCTCACGGTTTGACAGGCGTACAATTATCTTAGCACACTCACAAGAGTGAATATTGTGATGTATGCTTGTGTGGCTACGAGCTAGGTAGCCGGATTCGAGTCATATTGACTTGTGATTTTGTGCAAGGTTTTGCACGGTTATTGGTGCAATTTTGCATCAAGTTTTGAGCCATATTTGCAGACTTTTGTTGATGCGATTCGAGCCAGTTTAGGGCTGATTTTTCATTGTTGGTTGCTCTTTTGCGAGCATTATGGCTGATTTTTCATTTGACTTCTAGCTTTATGGTCTGACACAGTTTGATGGTGCAGATTTTGTTGCTTGGAAGGAGCATATGCTTGTTGCATTGGTGGATTTGGGGCAGGATAAACCCTTGCGTGGTTTATCGGCGAAGCCCAAGTCTATGCGTGATGATGATTGGCAGGATCTTGATGAGTTAGCCATGTCTACAATTTGTTTGCATCTGGTTGAGTCTGTTTACTGGCAGGTCTCGAGGGAGACTACAACTCATGCTTTATGGCAGAGTTTACATGCTATGTACGCGACATCCATGTCTACAGGGGAGTCTAGTCCCACTTCTATGTCCATGGGAGAGATTGGTCCCACACGCAAGTCTCGACGGCATAGAGACTTGACATGTTGGCATTGTGGACATAGAGGGCACATTAGGCATCGATGTTTCAGGCATTTGAGACAACGGAGGCGACAGATGTGTGATGCAAATTTGGGCATGCCAGATGCTAGTGAGATCAGTATAGTGGTTACTGAGTATGCTTGTGACGGCGATGTCACATTTACATCTAGCTTGTCTTATGTCTACGGATTGCATATCGAATTGCACATTGTCTTCACATTGGTTACCAGATTCAGATGCTACTTTCCATGTCACGTCGCATCGTGAGTGGTTTAGCATGTTTTCTAGTGGGAGACTTGGTTGTGTGCACATGGCTGATGGTATTGTGTATGACATTGAGGGTGCACGAGACGTATGTTTGTCCTTGCCCAGTGGTATGAGATTTACCCTGCGTCATGTGGGTTATGTGCCAGATCTGAGATGGGCTTTGATCTCAGTCAGACAGTTACGGGATAGTGGATGTCGGGTATCGCTGCTTGAGCGATCTTTTGCATTGCATTTGGGTTCGCTAGTGATTGCGAGAGGTGCTAGAGTTGGCACATGGTACCCATTGCACGTAGTACTGGTGCGAGATGGTCGAGTCTCAATCTTGTTACAGCCATACAGAGAGAGAGAGACCCGAACAGTCTCTTTTGCTCATGGGTTGCAGGGTGCTTTGCATGGAGTGCTGAGTAGTGAGCTCGTTGTGCACACAGTTGGGGCACGACTTGAGCAGTCACACAGAGAGGTGACAGATCAGACATGCATGCTTTGCTAGTGACTGAGCAAAGCAGAGAGTCAGTTGTACAAGATACTTCTATGCAGGATAGACAGGTAGAGCGGTCTTGCTCTAGTGAGTCACGACAGGAGGAAGTTGTGCAAGAGTCTATGCATAAGGAGTTAGAGCATGAGAGCTCTAGTGAGTCACAGCAGATTGAGTGGTCATGTTTGCAGTGGATGATTGCAGAGGAGGCTGAGATGTCAGGTATTATGCAGTCATTCCTTTCTATGCTCGACAATGAGCATGGGGATATAGTTGCGTAGGATATGTCTTCCAGCAGACACCTAGAGCAGCTGGTTTGCTATGAGGTTGCACGACAGGTTGATGCGTCTTTTGCGGACAGTAAGGAGATGCATGTGGCTGACACGCCTTGTCAGTCAGAGATGCCTATTTCCAGGGATATATGTTGATGCATGCTCCGTAGAGCTAGCAGGGCCCACTAGCATTGCATCGGCATTTGGTGGTCTCATGTATGAGATGCTGATCTTGAGACCGGATATCGCAGCTACAGTGGGGGTATTTGCAGTTGGGGTTGTCAGTCGTTTGTTGACTGATGATGGCATAGTGCACGAGGGAGATATGTAGGTATTGTGTACATACTTGCAGTACGTGTGCGGTACGTCTGGTGGTGTATGGACTTACTCGAGAGCAGGACAACCGGATGCACACGATCAAAGCCAGCCAGTGGGCATCGGTTGAGAGCGATTTTCTCTCGCCTTTTGTAGTCTTTAGACTAGGTTCTCTTGCTTAAAGGCACAGTCGCCTTTAAATGGGAGGTTGTTGGGGTATAGGCACCTGTGCCTTGCCCGGCCGCCCAGAGTCTGGGCGCCCACTGACTTGTATACCTTATACATAGCATAAGTGTATAGGGGGCTGCTCACTCATTGAGTCTCCCCACCCATATCTATGTGTCGTGTGTCTCCTTCTCTCTCTCACTCTCCGTCTGTGGTGCTCTCCGATCCCCTTCAGTTAGGCCAGGTGCCCGCCCACTATACTTATTCATTATGTACATAATAGAATAAGGGGGCTCACATGTAGAGAGTGAGTTTTAGCCCCTACAAACACAAGGTCTCCTCTTCTCCTCTCTTCTCCATCGCTGCACACACTCACACACTCATATACGCTCCCATTCACGCACTTCAACATCCAGCTCTAATCGTAGAGAAAGTATAGAGCGATCGAAATCATACTCCTCACCAAAGCCGCACACATCCTGCAGGTATCTCACCATACGCTGCAAAGTATCCCTATGCTCAAGGCCAACCTCAGTCACTGCACGACTAACTGCTCCCGTTGCAAATGCACCTACTGCAAATGCAATCTCGGGTCTTGAGATCAACATCTTGTACATGAGACTCCCAAATGTTGATGCAATCCTAGAAATATCTGCCAATTTGACCATCTCAGTCAAATTTGGCTCAGAACTCCACTCATGGTAATAACCCTGACACCCGAACTCCGATCCCTAGAATCCATCCTCGTGTCCATTGCATGTCACATGCGCATCAAGAGCATATGTCTGTCCTGAACCCTGTGTGGTAAGAGCAATGCCTACCTCTAACTCACATGCATCAGCCTCTGGCTTAAGCATATCCATGAATGACCGAATCATGGCTGAATCCTCAACACTCAAGCCATCCATATCCATCATCGTATCCACGAATGACATGTCCTGCTGCGCAACTGTCTGCACAACATCCAAGCATACCACTAGCATATGTGCTAAACCACTCACGACTCGGTGTGACATGAAATCTAGCACTCCTCTAGTATCCAATGCGAAGGTAATGTGTCGTCAAAAACCGACATAAGAAAGTCAAGAATAAACATGGAAGCAAAGGTGACATCTTCGTCATGCATAGCCACATACGCTACATCTGCTCCCACATCATCCAAAGTGATAGCATCCCTCCTGTGCTGTCTCTTGCGTTGTCTCATCCATCGAAAACAACACCTACGTACATGCCCTGTATGACCACAATGCCAACACACAATATCTCTATGTATGCAAGATCGTCCTTTGACTGTAGGCATCTCTCTAGACTCATTTGTGCCAAAAGCATTGCACAATCTTTGCCATAACTCTCTAGCTGTACATGCATCCAAACCATGCAATAGACAGACTCACCAAGGTGTAACATGATCGTTGAACATGCAAGCTCATGAAGTCCTCCCACTCATCGTCAGTCATAGACTCTAGCCTAGCATCCATGCCCTGTAGTGGCAACACTTGGCCCAACTGAGTCAATGCATAATGCATACCTGCTTTCCAATGCTCAAAGTTTGAACCATCAAACTTTGTATGGAAAAGCACAAACCCTGACAATGATCTACATGCAAATCCATAGCGATAACCTGTGACAAGACCAAGCACGAATCAATCAATTGACAATAGCCAAAGCTTGGCTAACTCATACACCAAGTACTATCAAAATACAACATAAGCTGGCATAAGTTGTCTAAGAGAAGTGTCAACAAATATGGAGATCAATGTAATAAACAAGTGAGCAAAACCGCTCAAATGATACCAAAACACCCGCTCTATCCAAGAGCACTATGTGATAATCGATGAAACTAGCATCAACAACTAGCATCAACAATCTCCCTCCTGAAGAGATTACCACATGTATGTCAAATGACACAATCGAGTGAGCAAACACTCTCACAATGTGATGCCAAAACACTATGGAAAAGCTACCACTGAGTACCAAATGCAATCAAAACACGATTGCAAACCATGCATAAACAAATAAACTCGCAAGAAAAATCCGGTAGAGTTTCGACAATATTTGGCTATCTAACCATAATACCCATACATGCCATAAACATGCTCAAAACTATCAGCAAATCATGCGCAAAATCGGCACTCAAGCATACATGAGCTGCCCCAAAGTCTCAACTCCTTGAGCATCAAACCACATAAGGCATACGTCATATTCTTTCACTTGTGAGCAAACTTGCAGCCATTACCACTCTCACATCCGAGAACAAACCATGTGTGGAATCCTCGACACACAATAAACAGCTGTTGCTGCAAAACATTTAGAGCCCAAAATCAGCCCAAATGGACATCACCATTGCGTCCGGAGCGTACCAAAAGCCCAGGTTACACCCTAACCTTGCATTAATCGCATTCCGTATGCAAAAGTTATGCAAAGAACACTGTTTTGGAGCCTGAAAATGACACGTGGAAATGAAAATCTGCATTCTTCTTGCAAGTATGGCTGCAAAAAAGCATACACACTTGCAATACACCCTTCTCTCAAGCTTAGCAATGTCCCTCAAGCTTCCGTGAGCACAGATTTGGTGAGTGCTCACCGATCTCAAGCTTCCACCAAAAGCGAGCTCACCATAGCCAAAAGCTCACTTCTCTGCAGCACTCCATCTATCGCGAAGCCAAAGCTCTGATACCAGTTGAAGTGCACGAATGGGAGCATGTGTGAGTGTGTGTGCAACGATGGAGAACAGAGGAGAAGAGGAGACCTTGTGTTTGCAGGGGCTAAAACTCACTCTCTACATGTGAGCCCAAATGGACATCACCATTGCGTCCGGAGCGTACCAAAAGCCCAGGTTACACCCTAACCTTGCATTAATCGCATTCCGTATGCAAAAGTTATGCAAAGAACACTGTTTTGGAGCCTGAAAATGACACGTGGAAATGAAAATCTGCATTCTTCTTGCAAGTATGGCTGCAAAAAAGCATACACACTTGCAATACACCCTTCTCTCAAGCTTAGCAATGTCCCTCAAGCTTCCGTGAGCACAGATCTGGTGATTGCTCACCGATCTCAAGCTTCCACCGAAAGCGATCTCACCATAGCTGAAAGCTCACTTCTCTGCAGCACTCCATCTATCGCGAAGCCAAAGCTCTGATACCAGTTAAAGTGCACGAATGGGAGCATGTGTGAGTGTGTGCAGCGATGGAGAAGAGAGGAGAAGAGGAGACCTTGTGTTTGCAGGGGCTAAAACTCACTCTCTACATGTGAGCCCCCTTATTCTATTATGTACATAATGAATAAGTATAGTGGGCGGGCACCTAGCCTAACCGGCCACATGGGGCTTTACCCCAACACCCTGGATGCGGACATACAAAGAAGTACCAGAGTGGGATACAAATCAGCTCCAGCTATCACCTAAAGGCGGGTAACTCATTGTTCCAATTGCACCAAGCAAGGAGGAATGGAAAGGAAGCAATCAACAGACCAAACCACTAAGTAATCAATCTTCTCCATCCCCTTGACAAGCAAATGCTACAAGTAGCATACAAGGAGTCAGGAAAAATTGCGTATCAAAAGCACAGCTTAAGTATAAGCCGATTCAAATCTAGATGCCCAAAACATCACCGACAAAACAAAAGAAGGTTCCAAGGGTAAAAACTCAGAGTCGAGCATCTCCGAGCAAGGAACCTAACTTGAAATGGATTTGGAAGAAAAAAGAGCACTTATCTTCTCCAAAAACCCTAAAACCAATCAAGCAATGGAGAGTTAAGTCTCAAAAGACTCCACCACACCATACAGCACCAAGCAGACCAAGCTACCAATGGCGAGAAAAAGCTCGACAACAGTCAAAAGTGCTACCACCAGCTCAAGCAATCAGCATGCTGAAGCATCCTGATGGTTCAATCAAACAGAGAGCACACAAGCTACAAGATTTGCTCTTTGGAAGACAGCATCAGAAAGCCTCGACATCAGAAACCCTTGAGTTAACTACTCAAGACCTAGCTCTTGCACAGCATAGTAGTTTGAATTGCATTGATCTTCAAAGCATGGTAGAGCCAACCACGGGTATGTGTAGACACGATTGTTCAACCCATGCACACAGTCGTCCCGGAGTACGCCGTCTAGGAGGGGTGGAAGGGCACTAAGTAATTAAGGGCAATGTTTGAAGAGGGAGGAAAAAGTTTGATGTTAACGTGTGATTTTTTTCAAAATTACATAATAATTCCCTTATAATTCATCATCAAGGGAAAATTTACTGATAAGATTTTCCCGATGAGTGTAAATAGTGTATATACTATCAAAAAATCATAAAGAAATAGTCTTTTTTGGTTATTTTTCATCATTTTGATTAATAATGAGACTTAAAAATAGAGAAATCCAACAAAAAAC